>NC_134490.1:52872975-53223808 GCF_040206685.1 Ascaphus truei | reverse complement strand
GAAAAATCCATAGACATCTAAAGTCCCAGTGGAAACGTAGATCCCGTATCCATCCCAGATTAGGGATCCATTTCTGGGATTTTTATAATTGTTTATTTGTAAAGCGCCAACATATTCCATAGCGCGGTACAGTGGGGAGTAAAGGGTGATATTAATTACATAAACAGAA
Organism: Ascaphus truei; assembly: GCF_040206685.1. Classification (NCBI taxonomy): domain Eukaryota; kingdom Metazoa; phylum Chordata; class Amphibia; order Anura; family Ascaphidae; genus Ascaphus; species Ascaphus truei. The sequence continues at coordinate 53,223,639 of NC_134490.1, read as the reverse complement.
TGACATACACAGAAGGACAGACAAGCGCAGACATATACAACAGGTAATGAGGGATCAGAGTAATCCAGTCCCTTCTGCCTACTCCTCTACGGATACTTGTGCTATACCAGAAGATTACGGAGGCATCCCAATACAATGCAGCATCTTTGCGGTACCTACTTTCTGACTGGTTAAGAAAAAATACATCTACCACAATCATTTTATGTTGTGTTTGCCATTTGTCCTTCTCTTAGACCAGCAGTGTGCAAACTGGGGGGCGCGATCCTCAGGGGGAGCGCGAGACTGAGTGCGGGGGGGGGCGCAGGGTTTACAGAGGCCCCGCACGTTTGCCGAAGGCACTTAAATTAAGTGCTGGGGAAGCTGCAGGGCCTCTGTAAACCTACTTACCTTGGCTCCGGCGGCTTCTCACACGCGTCGCCATGGCAACGCGGCATCATTTGACGTGACACGTGACGTCATGACACCAGAGCGGAGATGAGGGGGGGCATGGAGGTGAGGAGACCGCCGAGGGGGGGTGCTGGGAAAAAAATTGTGCCCCCCTGTCTTAGACTATACTCCATTAGTCATAGGTCAGTTTGCAGTGTAAATTGATGCTGCAAGGGATACATATCCATGCCAGCATTCTGAGATCCATGTCAATGTATTATATTCTAGTCTGAAGATTATCATATTGTGCGATTTATTTGGATTCTGCAGAATTATTATCCACATATGGAGAGTTATGGCTGTCACATTGTTACATTAATACATATTTACAGTTACATACTGTAGATCAGAGATGGGCAACCAATTTTTCAATGTGGCCACAGGTGGGGCGAATGAAAAGTGAAAAATCGCCACACCATGTAAAAATTGAGAAATTAGGTTGCTCAATCGAACATTTAAAACAACATACACTGTTCATCTGCTTCCCTCACCTTAGCACTATCACCTGCTGCTGCTTCCCTCAGAAGTGTATGTACAGAGCTCCTAGGCATTATGCAGTATTTTTCAACCCAGCACAAGCTGCACTTTGGCTGGCTGGAAACTGTAGCTTTCAACCCCTCTCCCCTCCCCGAACACTGGTTGTTTTACTGGTTGTTTTACTTCTAATTTCGCTTTTTTTTTCTTAAGCCTGATTCCTCTTTTCTCACCTGCAATTAAGAGCTCTGTGTCTTTTCTTTAAAGACATATAAATTGTGTGGCTTATTGCAACAGAGAGAGAGTAATAAGGGGAAAAGGAGAAAAACTACAGCAAGTTTTAAAAGCTGTCTTTTTTTTCGCTCCCTTTGCAGAGAGGTTAATTGGTTCTTAAAAGGACAGTTCCTCTTTTGCACCTCTCTCTAAACACTACCTCCTCCCCTGACTAAAAGGCTTATTATTATCATGCTTAAGGGAGGTAGGAGTAGTGTGGCAACGGGGACCACACCCGGATACCGAACACCAAAAACTGAGGCCCCTAGGAGCAACACTCTTAGTCACAGCCCTAGGCCTGGTCCTTCCAGTGCCCTAGCCACACTTCCCCCAGCGCCTGTTAGCAGCGTGGCCTCTGCAGCCCCAGTTCAAACATGGGCGCAGATAACAGCTGCAGGCGTCGACCCCAGCAACAACAATGCTGGGGCCACGCCCAGTGTGAGCAGGAAGCTTGGGGTGAGATGCCCAATGTCACCTGGCCTTAACATGGAGATCTATGTAAGGGCTGTGGCAGACGTTGTAGGTCCCTCTGCTGTGGTGGCGGCCAGCAAGATGTATGGGAGGGGCATTTTCTTCCTCCGTACGCTGGCTGCCACCCACACCCTGGTGCAGAAAGGCATCAATGTAGGGGGGATCTACATCCCTATCGAACCCATGGAGGGGTTAGGCACAAAGGTCATCCTTTCAAATGTGCCCCCTTCATCCCAGACAGCCTCTTGCGGCCGCACCTGCAAACCCTGGGAGACATTAAGTCTCCTATAACAAAATTGCCTATGGGCTGTAGGGATAGAGCGCTGAGGCATGTGCTCTCATTTAGGCGGCAGGTACAACTGCTGCTGCCGGGGAGCACAGAATCTGTGGAGGGTTCCTTTACGGTGCCCTACGAGGGCATTCAATATACTTTTTTCTATGGCACGGAGGGAGTTAGGTGTTATCTGTGCAAGGAGCTGGGGCACACTCGTAGGAGTTTCCCCAAAGGGAACAGGAATCCCACCTCAGCTCCTGCACCCGCCCCTCCCTCTGCCAAGACACCCGGTACCGCTGTGCCTACCACAGCAGGTCCCTCGAGAGCCCAGGTCCCCCCCTGGGAATGTAGGAGATGTCGCTGCCCCATCTCGGGCGGTGACGTCTGCACCTCTCCCAAAAGAACAGAGGGAGAAGGTAAAGCCCTCGAGGGACCAGGTCCCCCCTGGGACCGCAGAAGATGTCGCTGCCCCATCTCGGGCGGCGGCATCTGCACCTCTCCCTAAAGATCAGAGAGAGAATGTAAAAGCCACCCCACAACAGTCACCCTCTGTTGTCGCTGTCCCCCCCCAAGAACAGCTTACCCCCATTGTAAGCACCGTACAGGGTGCGGGGGAGCAGGAGGAAGCTCCTGCTGGGGAGGCAGCAGCACCCTCTCCTGGGGAATCAATCCCCAGGAAGAGCAAATTTAAAAATAAAAACAAGAGGGCGTTTGAGGAGGTCGAGGTGGGTGAACTGGATTACGTTCACCCGCGGATGTCTCCAAAAGAGAACGCAACATCAGTTCCGCATGAGGTGGCTCCATCCGGCCCACCAGTTGGGATTAACCAGTGTGAGCCGGATCTCATAAATGTACAGCCCCCCCCCCCCCTCGAAGATCTGAAGGGAATGCAAGAGGAGGTACCCGACATCTCTGGGGTGGAAGGCCAAAGTGCTCAACAGCATGAGGCCTTACGCCTAGAAATAGATGTTGGGGAGCCTCTCAATGCTCCTCTGGGTTGGAGAGAATCCCTCGGAGACTTATGTTTCGGTGAATTTACCCCACCGGACACAAAAAAGATACCTGTCTTCGGGGACCCGGGGGTCGACCGGGATCCCCTTCCGGTTGTACCGCCTTCCGATGACGCACATAGGGATAAAAAGCCCCGGTTTGCGTCACCAGAGGAAGGAGATGGGCTAGGACTGACCCCCGTGGGTGGGGGTTTGGAGGGTGTTTTGGTGGGCACTTCCGATTACATCTGGGAGTTGTCTGAACTGAACCCTCTTAGTGCGGAGTTTTGAGCAGGCACTTTATTGGGAGTGAATGCTGGGATAGACCCTCCCTTTGAGGTCCTTGCTAATGAGTGCCCTCCCATGGTTGGTGAGTGCCCTCCCGCGGATGGTGGGGGCCCTCCCGCAGATGGTGAGGGCCCTCCCGCGGTTGGTGAGTGCCCTCCCGCAGGTGATGCGAACACCCGTGGCATGCCATTCATCTGTATGGCGCTTGAGGAAACTAGTAGGGCATTGTGTGCTTCTGTGGCCCCCGAGGACTCTTGGGAGACCACTGCCTCTGCCATGTCGCCACCAGCTGCCCCTGAACATCCTGACTCAGGGATGGAGGTGGAGAGCACAGTGGACCCCCTCGTGGAAACACAGAGGAGGGGATCCAATCTAGGGCTGAGAGAGGCCCCTGCAAAGAAGGACAGGGGTCTTGAATTCTCCAGCCAAGAGGAGCCTGGGGAGTTGGGGCTCAGAGGGGAGTCCTCTGGCACCATGGAGTCGGTGGACTCCTCGATCCCCGGTATCCCTGCCCGGAAGCTAGATAGTTTCTTGGATGATACCCTCTGTAGACACGGACATACGAAGGTGCAGTTGGCCCTTGAGAGGTGGAAGGATGCTTCGGTCATTCTCCACTCTCTCAGAGTATATATCAAGGCTAACTACAAGGCCAAACTTTCCAGGACTATCGAACATGTTCGGGTCCTAAAGTTTAACAAAGTGTTGCGAGAGCACGTAAAGGCTTCTCGGGGTATAGTACCCTGAGCGCCTATGGGAAGCAAGACTCTTGATTACCAATGGCTTTGAGCATCGGTACGCTAAACGTAAATGGATGTAAGGACGGGTTTCGCAGGTTCCAGGTACTCTCCTTTTTACAAAAGGGAAAGTATTCTGTGAGTTTCCTGCAGGAAACCCATACCACTCCAGAGGCTGAAGCCAGCTGGCATCTGGAGTGGCGAGGCAAGGTCTTTTTCAGCCACCTCACTTCGACATCTTGTGGGGTGGTGACCCTGTTCTCCGAATCCTTTCAACCTGAGCTTCTGTTTGCCAAAACTGTTGTTCCAGGTCGCCTGTTGCATCTCAGGGTCCGGCACGAGGACTAAACGTTTAATTTCTTGAACGTGTATGCTCCTGCCACCGGACCCCTGAGAAGGCAGTTCTTCGTCAGATTGTCGGAATACCTGGAGACAGTCGACGCGGACGAACACGTGGTGCTCGGGGGTGATTTTAACTGCACCCTCGAGGCTCTGAGGGACCGGAATGGTCTGGAGCCACACCCGAGTTCTGCGTCGGCCTTGCGGGAGGTCATCACCCGCTACTCCTTGGTAGACGTCTGGCGAGAACAACATCCCGGGGTATCCACTGAGTTCACCTATGTTAGAGTGTTTAGAGGTGGACGGATATCCTGGTCCCGGATCGATAGACTGTACATTTCCAGCCACAGCCTGTCACGGCTCAGTCCAGTACCATTAGGCTAGCACCGTTTTCTGACCACAATTGTGTGTCCGTGACGGTGGCGCTAATACCAGCAGCGCCCTCGGCCGCCTATTGGCATTTCAACAATACGTTGTTGGAGGACAAGGGGTTTGCGACGTCGGTCCGAGACTTGGATGGCCTGGAGAGGTTGCAGGTCAGACTTTGCCACGTTAGAGCAGTGGTGGGACGTGGGCAAGGTTCATCTGTGCCTCGTTTGTCAAGAGCACACTAAAGGTGCCAGCAGGCAGCGCGATGCTGAGATTGAGACCCTTAGGGAAGAGGTGCTCGATCTCGAGAGGCGGCTGTCTTTGGCAGGAGACCATTTCCTGCAGTGTGCGTACGTGGAGAGGAAGGGCGCTCTCCGGGACTTGGAAGATCGGAGAGCTCGGGGGGCGTATGTGCGATCCCGCATCCACTTCCTTCGGGAAGAGGGTCGTGGGTCGCGCCTCTTCTACGCGCTGGAGAAAAAGAGGGGAAACCGTAAACATATCGCCTGCTTGCTAGCAGAGGACGGTACCCCTCTGACTGACCCGGAGAGCATCCGGGACAGAACCCGGAGGTTTTACGTAGATCTTTTCTCTCCGGAGTCCATCCAGACGGATGCGTGCAGGGTCTTATGGGAGGGGCTTCCCACGGTCGGCGAGGGTGGAAGAGAGCGGCTTGAGTTACCTTTGACTCTGGCCGAGCTCTCTGAAGCTCTTAATCTCATGTCCCACGGAAAAGTGCCGGGGCTAGACGGGCTGACTGTGGAGTTCTTCCGTTTTTTTGGGGAGATGCTGGGACCTGATTTCACCAAGGTCCTGGCCGAAGCCCTGGAAACTGGTGAGATGCCCCTTTCATGTCGGCGGGCAATACTGTCTCTGCTGCCGAAGAATGGGGATCTCCGCCAGATCTCTAACTGGCGACCGGTCTCACTACTCAGCCCGGATTATAAGATCATAGCCAAAGCGCTCTCGCTGAGGCTCAAGTCTGTGCTGGCAGAGGTGATTCACCCCGACCAGTCCTATACTGTCCCGGGCCGGAGCATTCATGACAACATTTTTCTGGTCCGGGACCTGCTACACCACGCGCAGAGGACTGGTCTGTCACTCGCCCTCCTGTCCCTAGATCAGGAGAAGGCATTTGACAGGGTGGATCACCGTTACCTCATGCAGACCCTGCAGGAGTTTGGCTTTGGCCCACAATTTGTGGGCTTTCTCCGGATGCTGTACGCCTCTGCAGAGTGTCTGGTAAAAATTAATTGGTCCCTGACGGCACCTTTTGTGTTTGGTCGGGGAGTACGTCAGAGGTGTCCCCTGTCTGGGCAACTATACGCGCTGGCCATCGAGCCCTTCCTCTGCCTACTGAGGAGGAGGCTCACCGGGCTGGTGCTGCGGGAGCCCAGCATGTGGGTAGTCCTGTCAGCTTATGCCGATGACGTGGTCCTCGTGGCCCAGGACCTAGATGATCTGGAGCGGGCACAAGCGTGCCAAGAGGTCTACACCGCGGCCTCTTCTGCTCGGATAAACTGGTCCAAGTGCTCCGGCATTTTGGTGGGTCCCTTACAGGTGGACACTTTGCCCCCCGCGTTTCGTAATATCTCGTGGGGGAGCGATACTCTCAAATATCTGGGAGTCTACCCGTCTGCTGCGGAGGACCCAGCCCCAGAAAACTTCAGTGAGCTTGAAGAACGAGTCATTGCTCGTCTGGGGTCATGGGTGTATCTGTAGAGAATGCTTTCCCTTAGGGGAAGAACCCTGGTGATCAACTAGCTGGTGGCCAGTCAGCTTTGGCACCGGCTGATAGCCATGGGTCCACCCCCCGAATTTATCAACAAGATCCAGAGGAGATTGATGGATTTTCTCTGGATGGGGAAGCATTGGGTCTCTGTGGGGGTTGCGTGCCTTCCTTTGGAGGAGGGTGGACAGGGAGTGGTGTGTGTCCGCTCCCAGTTACATACTTTCCACCTCCAATACCTGCCGAGATACCTATTCACGGATTCGTCTCCGCAGTGGTGCCAGCTGGCGACCAGTTTCTTTCGCCAGCTGCGCAGTATGAGGTATGACCAGCAACTGTTTATCATCAGGCCCGAGGGTTTAGGAAGAAACTTCTCGAAGCTGCCGGCATACTACCGGGACTTATTAAAGGCCTGGAAACTGGTCTCCGCGACCAGGAAGGAACAGGCGGTGGGGGTTGATTTCCTCGCCGAGCCCCTGCTGTATAATCTGGCAGTGGGGGCTCGGATGTTGGATTCACCCTCTATTTGCCGCTGGCTAATCCTGGCGCAAGTGACCAGAGTCTGGGATCTCTTGGACTATGAGCGGCGAGACTGGGTAAGCGCAGAGGTGCTTGCGCCCCGTATGGGTATACTTACTGCCCGTGTCCCTCGTCGTTTGATCCGGGAGATTAAAGATGCAATCCACCCTGACTCACGCACTTTCATCGAGGGGGTTTTGCAGACCGGAGAGCATTGTCAACCTATCAACTTCAGCTCTCCGGATCTTTGTCGGAACCCAAACCACGGCAACCCCCTCAGGCTCCTATCTCCCCCAACCTCAGCAGGTTGGGGGATATGTCCCCGGCATGTTTCCGCGGCATGCCGAGGAAAGTCCTGTATTCTCTGGTGCGCCATATAGTGCACTACCTCGCCCTTGTCACCCGCCCAGATACCATCTGGAGGCGGGTATTTCTTGGGAACGAGGGCGAGAGACCCCGGTGGAGAGAGCTCTTTCAGCTTTGGTTCCCCGTCCCGCCAGGGATTTGAGTTGGAGGGTCCTCCACGGTGCACTGAGCACAGGAGAGTACTTGGCACACTTCACGGACTCCCCCGCCGCCTGTCCCTTCTGTGGCGAGCGGGAGTCCGTATTACACATTTATCTGAGCTGCGCCAGACTGGAGCCCCTCTTATCCACCTTGAGGAGCCTTCTTCTGCAGTTCTGGCTGGGTTTTTCCCCTCATCTTTTTATTTTTGGGTGCCCAGTGTCCTGAGACAATAAGCCTAGGGATCTCCTAGTCAACCTGCTCCTAGCAGTGGCTAAGGTAGCCATTTACAAGACCAGGAAGCAGTGTTTGGAGAGGGGGGTCCCAACGAACATTGTGGCAGTGTTCCGGGCGCTGGTGCACTCCCGTATTCGGGCAGAGTTCATGTACGCCGAGTCCGCTGGGACGATTTCGGAGTTTGCCTCCCAGTGGGCGTTAGGCGGGGTGCTCTGCTCGGTGTCCCCCATCATGGGTTCTTTTGAGTTAACCCTTCTTTTTTAAGAGCATTTTTTTACAGTGCACTTGTTGGTTCCCTTATATATTTGTTTGACTGGTTTTTCTTTGTTCTACTTGGCAACAAGTAGAATTGCTGTTTAACTGAATTGGCCGGCTTCGCCGGCCAATCAGTATTAAAACAGATCAAAATAGGTTGCTTCCCTCACCTCAGCACTATCACCTGCTGCTGGTTCACTTTGTTGACTCATTCAGAAAGCAGAAACCAGCACACGCCATTAGGAAAAAGTTTATTTTACTGTGGAAGCTGGCAAGCTGAAATTTGTCACACTTTCATGGCCAATTCACCACTGGTGGTGATTGGCGACAGGGTTGGCCACCTCGGCTGTAGAAACACAATTACACAAAGATATGACCACTATACAGTAATTGGGTTATACCAAACAGTTATGTAGTTACACAATTTCAGTTCAACCTCTTTCCATTTCTTGGTGCATAGCTTCATTCAACATGCGTTTTCTCCATTATTCTGACCACGCATGACGTGCTTACAGACTTTGTTGGAAGGTTTGCAGTGCTTGGCAGAGATCCCTGAGCACAAGACACCTTTGAACCTTGTCTTTCCCTCCTTTGCTCCTCTTGGAAAGTACACATGACATTCTTTAGCCATATGTTCACTGATATCCTGTGAATCTTGGTTTCCAAGACCTGTGGCCTTGCTTGCTGCCCTAAAGATCCACCTGGTACACTGGGATAATTGGCAGTAGGGTAGGTGTAGATTGGAAACACAGTTTTTTTTTATTTTTTATTCTTCACACTCGAGTGGTTAACCCTTCTGTCTGGCTGGCCCTGGGCTGATTAGTGGATGAAATGCAGGTGTGTGTGTGAAAAGCCAGGCGGGTACTGACAGGTTACTTTGTTACCCGGTGCCTAATTAGTTGCATAGTGCATGCACCCTGCTAGGCATTAGAGCGGTGTCGTGGGGCTGGTCTGTTCTAATTTCCTCATGGCTTTGATATTGGCCAAAAGATTGACGGTTTACACAAAAAGCCAAAGCAGTATGGAGGCCGTGCAGAAACAATGGCTCTCGGTGCTTGCAGACAACACAGATGTGAAGCAAAATGGTCGGAAGACAATCCAATGAAACTGTCTAATTGTCTCTCATGACAGCGTCATTAATGTTTTCCAAAGTAAAAGAAAAAAAATGGGGGAAAGGGACAAGGCCAAGGTCTCCCCATCCCTTTGTTCCCTTGTCACATGGTTTCTGTAACTTGCAGCCATTCAGAGGAAAGGATAATTAAGCCTACACCATGAAGAGGGGGAGACACACACATACAGATTGAATCTATCCAGAATTTTATGAATGCAGGCTTAATTAATTTTGACAGACTCTATCTAACTGGCACCCAGGATAATCAAAATCTGAATTAATAACGTGACCAAGGATAACATATGATGGTCCACTGAATAGCAGTATCTGTTCTCCTTCCTTTCTTTTCATTGTATGCATGATGATTAGGGAGAAAGTCATTCACACTGGAGGTCCCTCCTCTAAAGGCATGGGGAGAAATGCGTTATCTATTATAGTGGGTAGAGTAAAAAGCAATTAAAAATGCTAATGCTTTAGGCCAAATATAGGGAATAGTACCTTGTAATCAGACACATATTGATTATACATTTAAATAATTGTTTGGAATATATATATATATATATATATATATATATATATATATATATATATATATATATACACACACATACAGTATATGTTATGGTGGGTAAAAAGGGTTACAGACCTGTGAGACGTGAATGTGCTCACAAGTGATATTTTTATTGACTGTACACACACACACACACACACACACATACACACACACACACACACACACACATACACGATTGAAAAAGTAATTACATATTCTGTATGTACACATTCTATTCATGGAACTAATTTGATTGCAGTTCTGGTTTATGATCTATTGAGTGGAACTCAGTGCTTTTGATGTTGAGCCGGCCTCAAGTGGACTGGTTCAGGCATGCTTTATATTTCACTGTAACATTCTTGGTAATTTCATGTAACAGTCATGTAAGTTATATCCAAAGAACTAGTGGAATTAGGGAGTACAATGGCCTAATCGCCAAGCCATAGACCTACCTCAGATATAAGACAGACAGCTGGATTCCGACCTGCGGGACAAGTTAATCCTCTTTGTTTTTTATAATGTGCTGTACTAGTTCTATGATTTATTTGTTCAAAAAGAAAATATGAAATGCTGTTTTGGGGGGAAATTGAGTACTAGAATAGAGTACTATAGTACTAGAACAAGACCTTTTCTCCCTCTTCTTTTTAGCCTATTTACTGATTGTACGTTCAGCAAAGCAAATGTTCTTCAGTGAACTCCAGGTTCCTGCAGAACTGAGTTAAGAAATACCATTTTTTATAAATAAAAAGACATGAAATACTATGAATGTTTTTAAGCAGATTCCTTTCTCCTGTGTTTTACTTTGCCTCTTGCACATAGTAATATCATTATCTTATATGGCATAGCAGCGTACAGTATTCAACAATCTAATGCGAGAAGCATAGGGAGATATAGGGGGCCATTTTATATTGTCCAAAATGGCCAATGGGGTCATTTTTGGACAAAAATCTTCATTGACTTCAATGAGGATTTTGGGCCGAAAACAGCCCAAACGGTCACTATGGCAATATAGAATGACCCTCAAAGTGACTTCCTCCCAGAATATAAAGGTACTAGCACTGGGATCCAAACTGGGTTACCAGTGCTGTTACAAAACAGAACCCTTAAAGCCTTCTGCTTGATCAATAGGACCTAAGACCAGTTTTCAGTTGACAACCTCATTCATGGCATCTATGATATTTAGAGGCACAATGCTGCCTGTGAATATCAGATACATTAAGTGCTGTCCTTTAGGTAGTGTTGTCTGTTTATGTGCATTGCCGGCGCCTGATTAGCAAATGCATTAAAATGTTTGTGTTTGCTCATGTTAAACCCAGTTAAGTTCACTTCAGATCATATTCTGCTAATGCACATTTTACTAGTGGTTTCTTTGTTGTAATATCAGCATTTGAAACCTCTCCACAATAAAAGCCATTCTCAGATGTGTCCTTCATAAATTAGAATCATCATCAATAAGCAGTATTTGCAATCTGAACCACATTGATTTATAGCTATGATGCATTGCATAATTCAGAGTATTTAAAACCAGAGACATAACATAAAACACAGACAAAGCTCAGTGCACATCCAGAAAAACTTATATACGGTACAGTGCCTAAATATACATGTATAAATAACTAATAAATAAAATGGTCTTTTAGTTTAACATTTTGGCCAAATTGTTGTAAGCCCTTGAGCCAACTGCACGGCAGACCACGTTTCAAGGGTCCCTAACACTAATATATATTCTTAATAACATGTGCATTGCCAGGAAGAATGATTTATAATAAATCTGTCAATATTAGTTGCAAAAGTTCTAAGTCTGATTGAAGCTTTTATTAACCTGTACATTACCAGGAATGTGATGTGCAAGCAGTGTGATTGTGACAAATCTATTACAGAGTGCTTTTCCTGGTAATGTACAGGTTAATAAAAGCTTCAATCAGACTTAGAACTTTTGCAACTAATATCGACACATTTATTATAAATCATTCTTCCTGGCAATGCACATGTTATTAAGAATATATATTAGTGTTAGGGACCCTTGAAATGTGGTCTGTCGTGCAGTTGGCTCAAGGGCTTAAAACAATTTGGCCAAAATGTTAAACTAAAAGACCATTTTATTTATTAGTTATTTATACATGTATATTTAGGCACTCTACCGTATATAAGTTTTTCTGCATGTGCACTGAGCTTTGTCTGTGTTTTATGTTATGTCTCTGGTTTTAAATATATATTGCCATGCTCAGTAGCACTCCTCTGTGAAACTTATATGCTTATATATATGTTGTGGGTGTTTTGGGGGTCCAATATGAGCTTGTAGGTGTTCTGTATGTTTTATAATTCTTGTTCAGCTAGTCTTAGCTGATTGGAGGGTGGCAACCTCCTACCTAATTGAAGTTCACTCCCTCCCACATTTAAATGGTTAAAAGCTCACTCCATGGCATCTCCCACTATCAGGAGAACTTGCCTGCTTGCAGTGTGACTGTGACAAATCTATTACAGAGTGCTTTTCCTGGTAATGTACAGGTTAATAAAAGCTTCAATCAGACTTAGAACTTTTGCAACTAATGTTAACAGATTTATTATAAATCATTTTTCTGGCAATGCACAGGTTATTAAGAATCTATATTAGTGTTAGGGACCCTTGAAACGTGGTCTGTCGTGCAGTTGGCTCGGGCTTACAACAATTTGGCCGAAATGTTAAACTAAAAGACCATTTTATTTATTAGTTATTTATACATGTATATTTAGGCACTGTACCGTATATAAGTTTTTCTGGATGTGCACTGAGCTTTGTCTGTGTTTTATGTTATGTCTCTGGTTTTAAATATATATATTGCCATGCTCAGTAGCACTCCTCTGTGAAACTTATATGCTTATATATATGTTGTGGGTATTTTGGGGGTTCAATATGAGCTTGTAGGTGTTCTGTATGTTTTATAATTCAGAGTAGACTTTTCTTAGAGGCAAAATCAACCTGTGAAAGTGACCTTACAATGGTGCAAAACTGGCATCAAACTCCTGAAGAAAGGCTTCAGAATCTCATCATGTTACATGTACTGTATACCCTAATGAACATGAGAAGAGAGAAGAATATAGTGAAATCTGTCATATGCTTTGCAGTTAAACATAATATACATAAACTATCATTTACTGAGTAAAAATATTGCAGAAAAGTGTTGTCATGGGGGTTATTCATTAAACTGTGATAGTGCCGATTGGGGCCTTATCGCACAGAAATTCTCATTCACTTAAATGCCATAGTACCTTGTTCATTGAAAAGATAGCGAATGCAGAAGAGCATGTAGGTTAATGATTGAGAAAGGTACTGTACTTATGAAATATATCTGCTGTCTGTTCATTGCACATGCCATCTGGACACACCCCAGCTTCATCCGCAGTTACGCACCTTTCTGATAATGAACCTGCTACTTACCTCAATAGTGTTCTATACTGTGGCCTGATGTAAATGTTACCCTCTCTATGCACTATAAACGTCTCTATTCAGACCCACACCCAATGTAACCAAACACCTTGGACTACTCAAAAGTCTTGCATTATCTAAGGAAAGTTGGTGGAGGACTCTTAAACACCAACCATCACCCATTCTAATGGTAAACATCACAACTTTACAGCCTGCAAACAGTTACTCAAATATGTATTTATACTGTTACTCTCTTTAGCAGGGGATATTTATCTCAACCCAGGCTCCCCCCCCCTTTTCTACTCTCCTATATCCCTGATAATGCCCCTTTCAAATTCCAAAAAGGGCTATCTGTCACCCCTATAAATATCCGAAACGTGCCAGAGTTTTCCCAGTCTTCAAAAGTGAGGTCAAAAACATTTTCTCCAACTGCAGGTCAATCTCTCTTCTCCCAATGCTATCCAAAGTCACGGGGAAATGTATCAACTCCCAATTAAGCGATTACTATACCAAGAATGTTCTGGAACAAGGGGATATGCTTTAAACTGGTTTCACTCCTGTCTATCAGGTAAATCCCAATAAGTGTCTAAGTCAGGCTCTAACAACAACCCCTTGAATGTCACCTCCGGTGTATCGCAAGGCTCTTTTCTGGGGCCCCTACTCTTTTCAGTCTTCATTAATGATCTACCTACAGCTTGTATGAGAGCTTTAATGCCCATATATGCGAATGACACAATCTTATATGCACACAGCCCTAACCTCTCTGACCATTTACACTGTGAGGATTGGGGAGTCACGCCACCCTCGGCGCACTCCCCACTTACCTCTCTTAATTTCCGGGTCTCCCGCCTCTCCAGCGCAGCCCGTCAGCCTTGGCACCTCCTCGGAGACTACCCACCATGCGGGGCGCATGCACACACCTCATCCGCAGCTATCTGCTCCCTCCGGTTGCCCTGGACTCTGCCCACTCATCGACACCATGCAGCGTGCATGCGCAGCGCGCGACTGGCGTGCGCAGGACCCGCACCTTCCATTTATCACCAGGGCACCTCCCCACAACTGTCCTGCACTACAGAATGGCCAATAGTAGCCACCACTTCTTCGGACGCAGTTTCTCTGAACCTCCTAGCTCATTGGTTGCCTTCCTCCTTATATGCTCCGCGGTGCCACTGGCACATTGGCTGAGCATAATTCAATGTTCCGTTGTGTTGCTTTTCTTCCTAGCCCCGCAGTCTTGTCTTGTTCTCTTGTTCGCAGCTCTCTGTCATTGATCCGGCTTGTTTTGCACTCCGTTCTTCTGTACTCCTGACCCCGGCTAACTACGACAATCTGCACCTCTCCAACTCTGACTTCAGCATCCGTACAACAACCATTCTCCTCTCTCCAACCCGGACCTTGACTAATAGTACCTGTAATGATCCGTATCTCTCCAACCCAGACACCGGCAAGTATATCGACTATATGTACCTCTGCCACCCTGACCCGGCTATCTTGACCAACCTACACTCCAGACACGCCCACGCGGCTGTCGGTGGTGTTTATATCCATCCCCAGCTCGGCCCCGCTGTCACGCCTTGTTTGTGGTGATCACATTGTGACAGACACGCACTTCAATGCCCCCAAGATAAAATTCTTATAGGGGGAGGGGAATTGAGTGAGAGAGGAGAAATGTGGGGGGAACTGAGTGAGAGAGGAGGGGGAATTGAGAGTGCAGGGGGAGAGGACTGTGGCCCGCCCAAAAAGTGCTGAAAGAAAGGTTGGCCACCCCTGGATTAGAGCTTTCTAAACATATTCTTACCTGTGGCAGACCATATTTTACAGATGACTAAAAATGATCCCCTTCCTATAATTGTATTTAACTTTAGTCTGACAATTAATTTCTTATCACTTATTCCTGATGTGACTGGGGATCCTTGGGTTCAGGTTTTGGATTTACACTGATAGCAATCTTACAGGCAGTGGGTAGTCAAATATAGTGAAACAAACCAAAGTTAAAGATCAACTCAGGTCTATGGGGTTGTACGGAAAGTTTGGAAAATGGGCAAACCAGGTGGGTCAAATAATAATAATAATCTGTCATTGGATACTTTATTTCCATGAGCTCTCGCGACACTTTGCAGAAACCCACAGCACACACAGTGTTACGATACAAAGGCTCCACTGCTGCAATCACATTAATCACATACGCAGTAACACCTAATAGCCCATTACCAAGTAAATGTCGGTGTTGATAGCCTTTCCTTCCAAGACCTTGTAGTGCTTTATAATGCTTCTTACCTCTTCATGTTTTTCATTCACATCTTTATTAATGATTCTAAAAGCACTGGTCCTTTTGCATGTTGGCTTCATTTAATCCTTTCCTTAGTTTGGGGCTGCATCACGGTCTCTGACTAATGGCTTCCTGGCTGCTATTTTCATTATTCCACATATTGCCTTACTGACTTCATTTCATTCATTAACCTCTTTCCATTCCAACGGCCCCTTTGAAGTATATTTTGTAAAAATTAAATAGTTGGCGTGTTTACTCTCACTGATCTGGTGATCAGTTTATCTCAAGAGAATACATTTTGGCTCAGGCCCACTCACATTTTTGAAGGGTTACGTCTTGTCTATTTTTACCCAAACATGTACCTGCAGGGGTTGTATGCTTTAACATTATGTATGAGTGACCGTAAGTGCAATCGGTAGTAACACCATTTCTACTTTTGCCAATGTAACACCCACAATTTACATTAAACATATCTTATTTACCTTCTTGCTCCTCATCCACTATGTATTGTATTGTATGTCTTTATTTGTATAGTGCCATTAATGTACATAGGGCGTCACAGTAGTAATACACGTGGTAATCATATAAATAACAAATAATATAAATAACAGGTCATGGGAATAAGTGCTTCAGACATAAACGTAACATTTAGGAAGAGGAGTCTATAATAAGATTACAAGCTGGTTGGGATAAGAATTCCTTTTTTTGTATTCTTGTATATGCAGAGGTATACAGCAGTTATAAATAAAATAAGTAAAATATATACTTTTTTTGTTATAGATGTAAAACGTGGTACCATGGGAATATATGGTGTAGATTAGGGGTGGCCAACCCGTGGTCCGAAGGCATTTGGAATGGCCCGCGTGATGATACTCAGGGATCAGTCACTCCAGGGAGTGGGAGCTCCAGTGGTTTCCTCCTCCAGCCTCCTGTCAACCTCCTGCAAGACGGGAGACTTACCTCTCCTGGCGCCTCCTTTCGCAGTGAGAGAGGAGATGGAGAATTGAGTGAGGGGAGAATTTAGTGGAATTAAGTGAGAGGAGGATGGGGGGGGGGTGAGTGAGAAAGGAGAGGGGATTGAAAGAGAAAGGAGTCAGTGTAACTCAGCAGCTACAATGTATTCTTATATTACTAAGGTAACATTATCGATTGTTACAGTTTGCAGTTCAAACTGCTGGGAATATTGGCAACAAATGATCACAAACAGGAAGGTGTTGCAAAAATCTTGTACTGCTTGGATATGTGCAAAAACCTGCTATAGAAATCAAAGGATGCTCAGTATATTACAACTCATTAAAATAGCATTAAGAATTGAAAGTATTATCTAATACTACCGAACTGATTTATTTAAATTACATTTAAAAAAAACACATATTTAGGATATTGCTTGGATTGAGCCTTTAAAAGAGATATGATGCATTGTATAATGTTGCATAGGAACCTTTCCAGCCATGCAAAGAAAATAGCAGTAAGCTTATGCACAGTTAAATTAATAGGCCCTTGTTAGGGCTACTGCATTGATTTACATAGCACTTGCTAAACATGTACAAAACATCTATGACAGCGGTGCGCAAACTGGGCGTCTGTAAACCTTTACTTACCGTGGCTCCACACGCGTCGCCATCGCAAATGACATCGCGAGGTCATGTGATGTCATGTTGCTATGGCAACGTGATGTCATGACGCCGGAGCCGGGGTGAGGGGGGCGGGGTGATCACCGGCAGGGGGGCGCAGGGAAAAAAGTTTGTGCCCCCCTGATCTATGACATTCTTCCCCAACACATCAGGCAGAGGGGTGACGCCACGCGGTGAAACTGGAAACTGATATGACTGTTGCTGGATTTTTTCATCACTCACCCGAGATTAAGTATTATGGAGGAGCTCCAAGATTTATATGAAGGGAAGTACCACACTTAGCTGGGAACGGGCCTAAAGAAGGGCCATGTGTCTGTCACATAACCCCACTTGTACATGGACACTTGTTCCTGTGCATTTTCACTAGCTGCAGGAGGAGGCGGCATGAGTGGCACCAAGGTTAGTGCCTATGGGCAACAGATTTTAAACTACGCCCCTGGTCCATGGCGAGAAGTATTTATAGCCTAGCAAACCCCGCCACCCCTTTTACGCAATGCTTCAAGTGGCCAAAACCACCGAAGACCTCATCACCAACTCAACTTTAACTAAAGTGAGCCACAGCCTAATAAGCACCTTCATTTTTTTAAAAACTAAGATTCTACAACTATACTAACCATTCCCCTATTCAATGTTTGGGGCACGGATCCCCATGGCCATGTTTAACCCCTTCCATTTATAAATCAGGGGTCTCCCTTTCACAACAAGCTGCAAAAAGTGAATGTCTTATTCAAAGAGCAGCTTGAGTCCCAATGTTTGGGGAAATGTCCAGTGTACACCTGTAGGGGAGTTTGGGGGAAAATCTACAAGTTTTCAATAATCAGATAAAGAAATGGAGAAGTATATAGTATTTTGGTGGTGAGTGTCACAGATAGTATTTTAATGCTATTTCTGCTGTTTTGCACATTTCTGAAACCATCACCTCTTACCTTCAGACCTAACCCAGTCTAATGCTTCTTTATTGGTATTTGGTTGAGGAAGTTGGAGTCTACAGATGGAATTTTGGGAAAGCTTTAGGAATTGCTTGATGGCTTCTGAGTTTCCTTTATCTAAAGAACTGGAAGTATGTATGTATGTAACCCCTTCACTGCCAGAGAAGCCCGGCAATGCATTGCAACATAATCACTTGCAACAAAGAGGGTAATATTGCTTAAATTGAAGTTCAAGGTCCCCTAAACAAGTACCAGCGCATTAAGAAGACAGGTCTCTTGGTTACAGAGCAACTTAATGGCTTGTTATAGATTGAGCAATGGCTGAGTGTGATCACCCTCTAATCAGTTACTAAGATTAGAAGCTTGTTTGCTTCAGTTTGCAATCAGACGCTCAGCTGCTGAATGTGCGCTGATTTGAGCAATGATGGCTACTTTCAGCAAAGACATGGTAACATTTAAGATGCCACATTTATGAGAAGGAACGTGGCTTTCACAAAGATTGCCTGATTGGATTAATCAATAGTAAATGGCCACATTGCAGCGGATCTTCACCACTGCACACTGGTTTTGTTTATTTGAATGGTGGTGTTGTTGTGTGTGTCCCAGCGTATACCAAGATACACTAATGGTGGTCCACTTATACAGTAAATGTCACACAATGGTAATCATATCATTCCTGCCTTGGCTTACATCGCCAGTCCAACTCAGTAAGATCCCAATGTTGCATTTGATGCATATAATACAGTATTTAGAATTCTTAATCCTAAAACGTCATTAACACACTTTGGCAGCGGGCCCGTGTGCATTCTCTGATGCAGTGATGACTTAGCCTGAATGGAAGAGAACATCCTCCATCTTTGTTCAGATCACTGCTTAAGAGCCCATACAGCAGGGGTGAACAACTCCAGTCCTCAAGAGCCACCAAACAGGTCAGGTTTTAAGGATATCCCTTCTTCCGCACAGGTGGCTCAATCAGTCTCTACTTCAGCATAGGTGGCTCAATCAGTGGCTCAGGGATATCCTTAAAAACTGAGCTGTTGGTGGCCCTTGAGCACTGGAGTTGTCCACCCCTGCTCCAAAGCATTGGTGGAAAACAGGTGGCCCTCTGTACCTCTGACGTCAGGATGAGGGCGGGGATTGGCGGCAGGGACTGTAGAGCACCGAGGAGACCGCGCACACGTCACATGTCAATGCCCGAGGATCGGGAGCGCCGCCTGAGCCCAGGAACCGAAGAGACCAACGTGACCCGCACAGTGTCCGCGCGCCATGCATGAGTACCACCATTATATTGCCTCACTACCAGGCAGAGCTCTGTAACTGGCAGCCATGGGACAAATGTGGCCCGTGAAACACCTTTATGTGGCCCGGGGACTCTCTGATCCTTCTAACTTTCAACTAGTTGCTTTGAAAGCTAAGTGCCATGTTTCACATAAAACTCACCTGCAAGTTAATGTCATGCAATGGTCATGTAAATATACTGTATATGGTACTGATGTTAATAAAGGCTTGCAATTTTTTTTAATATAATAATGTTCGAGTCTCTTAATGCATTTAAAATGACATTACAAAGAGTGTGAGGCCCATCTAATTCTACCAATCAATGGGAACAAACCCATACAATGTAACAGTGAGATATTCTTGGTGAGACATATATTTAGGGGACAGGTAAATTGCTTGAAATGAACAGAAAAACCGTCAAGTCCTCAAGAATTTACACTGTTCGCAAAAGGACCATTTAATTAACTTTTCATTTCAATTTTGGTGCTTCTACCTGAGCTGTTTCCACAGTCAAAACCATCCACTAATTTTCCACATACTCAGAGCTCGTTATTAAAATCAGAATAAAATGAGGATGGCATGGACATCAGTGATAATGATGATAATGTACATAATGTCCCTACTCGAAAAGTCATGTTCTAAGTGGCTCTGAAAGAGCGCACGTAATTACTCTAATTCCCTGTATAATACAGTGTGGGTCTCTTTAAACTTTCTCTGTTCTTTCCTACTGCAGTTTTAATCAGTCCGCGTATGAAGAACTGCACAAAAGATCTTCAATGTCTATGTAGCATTCTGACATACTTTCGGTATCTATATTCCCGAGGGATAGGTAGCCCCAAATGGGGACATTTTGAAGGGTTTTGCAACTTCTGCTGCACAGTGTGAGTGGGACGCATTGTGATAAGAATACGCAGTACACGTGGCAGAACTAACACATGTGCTGCCGGCGGAATGGGACATTTAGTTGCAACCGGTTGACTGCGACCAAATGAAGGGCGACGTTCGGCTGTAGATGGAAACACCTCAACAGCCGATCAGCCGCTGGAAGCTCCGCTGCAGGCCGCTTCTACAATAAGGGAAGCTTTTAGTGCATAGGGTGTTAACGTTAGGGTTTTAGTGGTTAGGGTAAGGGGTTAACTTAAGGGGCTTTAGGCTTAGGAGTTAAGGTTTTTAGGATAGGGGGTAGTGTTAGTATTAGGGTTTTTCAGACTAAGGGTTAAGGTTAGGGACTTACCATAGCAGCCGTCAGTGACAGGTCCTGGCGGCGTGGTGAGTTTCAACCAAGTACCAGTGGTCATTTGGTCGTGGTAAGCTGGTTCGGCTGCACCAGGGTACACCACCTTTGGGGGCCCATCCTCCCATGTGCCGGAATGCTGTTCTGGTATTTATTTTACCCGCCAGAACGATGTTCCAGCATTTCTAAAAGCCCAGCTTTCTCCACACCCCCTCCCTGAGCCCTACATGTGGTGCAGGGCTTTACCTGGCAGAGGAAGCCCACCCAGATGGTCCTAACACAGAAGTTAGGCCCCAATGTTAGCCGGGCCCAACTTCCGCCTCGGTGGGTTCCGTCTGTCACCATCGTGTAAGGACCCACTCCACAGCGAGGGCCACCGGGAGAGAGGGGAGCCTTTTATTTTACTTGCACCGGGACCCACCGGTGAACAGTTTTGCCCACGAGGCAGTAGATGGATACCAAGGGGGTATATCAATCTTCTTTCAGCCCCCATCTCTTTGAGAATCATTGTTAGAAACCCCCAATTATTGGGCAAGAAAACATTTATTTAAAGTCCCCAACTCACAAACCCTTTAGTAGATATTGCTAAAGCACTAAACAAACATAACCGTCTAGCACAAAAGCCTATGCAGTGCAAGATCACTTAGCCGCTTATTACCATGGGTAGTAGAGGGTTAAACATGTCTAGCACTTATCAGGCACTGCACTGACATGCGTTCATTTAAATACTGAAATATTACCTAACAAGACATTTTTGCAAACACTGTCACGGTACTCTTTTGAGCCGGGGGTGGTAAACCTCATAGATTAAATGTAGCACATCAGGACTCTGTGTCACTTTACAATGCATTTGCAAGCAAGGTCCTTGACAAACAGCCTATTGTGTTTCCAACTCACTCTACAAAATTATAACATTTAAATTCCTCTGTGAACGTGAAACAGAGGGAAACAAACCCCCCTCTTCTCAAATAACACCTGTTAACTTATTTATCCTGTGGCGAGAATCAGTGTGTTGTATTTCACAAGCAGTCCCCTTCTGTAACGAAAACTACATGCAAACATTTATTTTTTTTGCTGCAAAATGTTTGCATATATAATCCTTATTGAATTTGAGGAGAAGATTATAGACTCCTATGCATGGTACTGAATGGTGAAGGCAATTCACTGAAGCGGAAGTGGCCAACTCCAGTCCTCAAGGGCCACCAACAGGTCAGGTATTAGGGATATCTCTGCTTCAGCACAGGTGCTGAAGCAGATATAATCTTAAAACCTGACCTGTTGATGGCCCTTGAGTTGGCCACCCCTGTACTAAAGCCAAACCAGTGCAAAAGAATTGCACTTTAATTAATAAAAAATAATACCCATTACTCACAACTGAAGGTATCGCGGGTACCGTCCCCTCCATGGGAAACAAAATGAAGGTTTAAATTTTCCGTGTCACATGGGCCAATAGGAAGGCGCAACGTCATTTGTTATCTGTAGCTTCCTATTGGTCTGCGTGACGCGGGAGATTTAAGTACAAGGAAGTACTAGGGCTACAAAGACATTAATTATCTTGGGAACCAAGGGGTTCCCCGAGCTGAAATGATTCATCTATGTAGAAAAGGGGGGGGGGGGGGGGGGGGAAGGGACAGCACTTTTAACTAGTATCATATGGGTAGAGAAAGTCAAAATGGGACATCTCACCGCCGCTGTTAAGGTAAGTGCAGTAGCATTTCTTAGTAATAGGGGTTAACTTTACAGGTTTTTGGGTTAGGGGGTTACGTTTTCAGGCTAAGGGGACCGGGGTAAGGTTTTTAGCTCCCCCCCCCCGCTTTCACTGCCCTGTAAAGTTAGTTTAATATCACGCGTAGGAGACGTTGGGCTTATGTATGAAAGTCTCCTGGCTGCAGAGCTGGGACAAGGTCAGTGCAAGAGAACTGCACCCGTTTTATCAAAGGAAAAAATCTCGTTGATTTCATTGGAATTAATTTTCTTTTAGATGAATGGCGTGGCTTTTATTAGCTGGTTTTGTGCCAGTTTTGCAGCCAGGAGACTAGTAAATTAACTTCTTTTTATCAAAGTCTCTCAGCTGCAAAACAGGGGCAAAATACCTGCATAGTATTTATGAAAGTTTTCAAATCCTATTGTTTTGAACAGGATTCTTCAGAGGGAATAATTTTCATGATAATTCCAGGGCTTTATTTTGCACTAATATTGCTCCACACTGTGAATATCCATTATGTTCTAACTCTACCATGGGTAACAGTGAAAGGTGTAACTGCAGAAGCATTGCATTATAGTCTATGGGAAGTGGTTTCCTTGGTCAGCACCTGGCCCTCTGCACAATCTAGGACAGGGGTGGGCAACTCCAGTCCTCAAGGGTTACCAACAGGTCAGATTTTCAGGATATACCTGCTTCAGCACAGGTGGCTCAATCAAAGACTGAGCCACTGATTGAGCTACCTATGCTGAAGCTGTGACTGATTGAGCCACCTGAGCTGATGGAGGGACTGATTGAGCCACCTGTGCTGTAGCAGGGATATCCTTACAGCCTGACCTGTTTGTGGCCCTTGAGGACTGGAGTTGCCCACCCCTGAGCTAGATCAATGCATAAAAGACATTTGATGAGATATATAGTGCTGTGTGTGCTGAGAAGCCATGTTGTGTTTAGACTGTTCCTATTGTACTTTAGAATTCACTTAGGTGAATCTGTATTTTGATCCAACATTCAATCCTTATTGTTTGTACTTTCAAATATGAGGGATTCCCTCTCACTATTAAGGACCCTATTTCATGCCTTGTCCAACATACAAGCAGGATATTCCCTCTGTAAAACAGTCTCATAAAGCAAGTTGGATTGTTGCATAAACACATCAGAGCTGTTACAGTTATGACGTACCCTTAAATATTGAGCACAGGTTTGCCTTTCAGACTTTTTTGATGACATCTGTCAGCCCTCAACAAAAAATTACCAGAGGGCGTTTCGTTTAATTAGTGAATTGTACCTTCAAAATCAATACCCACAGTGATATGTCCAAATATTCTATATATGTCAATTTTTGTACACGTGAATCTCACATTGAAATTATTATCATTAATATAATCTACAAATATGTTGATAAGTCTTTTAAAGAACAACTCCAAATTAATATCAAATCATCTATTAATCTCTTACAGTACAAGGAACAATATGCTGACCATAAGGATTTTCCTCACTGTAGATAAAGGTTTCTTCCCGCCAACCCATTGATAAATTTGCATAAGAGGGCGCGACGTTCATGCCCTTGGCAGTACCTCTTGCCTGCAGGAAGAAATTCCCACCAAGAAGAATAGACTGATGTGTGAATAAAACAAGGATACTGGGATATAAAAAAATTGCATTGTGCTTCATTTAGATCTATTTTTTTTTATATCACTAATGTGTTGTATAGCTTTAAGGCAAAACTGGTGTTCAATACTAATATAGAAAGAGACTGCATCCAACGTGACCCATGTGTACAGTAGTCGGGATTCCATTTAAAAACAATAAAAATGCCTATGACACGTCTGTATCCATGTCTGTATTTGTTGCTGCCAATAAAAAAAAGATTGATACAAAAACAAAAAAAACCAATAAAAATGTAATAACTGCCTAGTATCCAAATTATCGTTCTTCCATTCCCTTCCCCGCCTTGTTTTTTTGCAGAATTTGGTTGGTTGGAAGTCCCATTGCTGTATATCACGTCCACTCAGTTTTTGGCTATTTGGGGATCCACTCCCTCTGACGAAGGGCCAGGTTTGGAAGAGAAACACATATGTCCATGAAACATCCATATGTTTTATTACTTTCTTTTTCATGAAAGCTTGTTGCTTATGTGTGCTCACCCGTGTTAATAAATCTGCTCCAATGTATCAAGGCAATGTTAAAGCATTTTCATCCTGCCCCTTATTTCAAAGCATTTGGTTCCAAGTTTGCACCTATCTGAGCCACTGATCGAGCCACCTGTGCTGATGCAGGGACTGATTGAGCCAACTGTGCTGAAGCTAGGACTGGTTGAGCCACCTTTGCTGAAGCTGGGATATTTAGAAAACCTGATCTGTTGGGGGGTCTTGAGGACTGGAGTTGAGCAGTGTTGGGGTTAATCTCCTGCGCAGTGCCCATCCTGCAGTTGCAGCCTGGATGGGTACTATGTTGCTTATCCAGGGGCAGGCCTAAAACAGCAGTTAGTGTCATACCTGGGGAGGGTACTGACTGGGTCACATGTATATGGTGTGAGGCCTCAGTAACTAGACCTGCCCTGTTATGGGGCGGGGTTACAAGCCCTTCCCCCCCAGATATAAAAGCAGACACTCTACCAAATTGTGGATGGTTGAGACAGTGTGATACCCTTCTCCCTGCAAGAGGGTTAAGGAGATTAGGAGGTGCTCTGGGGGCCTCAAGCCCCTGGGGTCTGATCCAGGGCTGGCGGATAACCATACTGTCATGCAATAAAGCTACAGTTGGACCCACCATGATGTGTAGTTATTGGAGAGAATGATTGCCCGTGAGGATCATCCTGCAGGAACCTTATGGGATGGAGGCACTGCACAGCAGAACCAAGAGAAAGTTGCCCTGTTGCTGCTCCCAAATGACACCAGCGGAGCCCTCAGGCCTTCTGTACCACACAGGTGAGCTCACAGTACCAGGGAACACACCCATGTAGTGGCCAGATATTCCGTGAGGGGGGGACAGGTGCTACATTTGGAGGCGCTGCTGAGATGAGCAACAGGGGCGGCAAAGTATGGCTGGGAAACCCGCTGAAGGTGAAGTGAATGGGGGCACTCACCGTATCCAGGCCGAGCGTTCCCTGTCGGTTAGTGCAGGGTACCCCTATATGGTACCTGCTCACGTTGCAACTCCACTTGCTGCCTCATGAGAGGTGCCTGAACTGCACTATATCGGGGCCATCGTTTTACCTTGTCCGGGACGTCATGCAGATCTGAGAGGTGTCTGAACCACACTGTATCAGGGCCGGGTCCCTTCCACTACAAAGGCGGAGAGGTGTCTGAACCACACCGTATCGTGCCAGGTGCCACAGTGAGTATGCCTTTAGGGGATGGTCTTGAAAGATAGCACCCCATGTTGGACTCTCTGTTGGGTGCCTTTTATGTTGCTACGATCCAGGGTTGAGAGGTGCTTGAACACCACTGTATCAGCCGAGGACTCACTGCAGCACATGTCCCAGGGTTGATGTGGCTTGAAAGAGAGCACCCCCCGCGGTGGGACTGGAGTGTGTGCTCAAATAATTTGTGCTTGATCCGTGAGTGGGATAGGGACCTGGCGTGAAAGATAGCCCCCCCCCCCCATATTGGGACTATCCGCTTGCAGTTGGGGAGGACGAAAGTGCATGTGGAGCATGCCAGCTGGTGTGGCCGCTTGAAACACAGCCCCAACCAAGATGGATTTGGTCACAGGCACTAAAGGAGGAGAGTTAAGGGTCCCTGAGGAGGATTCTGGAGTCTGATTGCGGTTCCCGCCGAACAACAAGAGGAACTGCGTGGTGAGTTGCAAGATGCAAGCTCACCATTGCAAAATATCTGGGATTGGTGCCAAAGTCCATAGCCACGCCCCTCTATTCCGACTGGGACTCCTGGTTTCACCAGAGGGAGGAGTTGAAGAGCCAATGGCTCAGTATGGGGTGTGACCGGATGCAAAGCCACCAGAGTCCAGACGCACGTGTTGCTCAGTGTCAGAAGGTTTATCACTGAACTATCTCTGGTTCTACTACTATGGATAAACTTCCGTTCCAGCAATGTACGCTGCCTGGAGGCATTCTAATGATGCGGGACAGAGAGGAGAAATTCCTGAACTATGTGTGCCTGATTTGCGGTTGCCCGGGAGGCGAAAAAGGAAACGACGCACGTTGCCTACAATGCGATGTGGCCTATTTGCAACGTGGCTGCCGGCCTGTGACCGGCCTATATAGGCTTTATCCCTGGCGGAGGTGCGGAGTCGGGTCCGACTGATCCGTAAGCTCCAGCAAGTGGTGGAGACTTCCTCTGCGGACACAGAGAGGGAGTACCTGACCATACTGTCCGATCTCTTCCACTCTGGCCGCGACGCTTCCTGCATTGTCTTTTGCGGGGAATACTAGTATCCTTGCCGGGACTCATGAGCGGAGTCCCTGGGCGCTCACCATTTACTAGAGAACGGCGATGCCAGCCCGGTGGAGCATCAAGCACCCAAGAAGGACTTACCTGTCTCCACACTGGCCGGTGTAAGAGGTCCCGAGTTCTTCTTATTTACCCTGGAGGGGTCATTGCCCAGCTTTGCCCAGCCGAGAGAGCCCTGCTAGACGCTCTCCACCCTGCATCCCATGATCAACCTTCCCCGGGATGTGACACCGACGGCGATCTCAACGTCCAGGCAGACGATTGTCGAGGGTGTGTCCATCCTGGACGGTGCCTCCAACGCTCCCGATGCAACGGCCATCTCCGCAGACCCAGTGGCCGATGACTACCCAGCCATGGCGTCCAGGATGTCAATCCGGCATGGTCGTGACCCACGAGAATGCTGACCATTTTCTACAGCAGCACTGGGAGATGCAGGAAGCCAGTGCCTGTGCGGAAGCCTTCGTGGCTGCCACTGAGATGTGTGTGGATGAATATCTACGGTGCGAGCGGGCCCGTGAGCGTATTTCAACGCCGCAGACCGAGGCAGAGGCGTCCCCAATCAGAGTACCGGCTGGTACAACTTTTGTTGCTGCCCCTAATGCTCCTCCGGCGCTGCCAGTGGGAGCTATTCCCACTGATGACCTTGTTCATCGGGATCTTCCGCGTGACCCTACTGCTCCGGTGAGTACTTCCGCAGCCTTTCTGTGGTGTTGCAGTGCCGAGAACGGGAGTTAGACCAATCGCTGGTTAAGGCCAGCACTGGGGCCGTGTGCCTTGAACCTCAGGGCCTGAAAAGCCCAGATCGGGACTGTTCAAAGTCCATGGCCGCCAGAGGCCGTGGGCAATTGACTGCTTTTATTTGGGCCAGCTATGCTTGCCTAGAAACGGAGTGTGAACTGCCTGAAATGTCCTATTTTACTGCCGCCTGGATTGGGGTTCAGGACACTGTTCCTTCTCCGAGAATGGAGGTGGCTGATGCTACGCCAGTCATAAAGAAGGAGGTGCCAGCCCAATCCCCCACTGCCCATTCTACTGTCCCCGCCACCTGCCAGAGATCCCTGCCCTAGATAACAAGCACCGTCACCTGTCCCCTCGGCCATGATCCCCTACCATGACTGTAGCAACAGAACGTACTGTTGGAAAAGTATATGATATGTATCTGATGATGCCAATGATGTGTACAGGTGGTGGGATCCTATGTTCAGGGGTTATGTACCGCTTTTAAACAGGACACGCTTTGTCCTGGAAAGGGGCGATCAGGTAGATCACTGGTCGGAGAATGGCAAGTTTACTCCAGAGCAGGACGTGGAGATAATGAGGAAACATAACCAATGTATGGATCAGGGACTACTTGCACCACCAGAGAAGGGGGGTGATTTATATGCTTCCCCCTGGGATGGACCAATATTCTGGGAATTGCCAGGCAGGGCGTTTGGGCGAAATCTTATGAAGAGTAGCCATGCAGAGAGTTCTAGTCCAGCGGTTTGGGCGTTCCCATGGGTACGATTAACCTTATCTCCCCGAGGAGCTCATGAGAGCCACTGAGGCTAATAGAAATGAGTGGGTACGGGCGGCAGTGATTGAATATACAGGCATACCCCGCTTTAACGTACGCAATGGGTCCAGAGCATGTATGTAAAGCGAAAATGTACTTAAAGTGAAGCACTACCTTTTTCCCATTTATCGATGCTTCAGTACATGTAGGGAGCCTGTATTGCTGTTCAGGACGTGCTGACAGGCGCATGCGCAAGCTGCTGTTTGCCTATTGGGCGAGGGGGATCAGCGCATCACTACTACGGTGGTCTGTAGGGCAGTTCATTTGGTGAACCTTGGGAAACAGGATTTTTGCTGATCGATCTGCAGCTAAGGTAATTAGTTTTTAATAAAGGTAATCAAAAGCTGCATATATTAAAACAAAAAAATATATTTTTTTTATTTTTTTCTTTAAAGCTGCTTGGACGGCCTCTTCAATGCATTCTAATGCGTCTGCCTTGGACAGCTTTGCAAAATTGTTTTCGTAATCCCTACTGTTAGATTTAAAAAGCGCTAAACACAACAGACAAACAAGGAGAGCAATGTAGCAGAAAACGAACACACGCACGCACACATGCACACACACACGCACACACGCACACGCACATCCTGTGAACAAACATCTTGAATATTTTGAAATAAAAAGAATAGATTAGAATAAATGATCCTAATCTCCTTTGAGGTGTCCCTACAGGGCCACATTTTATCCTAAACAGGCTGAGCTGTGGGCTTTCTTTGTGTTTATAGAGGTGGGTAGGTAGGATAGAGCAAGTCCTGTAAATTGTAGCAGGTCAGTAAACACAGCGCCCCAGTATAGGCTGATAAACAGTGTGTCACCATTCCTTATAAGAACAACAAAAGTGGGTGTTCCCAGAACCCCAGCTGGTGCTGAAAGCTACACAAATTGTATCAAAGAAAAAGAAGTCCTGTGGCCTTCTAATGTTTTTTTGTGATTAGCCTGGTAGGTTTTTGCATCAGGTTTGCAGTCTTGGTATTTTAATTAATAAAAAATCCCAATTACTGCACATATTTTATTGATGTGAGAGTTGTTTTCGGCTATCTTTAGTATTTTATCTTGGGCATAAGTAAATACTGTACAGTCACACTACAGAGACTGTTAATCTATGTACGCATCCTCAACATTTAAGTGGGATGCTTCAGAATATTACTTGTGTAGCGCCCCTGTGGGAATGCTATAGGGATTCCAGTGAGGTGCGAACAGCCACCATTCAAGTGAGGGAGTGTATCATTACAGTAGTACAAAGTGCAAGAGCTTTGCCTCTTTGGGGGGGATGCTGCCTCAGCACCTCTGAAGAAGTTTTTGTGTTCCTCTAAATAAAGTAACAGAACAATTCCTGGCACCCTCTGCTTATTGCTCACCACACCAGCCCCACATGGGCCAGCCGCCCCTGAGAATTAAGGTAAAAGAACCACTGAGCATCACGTACAACACTATAGAGACATTGGGACCCTTTGGTGTCGCCCCTCTTCTGTTGGCCGGAGGTAGAGGTGTTACACTTCATTAGCAGTAATCCCACCCACTGTATTTAAAGTGTGGGGTCCTCAGGAGCTGAACCATGATATTTTCCATTCCGGAGACCCTCTGCTGCAGCTTCCTATTGCCCCGGTGTTTGGCAGCCATTTTTAATTCCCAGAATGGAGGGAGAACACCAACACATAAAACTGTGAGAGTTTGGAAAACGAGGGGCCTGAGCTGAACTGAGCGCAGGGGTCAGCCCTCGAGCATGCCGTGGTTTGAATACTGTAAAGAAAAACCAATTGGGTGGGGATGGGGGGTGGGAAACAGCATTCTGTGCTGATTGTCATTTTTTATGTAATGTTTTAAATTGGGTCACTTTAGGAGATACAATCTTGGCTCTTTCCAATGCTACTTTCATTTTTTAAATCAGATGTGTAATGTAAGCGTTTTGCCTATTAAGCCTGGAAGGTTAAAATAAAACTCTCCCCAGGGTTCATTGCAGTCAAAAGGTTACCTTGGTAACCTCAGCAGCTAGAGATTGGGACAGGGGTGGCCAAATCCAGTCCTCAAGGGCCCCTCCTTACATCTCATCCCTAATTTCTCGCTATGCACCATCCCGACTCTTGCGTTCTGTACAAGGATGTCTTCTCTCTACCCCTTTGTATCTAAAGCCCTCTCCCGCCTTAGACCTTTCTCACTGACTGCCCCGCACCTCTGGAATGCCCTTCCCCTCAATATCCGACTAGCACCCTCTCTAGCCACATTTAAGACCAACCTTAAGACCCACTCGCTTAAAGAAGCATATGAGTAGCACTGTAGATAATACTATACACATGATACATAAAGCTTGGCCTCCTGCAGACACACTTACCTGAATGCCCTCCTACTGTCTCTGTACGTTCTTCCTACCTACCAAATAGATTGTAAGCTCCTCGGAGCAGGGACTCCTCTTCCAAAATTTTACTTTTATGCCTGAAGCACTTATTCCCATGATCTGTTATTTGTATTATGTGTTATTTATATGATTGTCACGTGTATTTCTACTATGAAGCGCTATGTACACTAATGGTGCTATATAAATAAAGACATACATACCAACAGGTCAGGTTTTCATGATATCCCTGTTCCAGCACAGGTGGCTTAATAAGTGGCTCAGTCATTATGATTGAGCCACCTGTGCTGAAGCAGGGATATCATGATAACCTAACCTGTTGGTGACCCTTGAGGACTGGAGTTAACCCCCCCACACCCAAAGGGTAAACTGCATGGGTTGTTGCAAGGTGCGTCCCTGAACTGTTGTCTGAACCCCCAGGGAAGAAGTATGAATACCTACAATAATAAATAAAGAACTGTTTGTCTAAATAAAGTTCCTGGCGCCCCTTTTCCATTAACTCTTACTACACCAGCCTGCACGGATACCAGCACCCTGAGAAAGGTGACCCAACCACACTGTGCACTTATGCTTAAAAACACTACCTCGACGTAACACTCCTTTGGGCCTGGGAAGGAAGGATTACATTTAACATGATACAAATGTTTCTCTGTTTCTTTTAAAGCTGCAATTCAAGCTGCCGGTTTGAACATTTTTTTCCCCTTCAATATGTGCATTAATACAATTTGCACACTGACAAGTGATTAGCTAATTTTTGCCGATCGATCGACGAAGATTCGACTCGGGGGTTCTTTTAAATCACTGTTAGTGCTGCAGAAGAGTATCCAAAATGCAAAGTTCTGTGTGGAAGATCATGTGACCAGGCAGGCACTAGCTACAATTGGTGCACTGCTAGAGAGATGGCAAAAGGGGTGTGCCGGAGCCAGTCAGAAGAGGAAGTGGATGTGACTTTGTAAATAGTTGCTATAGAGACAAAAAATGCTTGTATTTTCTCATAGTACAGAAGTGATTTATTTAAAAAAAAAAACACATATATATAGAATATTTCTTGAACTGCAGCTTTAAAGAGCAGGACATGGCCAGGGAGCAAGACATATAGGCCCAGATCCACAAACAGGTGCTAAGTTTTAGCATTAAAATGAATGGGAGTAATGGCGTGCTAACACTTAGCATCCTTTTGTGGATCTCTGCGCCTCCTGCTAGAAAATATTTGTTTCGCGAACCCTTAATTAATCTTATTGCAGACTCAGGCTATCGCTAACAAAGCTGTGTGACCGATCCCAAGTATCATAGTGTCCTGAGCTCATGGGGGAACACACGCTTATCTGCCCGTCAGTGTGTGCAGGCAGCATCGGGGGGTATACCTGTCATTCACTGCAGGAGCTTACAAAGTCACACCCCATAATGCCTTGCTGCTGTCAATGCAAAGCATTGTGGGAAGCTCCAGTTGTAAGTGAAAGCTATACCCACCCATGCTAAGGTGCTGTTTGGGGTCTTACGAAGTGTGCAGTACCCCCACGGGCTCAGAAACCCACTCGTACGTTTTTATTTTGGCAAATCCCTTGGAGCCCCTCACAAACCCCCTGTTGGGAATCACTGACCTTGTGAAATGTACATGTAATCACTGACCTCGTAAAATGTACATGTAGTCACGTACTTCCTCAATATTTTGGTAGAGGGGCCTGCAATGCATTTTTATCATTTCCCGAACCAGGAGGTCCCCTATGTTCCAACCTCTCACGGCAGCTATTCTACTAACATTTGCACCCCTGCATAAGCACAAGAATAACACATCTGCCTGGTGCAAAAGTTTAATTACCGACTGGATGAGGAGGCGTTTTCCTGACAAACTTGTAGGAATGAACGTGGTCTCTTAGAATAGAAATGGTTAGAAGTGAATCGCCAGCAAACCCACTCACAGTCCGCTAATTCAATCTTAAAAGTACATTCCCACGTAGGTTTTGTTGGGTATTAGGTGGGAAGCAGGGGCTGAATGGCGGGCCAATAGGATGCCGCGACCGAGGGCCCGGGACCTTTAAACTGCCAAACTGCGTGCCCAGCCAGGACTGCAACCTGCGGAGCCAAGCATCTCGGAAAGCAGGGGGTCCCTTGAGCTGAAAGTAACACGGTTAAGCTCTAGAGACCCCCTGCTTCCCTGGGCAGAAATGCACTTTCTAAGAGTGGCTGCCTGTCAGGAGGTTTGCTGGCGATGCACTTCTGTAACCCAGGCGCGACACAGCAGGCATAAGCTTGTTCTAGGGCCTTGTGACGTACCTGGTACATTGCGATCAGTGCAGAGCATGTCCTGACCCTCCACCTCTGCTCAAAGCATCGGGTGATGTTGCGATCACTGCGGAGCAAACACATGATCATGATTTTCCAGAGGGGTCTTTGGCACTCCAGAGGCCTGACCCCTCCGGCATTGAAGGGGTTAAGTGGATAAGAAACCAAAAGTGACAGACCATGAGTGCTCATTTGCATGGCGTTACCCAGAGTCCTGGGCTGCAGTGGAAGCACTGTATGCTGTGTGATGATGGAGTAAGACAGGTTTGGGATACCTGTCTGCAGTTTTTATCATTCCTGGATATACTGTACAATGCAGCTTCTATTCGAGATAAGTTGGAAGCAATGATTCCTAGCTGAGGACAAAGCAGAAAGGGTAGTTTATTATAGAGCAAAACAAACAAGAAAACCTTTGTGGAAACGCACCTACCACAACTCACTATGAGGAACAGTTTAGGGAAGTGAAAGATAATAATTCTTTCTATGGATGATCATTTACTGTACTAACCAATCAGTTGCCGTTAAAATAAACCAGACTCTATTGACTATGCAATAAATCACCTGAGACCTATTCACTGAACAAACACAGCACACACACGTCATGTCCCTTGGGCAGGGACTGGGGAGAAATCTGTCCAGTTCCCTGCTTGCTCAGATCTGCATCTTTCATGGTGGCTCATGAAACATTTTATTTTTATTTGCTTGTAGGGAGCCTGTGCAAAAATATATCTAGGTTTTATTTCTACGTCTTTTATTTTACCATGCTGTGGTTATCCTAAACGAAAGCGGGTGTCCTCCACTAGATCCAGGGGTAGATAAAATTATGATAAAATATATATTTATAACATGCTAACATTCCGTAGTGCTGTACAATAGGGTTGGAGGCAGAAAACAATAAAATATTAATTACATATGTAGCGCCTCTCCCCTCCCCCCGTCTCGGAGAACTGGCCTTTTGCTACCGGTGGTGTGGTGCTTAGTACCTGTTAGGTTCCAGGAGATGCTGAGGGTCCGCGTTGGTATGGGGAAACAGGACAGGCTTTCGGTTGTCTTCAGGCTGGATTCTTATCTGGTGCAACGCCTCCATTGGATTCTTATCTGGTGCAACGCAGGCTCAAGGTGTACTGGATATGCTTTCTCTAGCCCCCAGGCTTCTGGATGGTGCCTAGGCCTCCTGGCAGAATTGAGGTCTCCCAAGCCTGAGGGGGCTGAGGCACGTCTCACTCCCTTGAGGGAGAGACTTGGACTCCCTATAATTTGGAATGGCTTCCTCCCTAGTGTAGAGAGGGAGGGCACAAGGTCTGCACCCCGATTGGCTGCACACAGACCAAGTTCCACCTCCACTTTGTCACTCAGAGAGGCTCCCTGAGGATGGGGAAAACCCAATATGATAGCCTGCCACAGCCTGCAGCTACCAGGACTTACATGACAGAGGGGCAGAAGTATAGCCAGAACCAGCCATGGCTACACATACATGGTTACAGTTAGGAGGGCTCTGCCCCAAAGAGCTTGCAATCTATAAGGAAGGGTAAGTGGAAACATAAGGTACATGGGAATAAGAAGGTTGGTGTGTTTCGGAGAGATGCTTGTAAATTGAAGGAGTTGGGGAAGCAGTGGGAGTGTGGGGAGGTAGAGCTGTGAGTGCAGGTAATGTGTGAGGGAGTTGGGGTTGAGGAAGCAGTAAGTGTGAGTGTGCAGAGGTAGAGCTGTGAGAGCAGGTAATGTGTGAGGGAGCTGGCGTTCTGGAAGCAGTTAGTGGGAGTGTGGGGAGGTA
The DNA here is from genome assembly GCF_040206685.1 of Ascaphus truei. Classification (NCBI taxonomy): domain Eukaryota; kingdom Metazoa; phylum Chordata; class Amphibia; order Anura; family Ascaphidae; genus Ascaphus; species Ascaphus truei. The sequence continues at coordinate 53,189,268 of NC_134490.1, read as the reverse complement.
GAGCTGTGAGAGCAGGTAATGTGTGAGGGAGTTGGCGTTGGGGAAGAAGTGGTATTATGCGGAGGTAGAGCTGTGGGAGCAGGTAATGTGTGAAGGAGTTGGTGTTGGGGAAGCAGTAAGCGTGAGTGTGCAGGGGTAGAGCTGTGAGAGCAGGTAATGTGTGAGGGAGTTGGGGTTGAGGAAGCTGTAAGTGGGAGTGTGCGGAGGTAGAGCTGTGAGAGCAGGTAATGTGTGAGGGAGTTGGCGTTGGGGAAGAAGTGGTATTATGCGGAGGTAGAGCTGTGGGAGCAGGTAATGTGTGAAGATGGAAATGCTTCAATATGCATCTGAAATACTTTACCCAACCCAATGTACACCCCTATCCCACCCCAGCATGAGGAATAGTGTACAGTGAAAAGGGAGTGTTGCTAACAGTCTCTGTAGCTTTAAACAGTTTTGGGACTTGCTTAAAGGATGCAAGTGCTCAGCGGCTCACCTGATGTCGTCAACAGGAGAGGTTTTAGGATCCTCTCAGGGCAGCGTGATCCGTGTTGGCTTGTATGAGGAGTTGGGAGGAATAAAGAGGGTGCCAGAAAATTTTAACTTGGGTCTATTAGAACAGCAAACTTATGCCTACACAAACAGAACTGGTTTTGGGACTATGGACCCCAGTTTCCTCTTGCTATGAGATTTGTAGTGCTCACCCTCCCTGGGAGCCTCTTGCCTGCCCAGGACAGATTAGGGAGTTACCCCTGAAACTCCTAGCAGACCCGTCTAGGACTTTCCTCTGAAAAACCCTAAGATGGGGAACTACTCTCTACTGTAGAGTAGGCTTACTGGATCACTGTTCCATAAGGCCCCCCCCTAACACTGGGAAACTTTGCCCTAGCACTGAAAACAATAAAAGGAATTCTGCTGCTTGCCTTACAGGCCAAGATAGCCTGGAGAACTCCCTAAGGCTGCGCTTATAGTGCCTTGCGACAGCGATGCGACATCGCTCCGAATCAAATACACTGACTCCATCGCAAGCGCTTACAGGAAGCGCGACGGTGACGGAGCGACCCAAAATTTTGAAGCCGAGTCTATTAGATTTTTTAGAGACAGTCGCCACATGTGACTGTCTCTAAACCAATCAGAGACCGCGGCCCGCCCCCTTTCGTGATGTCGCTGGCGACAGTCGCTCAAAATCAAATGATAAGTTTCGCTAGTAGCAATGGCTGACGTCATCGGTCGCGTCGCCAGCACAATAAGCACGGCCTAAGGCTACGCTTATAGTGCCGGTGACGGGGATGTCAGGCTGCGGTCGCTAGAAAAATCAAATTGAGATGACTTAAGCGCACAAGATGGCGTCAATGCATTTGTTTTGACGCAACGTTGCCAGCACTATAAGCGCAGCCTACGTCCTCCTGGGTGGTAGGGGGATCCTCCTGATGTTAATTGTGGTCTTCCCTGATGTTGTTAGGATCCTCCCTGGGTTCTGAATACAACATAGGGGAACCCCACCTTTTATACACAGGGGCGTGGCCAACATTCTGCCCCAGTATCTGGGCAGAATAAATGTTGCAACCTGGTCACACCATTACCAAGTGACCTTGCTGGCAGTTTCTAGAATTACATGTGATTAACACAGCCCCTCTAAAAGGCAACATATAGTAACAACAGTGTGACTAACTCACTGTGTACTGAGGCCTTGTGAGGATTTAACCCCTACACTGCCTGCAGCTACTGTACTAGGGCTGACATGCAGGGACAAACAAATTCTAGTAGGGTGCTATACCAATAACAGAGCAGCTGGTAACAGCAGTGAATAGCAGGAAAAGGCTGGCACCCTTTCGCTGATATGTATCTATGTATCTATGTATCTATGTATCTATCTATCTATCTATCTATCTATCTATCTATCTATCTATCTATCTATCTATCTATCTATCTATCTATCTATCTATCTATCTAATCTATGTATCTATCTATGTATCTCTCTATCTATCTATATAAAATGTCATCATAAAACATACCAGCATGTTTTATTTTATTGACATAATTTTCAACATGCAATTTAGCTATTGTGCTGAGATCTGGGTGATGATTGGAGCATTCTGCACACTGACGGCTTCAGGACCATCGTGCAATCTCTTGGTGCGCAAACTCTATACAATTTGTATTGATGTCTGAACTTGACAGTGGTCGAAGTGGCTTAAAAAAAGTAGCGGTGACTTTGCATGGTATTAAGAACCATATTTACTTAGTAAATAAGTTCCAAGTGAATTGGCCATACATGCTTTTTGCCTTAGCACTACTTACTAAAAATGGGCCAAAGTGACCTTCTCACGGTCACATAGATTTGTCACTGGATTCCACCACAATGTCTGTCCAATGACCCAAATGAGCAAAATAGGGACACAAAACACGTTCAAGGTGCAATCTCTCCAAATAAATCACTTGATGTCCACATTAATTTACATCATACAGTATATCTGGGTACAATAAGAAAGGTTAGCCGCACTGCACAGGGCAAATCTCGTTTTATTCAAAGGTGAACAAGTATTGGGTGTAGGTGTACGGTCTGAAGTACAGGGATGTCCAGAACCGTTACTGTATGTATGCCTGCTCTGATGCACTAATACAATATGTTTGTTTGAACTCAACCTAAGGCCGAGCTTATAGTGACGGCGACGCGAACGGTGACGTCACCCGTCGCCACTAGCGAAAGATGTAATTCGCTTTCCGGCGACCAGGTAGAGGAAGCACACAGGAGGCTGCGCTTATAGTGCCGGCGACGCAATGTCGCGGCAAAACAAATGTATTGCCACCAGCGTCACTCCGCGTTTACTATAAGCGCACGCGATGGCGGCAATACATTTGCTTTGCGCAACATCGCGTCGTCCGGCACTACAAGCGTAGCCTCCTGTGTGCTTCCTCTACCTCCAATACTTGCTCATGTGGAGCCAGCTTTGAGACGCAGGGGTCAACAGAGGGTGAGCACCAAGGAGAAAATACTATTTAAACTATATTCTTTAAAAGCAACAGTCTGCCACTCTTACACACCTTTCTTGTTTTATTCAAAGGTGATATCAGCAGACAGACGTTCTGTAAAGAAACAGAGCATGATGAATTGCACCTTTTTATTTAATGCATTGGTGCACCCCTAATTAATGACTTAATCTGCCTGTGTAGAAAGTCTAGCCTAGACTGTGTAGGATGAGAGTACTGTAAGTGCCAGGTCTATATACTGTAGGCTGCTATAGGAGGCTGTGTGCATGCAGTCTGGTTTGTAGAGGTGATCTCAGTCCAAGCACCGCCTCCACCCAGCCTCCAGCTCCCCTCCCTCCCTGCTTGCTGCTCCCATTTCCGGCATCTTTTATCTAGTGTGAGCACCGCCTGGATCTCCCATCCAAAGAATGAACACCTCGGACGAGGAGAAGCAGATGGAGCTCATAGAGACTCTGAAGGATCAAGGTGAGAGAGTGGGGGCTGCATTGAAGCAGGGGGTGCTTGGATACTCAACCCTTCCTCTTGCAGTGACAGTTACAATGGTGTAGTGCATTCTGCCAGCCACCCTTCCCAGCTCTGTCCCTACACCCACCATATGTCTGCCCCAGAGGAGGGTATACTGCATTATTGTAAACCTTGTACTCCCTGTGAGCTCATGCTCTCTCTCCCCCCCCCCCCCCAAGCAGTTAACGGGTGTATCATATGTCCTGTTCATTCATTACAAGCAGTGTGGAGGGATCCTTACTATAAGCATCTCAGGGTGCAAAATGGACCAAAGGCTGGACATTGAATGGAGTCATGCTGTTAACCTCAAGTGTGAGGAATTGGGGCATAAAAAGGGGGCATTCCCCAAGTTTATAGATTTTTGAATGTAATTTGTTCAATTCACAACAAAATGAACATGCTGCTATACAAAGCAATACTGAGTATAATATATGTAAGTATGTTTTAATAGTGACATAACAGGCATCATATATACATTGCAATATATATGTTGGTACTCACATACTTTCCTTACTCCAGGTTGAATGTTCCGATTCTAATTCATGCAAACTTTGGGCATGTGACGGTACTGCAAAAGCTCGAACTGTCTGTGCTGATAGCACTTAGTACAGGAATGGGACAAGGTGAACTTTGTACCCAAGGGGGTGGAACAAACACAGCTTTACTACCTGGGCAACAAAGCAAGGGGAAGGACCATGAGATACATTATCAATGTAACACTTACAGCAAAGCGTTGGTAAACATGCAGCCTGCCACTTGTGCAGTGAGGGAGATGGCATCATGCCAACTTTACACACTGTAAGGGTTCCTCCTACTTTGGTGTAGAGAGAATATACCATTATAGTTAGTGCAGTCACAGGTACGATGAGACCCTGAACCTTGCCATTAGTTTTAGCGCGCACAGCAGGAAACAGTAAGCGGTGCAATGCCATCAGACATTTGAGGGCCTAGTTACCTAAATGTCTATCAGGTCTTCCAGTGCAGAAAGGTGTCTAAGGCTGGGGCCATGGTACCGCAGGCCGAGCGAATAGACTGCCTTAAGGCAGTGTTCGCGTCCATGTGGCGTGCGGGCGCGTGCGCGCGGGAGGGGGTGCACGTTGCGCAAGAAATCAGTTCAAACTGATTTCTTCGTGCGACAGGCCGGTCACGTGAGTGGTTCGCCCAATGAGGGTGAACCAGCTCCGTGATGTCACTGGCACGCACCTAGACACACCCACGGACGGTGCGTGTACCATGGCCAAAAAACGCACCCGCTTCAAGCGTGTGATGTCACGGCCGCGCACGCCTCCGCACGGGCGAAGGCACTATGGACCTGGCCTTATGGAGTAACCATGCATAATAAATACATCCCTGAATCCTATATGGGGTCCTGCTCTCCAGTGATCTCACCTGTATAATATCACCTGGTCAAGCAACTGATTGGCAGAGCAGTGTGTGGCTGGTTTCACTGGCAGTGTAGGGGTTGATCACAAAGGCAATCTTTTGGGGTTCTAAATGGGCGTTTATATGGGCAGTGGTTATGACTAAAGCCTGTTTCTAACCCTCATTGCATCTGATATGTGCAAAGAAATGTTTAATCAATGTTTTTGTTTTGTCATAAGAAGAAACCCATCACCCACTAAACCTCCCAATTGTGTGATCAATACCCAAATCCTAATACCTAACCTTATACCTATGTCATACCAATTCTATGAGGCACATTACATTTCAGGGATTTAACTTTACAATATTTGATTCTGTAACAAGACTTTTCTAATTGTTTGGAATTAAATGACTGGATCCTAATGAAGAGATTATAGAAAACTGAAAACGATATGACTACAGTATATAAGGCATTTTTCCTAGGAGTTTGAGGAGAAGGAAGATGAGATGGTGACTGTCGTGCACATGTAGACATACAATCCAGTAACAAATTACATGATTTCTGGAATTCAAGTATTTTGTTGTTTTACACTTTGACAAATAATATGGTGATTTATACCATTTTAAAATATCTGCACAGTCCAAGTGCACTGCTTAAAAATGTGCCCCCAAATAGATCTAGTAGGAGACTTATTCCAAGAAAAATATAGGCTGTGGTACGTTTTCGAGAGGCAATCTATGAGGTTTCAAAAACCTCTGTGCACTATAATATAATACAGAATGATAAGACTCTTTGACACCAAAACCAAAGGACTTAATGCGGACATGGGTTTTCTCACACCCTATCAAAATTGTTTGTAATTATCCTGCTTGCCTCTATTCTTATCCACACTTTCTCTCCCCTCCAGCATCCCTCCCCCTCCCCACCTTTCTTTGTCACTGTCCCCTGGCTTCAAACACTTAACACCCTACCTTATCTACAGTACATATCTGTTGTTTTTTTTCCTCTCTCAACACTGTTTTAGCCATTGAATCCTTTGTATATCAGTATTGCTTGACCTGAAGAAGAGAGGATAACTCTCGAAAGCTTGTCCTATGACATAAATTGTTAGTCAAATAAAAAAGGTATCACCTAATACTGAAGAACTCATTTATTCTGCACTATCGCAACTGGACTAACACGGCTATTTTCTGATATATATATATATATATACAGTAGTTGACAAATCACCAAAAAATCTACTCGCCACACAAAAAAATCTACTCGCCACCTAGTACCAAACGTGTGCTGCTTGGGCCAATATTTACTCGCCCGGGGGTTAAATCCACTCGCCCGGGGCGAGCAAATGTATAGGTTTGTCGAACACTGTATATATATATATATATATATATATATATATATATATATATATATATATATACACAAATAAAACTGTATGCTCATCTGCATGTCTTAGGCAGGTCTGCAACCCCGCCTTTCCCCAAAGGCGGGGTTGCAGACCTGCCTAAGACATGCAAATGAGCATACAGTTGTATTTGCATATTTGCTTTCCTGTGGAGGGTTTTTGTCACTTTTTTTACTCACCATAACTTAACTCAGTATTATGGTATATATATATATATTTGCTGGGCTACAAACATGAGTTTTACACACGTGTGTGTGTGTGTGTGTGTGTGTGTGTGTGTGTGTGTGTGTGTGTGTGTGTGTGTGTGTGTGTGTGTGTGTGTGTGTGTGTGTGTGTGTGTGTGTGTGTGTGTGTGTGTGTGTGTGTGTGTGTGTGTGTGTGTGTGTGTGTGTGTGTGTGTGTGTGTGTGTGTGTGTGTGTGTGTAAAACTCATGTTTGTAGCCCAGCAAATGTTCAGTTATCATTAAGTGGTAAAGTATTTGAAAGGTGTAAGTAATGCAAAGCCTTATCACTCTTTGGCCAATATTTACTAAGGTGTTAAAATGTAAGATGTGTTCCGGGACCAATAGGCGTCTTGTTGCATACCGCTGCTTAGTAAATGTAGTAACACAAGGAGGAGAGGGAGTAGTATGTATGATACCTTTTATTGGACCAACAAGTAGTTGATATGTTAGACGGTTTCGAACCTCAAGGTCCTTCATCGGTATGGCAAAAATACAGAAACAAAATATTATAGTGTTTGTAAGAGGGATATCTGGTTGTAATATTGCCTGTCATTATTCATTGTTTCAAAGTGTATGTATACAGTAATTATTGATGTGATGCACTCCAGTATCTCACACCACCAGTACATAGAGACGGAATGTATTGTAAAACATTCTGAAATCTCTCTTACAAACACTGTATAGAAAAGGTTGTTTCTGTATTTCTGTGGAGTCTTCGGTGAAGCGCAGGTCCACATTAAACAGAGAAGAAAAAACCCACGGTGCAATATGTAGGAGCTGGGATGATATGTAGGATAGAAAAAGGGAAAATGGGTACTCACATTTCTCAAAATAATTCAGGCATATCAGAGACACTCGCACTCTCTCTGAATGGAGCTAAGATTTCGTCTGGGGACTTTTAAAGATGGATACCCAATGGGTGGATCAGATGGTACCAAAACAAATGTAATTGATGATCCTCAAGAGAATGAAACAAATAACCTGTGGTGTAGTTTGTTTGGTACACATTTATAAACAATAAAAACATTAAAATGTGCACTCACATTAGGCACATCAGCATTCACATTGTACGAAAAGTACGAAAAGCGAGGGGGACAGGAAGCATTCTACATCGGCGCCATGATCAAGGTTCTCTCTACGGTTAGAATAATTGCTCAGTCTGTAGCACAGCTGTGCGGTTGAAGCAAAGGTTTTCCTTCTGATTGCCGGACTTACGGTTAAGTCACACGGTCCTGAGGGTGCTCTCAAGAAAGCCTTCCTCCTGCTACAATAGCGTAGTTACCAAGTTCCTCTACGCTTTTCTCCTGGATTGGCTTCTTCTGGAGTATAATGCCCGAGTGTCATAGATAGATTGCCATACATTTGCATTAAATCAATTAGGGAATCAAAAAATTATCAATTATGGAATCCCAGCATATGTGCAAGGATTAAAAAGTGTGGAGCTCTCATATTTAACACAGTAAATAGGTGAACACAAAATACATATAGAAGTAATATATAATAATTAATACAAAAGATGGTGTAACTTTAGACACAGATTCACTTCATAACTATATTGTGTATAACATGTTTTAACATTAGAACATATGTTTAATATATATTAAAAGAAAAATGACAAATTAAAAAAATGTGTGGCAAGAATGCTAGATAATGAGATCACTATAGACATGAATACACCTTAAATCAAAAATGTAAGAGATAAGGGAAACATTGCATATATTAAATTGATCTTAAAGATCTCCACAATCAATTATCATAAAAAATGGGGGGTAAAATGAAAAACAACCAATAAAAAATTGGATACAGTGATTGGAATAAGATCCCCAACTAAAGTCTAAATAGTAAAGGGCAGTGACTTAGTGTAATTAATATAAATGGCCTTATAGAAATATGCACAAATGATACTATAAACAAATATGTAATGGAGAATAATATAAAAATGAAAAAGTATTCTATTGAATATGATGCAACATAAAATCTAATTTTAAGGGCATATGGAGTTATGAATTATTAATCTGTATCATAATAAGGGAATATATATATATATATATATATATATATATATATATATATATATATATTTATATACTACCTCAGATTAATAATAGATCAATTTGAGATGAAAATATATGATGCATCTAAACGGGACGGAACGTGAACATATCTAAGATATCCACATAAAGGCATATCATTACTAAAGATAGGGGAAAAGGCTGGATATTAATAATCCAAATGTTTATCAAACCACAATGATCTTACTATATACATATCAACACTCATCTATAAAGATACAATCGCGATTGATAGTATTTCCTATGAATGAAAACAGGAGAGGATAAAAAGGACTCATTTCTCTGTCGGTGGAGTGAATATCAAAATACAGACTTAAAAAGCATGTAAAAATAAATATAAACAGTTCAGCAATCTAGCTCTAGGAAGATTAATGACAAGAACCATTCTCTTCTCTCTGTTATACCTTCCCAATGGATATAAAATGAGAGATATATAGTGAGAGATGTACATTATATAATAGCTTATCAAGATGGAACAAGATATACTATCCTAGTAAAGAGAGGAGAGGGTAGCATGACATACTACTAGATAATACCAAATAGTATTGTTCCACCTAACAGATGATGGTAAGTGGAATAACTGGTGTGGAATCCCAAGGAAAGCACATATAGGCCCATTAATTAGCTAACAATGAAAGCTCAGATGTCTATATCTACATTAAGGCCCTTTGGAGTGAGGGTCTGCAATTTGTGTATCCAGTATGTTTCTCTTCTTGATAGTTTTAAAACTATCGCCCCCTCGCCAATTCGGCCGAACATGTTCTATGCCTTTGTATTTGAGTCCTATTGGATTCCTTCCATGAAAAAAAAAAATGTATAGAAACAGTGTGTGAGAATGTTCCTCTTAAGGCTGCAGTTCAGGCAATATCCTGCATGTGTGTTTTTTTTTAAATAAATCAGTTCTGTAGTAAGAATAAATACTTTTAGCATTTTCTGTTTTAAAAAAAAAACAACTTTGAAAGACCAATTTTCTTGTATTCTATTTTAACAAGCATGCTTGTTCCTATAGCAACGATTTACATTCCCCATATTTAAAGATGTCGCCAAACTTTGCTGATCAATAGACGGAGAACGAATTGACCGGCAGCTATGCAGTTCTTTAGGTAATTAGAGATTGCCCACATGAAACTATTGAAGTAAAAAAAAAAAAAAAAAAAAAAAAAAAGACTGAACTGCAGCTTTAATATTACTCAGATGCTCTAGGATTGGGTCCTGACAGGTCTAGTAGTTCTTCCTACATATTGGAGGCCACACAGGCACTCAAATAGGTAGACTATAAAGTCGGACTTACAATTCATATAGTTCTCTATTATAAACAATTTACTGGTGACCTTAGATCTAAAGTTAAATTTATCTTCAGCTCTAAATTGACATGCCCTGCAGGAGACACATCCAGAGAACCCTTTTGGCTGGGATTGCCAATTAAAGCCTTTTTTAGGCTGCTTATATCCCCACGTAGTAAGATCTAGCTTGCTTTTTAGATTTGGTGCTCTACTGAATATTACTGTAGGTTTCTCGGGTATCTAAACTACTAATATGGGATAATTTTTCAAAATGTGCCAGTGTTTCGCTATAATGCTTTTTATTTTTGGCGCTTCTCTATTTATATTGAGTGATGAATGCTGCACTATAATTCCTAGACTGAGTTTAATTTTTGTTTTCCTTGGTGATGGTAAATAAATTCTCCCTCTCAATTTCTCCCATTCTTAACAATGCCTTATCAATTGTAAATGTATTATAGTTCCTCTCTGTACATTTATGAGTAAGTATATTGGCTTGTTTTAAATATATGTTATCTTCCGTGCAATTACATTTAATTCTTCTTAATTGTCCATGGGGAATATTTTCCACCCGTTTAGGGTGGTGGCAGCTGGATTTCATAATGTTCAACAGCTTTGGGGTTTTGTTTTAATTAATCCCTCTTCTATATAAATAACCAAGTCAAGGAATTCCAATTCTGTTTGACTGGAATTCTAGATTCAGATTGATAGACCTCAAAATAAATCCAGACTTTCCCTATCTCTGCCAAATAAATAAGACATAATCAATGTATCATTTCCATTGGACCAGGTTGGCACCGAGGTCTCGGATGGACCAGATGTAATCTCATCCTCCCAGATGCCCATGAAAAGATTGGCGTAGCTCGGTGCGAAATTGGGCCCCATGGCCGTACCGCATTTGTGTAGAAAATAGGTGTAATTGAATAAAAAATAATTATGTTGGAGAATAGACATTATAGACTCTCTAAGATGAACTCAGTTTGTGTCTTTTTCATATTGGTTTCCATGGCCAGAATCCTCCTAATTGCCTCACATCTCTTGGTGGGGTCTATAGACATATAGAGGGATCTAACATCACATTTGACTAATGTTAACGTATCTTTCCATGCCAATTTATCTAGAATGTTTTAGACATCTAGGGTATCTTTTAGATGTGACCTTAGTGTAGGTACATATTTCCGCAAAAAGCAGTCAATATTAGAGGTTAGAGAGTTTATTCCCGATCTGATCGGTCTTCCTTTGTTTAACTAGATATTTATGTATTTTAGGGAGGAAGTAGGAGAGGTAGGTTAGGTTTCTCTTTAAGTAAATACTTTAATTCATCTTCTTCCACTTCTCCTAGGTTTTTCCCTTTAGTAAGTAGGGATTTCAAATCTGACAAAAAAAATGTTTTGGCATCACCTAATATACAGTTTGCTTCTGCTATTCACAATATTGGCACATTTTTATGTGGTTAAACACTCGGATTATTTTAAGTTGTCCACCTGTTATTCACTTAAAACTGAGTCAGTTATATTGAGTATTTTTAGCGATTGCACTGTTTCACCATCACCTTTTAGAAGCGCCTTTTTTTTGCACTTTTTAGCACTAATTGCTGTTTTTCTGCCATACCCGATGAAGGACCCCGAGGGGTTTGAAAGCTTCTAACATATCAACTACTTGTTGGTCCAATATAAGGTATCATACCCCTACTCCCTCCTTTGTTACTACATGGAAGAAAGGACAAACAGAGTGACCCACACTTCTTTGCCTGCTTAGTAAATGCAAACCTACATAGTGAGTTGAGCACTAACGCCACTTGATAACCTTGGAAGCGTGAGAATAGGAATGAATCATAAAAGGTTTTTGTTTTTTACAGCACAAGCACTCGTATCATTTCCTTCTGATGTGGTGACTGTGGATATATGCTGTGCATGTAATGTTAAGTGAACCAGAGGACATTAAGTTAGAGGAGGTGAGAGGTCTTCATATTTATGCTACTGATGCTCTAGAGCAGCAGAGGCCCACTCCAGTCCTTAAGGGCCAACAATAGGTCAGGTTTTAAGGATATCCCTGCTTCAGCAGGTGACTCAGTCAATGAGAGACACTGAATGAGCCACGGATAGCCTTAGAACCTGGGCTGTTGGTGGCTCTTCGGAACTGGTTGGCTTCTGCTGCTCTAGATTCTTGCTACACACCCTTAGTACTCATTTGGAAATCCTTATGATGGAGGCAGCTCCTTAATGAAGATTACCAAGTTGTTTTTTTGTGAACGTTTCTGATCTGGACTTTTTTTATTACCATCCGTGTGTAATCACTTCTTCCTGTTTATTTATATTATTTATAAAAGGTTTTACCAGGAAATAACAGTTACAGTATCTATTGTTTTCAAGTATGTCCTGGGCACAGTTGGGATACATTGTTCCATTATTGCTTTGTGTGGATCTGCAAAGATAACTGTTTTGCTATTATAGTTACATTAAATGAATAGAGGACATTCAATTTACAGACATTTCATGGACGCTTAGAGATAATCTATGTTGTGCGTATGTAACAGTTACAGACAAGATTCAAATGGGAAATCTGTGGTTACATGATCTCTGTACTTCTTTTCTCTCCATTATACTGTGCTGTGAAAAATTTGGTGTTTAATATAAAATAATAACTTTTTTTCATATAGCGCTTTCCTCCCAATGGGACTCAAAGCACCTCACAATTACAGTATAGTACGCAGCACATGCTGTAGGATTTTTACAGACAGTCTCATAATAAGAGTTCTTACACAGCCAATAGCTTCTCCTACTGTCTGATACCAAAATACTGCAAAGCAAAAACATAAGGGTTATAATCTCACATGAACACACAAAGCTCAGGTGCCACACAAGCCTGAAGGCAAAGCTCCCTCGCCTCTGTTTTATTCCCCCCAATCTGTGTTCTTATGTAAATAGCATATAGAACAAGCATTTTGGTATCCACATGTGCCCGATTCAAATAACATTATATGCCCTTCTGTGCCTTTACACACTATCATTGTCAATTTTAGGTTTGTTATCCCTTCCAGTTGTATCCTTAAATTATTCAAATAAGCTGTACATTACATTTGTGGTTAAATACAGTGTCACACAACTTCTGCTTACAGTGACTTATTGATGCTTGATACATCCATTCTATAGTGATAGATAATGTTACATATCGCCTTTCATTATACATTTTATTTATAAAATGTTTTACCAGGAAGTAATACATTGAGAGTTACCTCTCGTTTTCAAGTACAGTATGTCCTGGGCACAGAGTTAAGATGACAAATAATACATGGTTTCAAAGTGCATGTATACAGCAATAGTTGATGTGTCGCATACTCACAGTATATATACTTATACACAGAGACTGGTATGTATTGGAAAGCATACTCAACAGTGTATGTCTTTATATAGCGCCATTAATGTACATAGCGCTTCACAGCACTAATACGTGACAATCCATATAAATGATAAATAACACAAAGTAAGATTTAGGAAAAGGAGTCCCTGCTCCGAAGAGCATACAATCTAATTGGTAGAAAGAACGTACAGAGACAATAGTAGGGCAAGGGGCCAAGGTTTATGTATGAGGTGTAAAATAATGCACATGTTATCACTGAAGGTAGTGTTATCACTGTGTGATAAACTATACTCTTGTGAGAACAGTGTATATGTGGACTAGACTTATTTTCTCCCTGTTTCTCCCTGCAAGGTGCTCCCAGTACTGAAAGATTTTGGCAAATATTTGTTTGGAATTTGATCCAATACTGTACTCGAAATATGTTATTGTGTATAACACAAGTGCACGAATATGATCTACATTTCTCAAATCATTACTTAGAGATATTTTATGGATGTCATAAAAAAAAAAAAAGCTATGTTTAGCAACAATAGTATTCATACAGTATCCAGGGTACTTTTCATTGTGAAAACTGCATGGATTATGAACAGGTTGATTTACAAATAGCGGATGACAGAATTTAATCCACATGTTAAATCTTTATGGGAGTGTAACAAACTTTCCCTAGTCTGTTAAATAATTGGTTTCATATGCAATCAGGAAGTGGCAAGTAGTCTATTGTCCAGCCTGTTAATACGTCTTAACAGGCTTAGGATAAACACTTCTGTCACAAGAAAGGAAACAAAATACTTTTAAAGAGAAATACATAAACAAGGCTTTGTTATTCCAATATAGTCACTTGGCTCCTGTCTATTCCCTGGTTGAGACCAGAATGAGCCTCTATGTGTTCTCAGAAGCCTGACTATATAGCTCCGGAGATTGGCTATAGGTGGTAGCCCTCTACCTTAATTACTATAGCTGCCTATCTTTTGAGCAGGGGAGTTTCCAGCAGTCAGGCAGCATGCCTGACAAACTTTTTATTTTTACTGCTGGTTTGCAAGTGATGGGTCTGTAAACCCAATCACAGGAAGTTACATACTGAAACATATACAGTATTAAGTAGTGCACGGATCTCTGACAACGAAACCATGCATTGTATGCATTACTTTCCTCTGTGTGAGACATTTAAAGTACTGCTTCAGGCAGCGGTGTTCAAGGGCCACCAATAGGTCAAATACTAGCCACTGATTGAACCACGTATGCTGAAGCAGGGATATTCCTAATACCTGGCCTGTTGGTGGCTCTTGAGGACTGGACCCCTAGCTTAAGGGCCCCCGAAGGGTGAACATGAAAGTACAGCTATCTCTGCTACTCATCATTTTTTTATTACATTGTTTTTATGCATTCATGCCTGGTGGTCCTCCGGAGATGATCCATGTTATTTTCAGCACCGGCAGTTACTTATCAGTGATGTTAGAGGAGAGGTTTTATTTAACCTCCATTTTATTTACAGGATGAGAACCAGAGGTTCAACTGAGACAGCCACCACTATTTTAAGCTCCAGGGACCCTATGACTTCGAGATACTTACCGGTAAAGTTACTGTGTTTAAATCTCCCCTGGGAGAAACAAAATGGCTGCCAGATCTCAGGCTGATAGGAGGCTGCAACATCATTGTTTGTGGCTTCCAATTGGACGCTCATTGAAATCCCCTGCTTCAGCACGGGCAACTTCTCCCGGTATGGGTTCCCAGGAGCTGGAAATCATGCTGCTCAGTTCCTGGGACCCCCGATCAAATCCTTTAAAATAATGAATTGTAGAAAAGAGCAGGATATCACTTTCAAGGGGCATTTAAATGTAGAGGATCAAGAAATGTTTTTAAACAACCTATCGGTGTAATTGGCTTCCTTGGAAAGTTTAATTATCTTTATATTTGTTTAATTTCTCTGGGAACTCTTGATTCCAGCAGAGTGGCTACTCATCTTTATCTGTTTGGCAAATTATAGTGTATTTACTTTGCAATATAAAAAAACCCTGAGCATTTAACTGTGATTTTGATGACTGACAGTGTTATCCCAACAAACAGTAAGTATAGATCAGGGGTGGCCACCTCGAGTCCTCAATGGCCACCTACAGGTCAGGTTTTCAAGATATCTCTGCTTCAGCACAGGTGGCTCAGTAGAAGACTGCACACCTGTGCTGAAGCAGGGATATCCTGCAAACCTGACCTGTTGGTAGCTCTTGAGGACTGGAGCTGGCCACTCCTGGTATATTAAAGAGAGACCTCGCTCAAAACCTGACAAATAGTATAAAGATCCTGTGTGCTACCTGGGAAGTGCTCAGAATAGCAAAAAGTACACAGGGTACTTGAGAGAAAGAAATCCCTTAGCAGTGCACCACTAGGTTAGTATAATGAATTGATTAAAATGTACAAAATGTATTAGTATAGTATTAAAATAGGTGTATATATATGAGCTATCGAGATACACTGATCTCTTCTTCCGGCGGTGTTTTATATATATATATATATATATATATATATATATATTACACGCATGCATGAAGAGTGACCTAGGTGCAAATATATCAGGGAGAGAAAGAGAAAACCATCATAGGGTTGTACGTCCAATAATGTGAATTATTAATAATGGTGAGATATGCACTTACAATTAGCTTAATAAGTATAAGCCATGTATCCACTTTTGGGATCAGGAACTCTGCTTGGGATTTTCATATATCTCAGCTGGGAACTCCCCACACTCTCAGGCTAAGGCCCCGTTCCCTCCGTCAGCGCTCCCGCACTGCAGACAGGCGGGGCGCTGACATACACAGACCGCGATATGCGGTCTGTAGGGAGCCGGAGCGGGAGGTGGGAGGGAGTGGGAGGCTTGAGCGGGAGGGGGGCATGGCTTGAGCGGAGGGACCCGCTACTCTCCCCCCCCTCCCTCCACGGGCTCGGGCTGGAGCTGCTGATTGAAGTAATCACAAGCAACACACGCACACACTCATGCACACACGCAGGCACTCACACACACACACACACAGACACACACACACACGCAGGCACTCATACACACACGTAGGCTCTCTCACACACACGCACGCAGGCAGGCACACACAGACAGACAGAGGCAGGCACTACACACTCCTCCCCGCTCCGCGAAGCCTCTCCTCCTCCCGAAGCCTCCCCTCCTCATTGGCTCACAGCCACACCACGTGACGCGTCGAAGCTAGGGATTACAATTCTCTTGTATCCCCTAGCGGCTGACGCGTCACAGCGTGTAGTGAGCTGTGCAGCCTGGGGGGACCGGCTCGGGAGGATTCCCCTGCTGGTGGGGAAAGCCTGTGCAGCTGCCCACGCCGCCGGGCGCAGCGGGTCCCAGCCCTCAGACAGCTGCAGCCACAGTATTCCACAGAGTGTGGGGAGTTCCCAGCTGAGATATATGAAAATCGCAGCAGATCCTGTGTCTGGTTGGATACATGCAGAGGGAATTTGTGTATAGCACTTTACATAGGGTTCCTGTTTTTGGCTATTTTGAGAAACCACAGTGGATCAATAGTTAAATGTCTGTGTGGTCAATAGTGACCTGAGCCTTAATTCAAAGGCACAGAGTGTTCACTTTGCTTTATTGTTAAGTTTCTACTTGCTCATGCACTTAATTTGGGTCGCCACAGTCACGCAGTGATGCAAATCCTGCTGTGTGTTTACGTATATCATATCTAGTCCTGTAACCAGAAAGAGCGTTGGCACCACAACTTTTGCAAGTTAACTTGTGCCCGTCATTTGCTGAGCTGTTTTATGCTGGTGGTGTAAATCTGCCAAGCGAGCAATTTGTGCGGAGTTACAATCTTGCTCTGATCATAGAGGTAAGTGAAAAATGTCCTTAGTGTTTTGTAGTTAATTGCCAATTAATTGCATTCGTGCGCTAAGTGAGACTGCGTTGTTTACCCCTTCTTTGGTCCTCACGAGCGGGCGGGCGCCTGTCTGCATGTAGACCATAGTAGAGAGAAAGTGGTAACAAAAAGGGGTTCGTCTATATAGAGGTAGTATATGGTAAATATGTAGCTCACCCTGTATCATCTGCTTAGGCCCCCAATAGGACTCGGTTGTTTAACCCCTATTGTAGATGTCACGGGAGAACACGGATCTGTATATATCTGTATCGAGTACTCAGATGTGTGTTCATGTTCATTAGTACCTTAGCAAACAGTTTAGGCTAATATCGTGCCTAACCCTGCCAAAGTACAACGTTTAAGGTAGAACAGTAGTATTCGTTTAAAAGTGAATCCCGTATTTATAATAAATATTGTAGCTCATACATTGTTGCTGGAATCCCTGTCTCTTAGCCGGATCAGTGCCGGGTGGCTATGGGAGTTCCTCAATGCATTCTTGCCACGAAAGTACTCGCAGAGCGAGACCCCTGGCTGTGTGAGAGAGACGCAGCCGGTATGTCTAGACCCGACGTACGTTTCGGTGTATGGAGTCACGCCTTCTTCCGGGGTGGGCGTTTAGGCGTCAAAGACCACCCCTTAATATTGTTTGGTTGCCTAGGCAACCCATTGACTCTTGTGGTGGTCGGTTGCCATACCATATGATACCATATGTATACCTGTCAGAGATGTTTCAGTAAATCAATTCATTTGAGTGTGGATCTTACTTAAAGCAGCAGTTCAAGCAATATCCTACATGTGTGTTTTTTTTTAATATAAATCAGTTCTGTACTATGTAACATTTAAAAAATAAATAAAAATTGAATGTTTTAAAGACATTTTTAATGTTTCTAGTGTAGGAAGCATTTCCAATGTGACAGCCCCTTCTGATAGGCTCTGGCTCTTGTGCCCCGCCCTCTCTCTAGCAGTGAGAATAATTTACAGGAAGGGGGTGTACAAAAAACCTTCGTTAATCCCGTTAGGAGACAGAGTACAACCCTACAAGGCTTTTATTTTGTTTTTACAGTGAAAATGTTACAAGTTTAGAGCAGCAAGCGCCTACATTCAATTTTGATTTATTGTAGCATTTGAGCTGGGGGAGCTGAACAGAGCTATTCCAAGATGTTTAGTTACTGTGGTTTCATGATGGCATTGTAATGGCCAACGGATTAGATGGCCAACGGAAACATGCAGGTACCACAGAGGGAGAGACAGACATGTCACAGCGGGCCATATACAGAGGGCTCCCAGGTGTCAGAGGATCAGCTCTACAGTCGGATCCACCTATATATTCTCCTCAACCAGTAGGGAAGTGGCAGATCCCAATCAGGAATGGGGTATAGTCATTACCTGCACAGAACTGGCCAGGATCACCATAAGGGCCCAAAATAGATGGGGTATAATAGATGTTACTCAGAAGGGGGTCCGATCCAATCCAAGTAACACAGCCAAGTATACGCATCTCCCTTTTAAGTGTTGGGTGGACACCGAGGGAAGCACTGGGTCAATGAGTAACCAAAAGTATGTAAAGCAACGTTCAACTATGTCAAGTACGTGTGTGTGAGGTGACTCCATGATTGGGGATGTGCATGTGTGTGAGGTGTCTCCGTGATTGGGGATGTGCATGTGTGTGAGGTGTCTCCGTGACTGGGGATGTGCATGTGTGTGAGGTGTCTCCGTGCCTGGGGATGTGCATGTGTGTGAGGTGTCTCCGTGATTGGGGATGTGCATGTGTGTGAGGTGTCTCCGTGACTGGGGATGTGCATGTGTGTGAGGTGTCTCCGTGCCTGGGGATGTGCATGTGTGTGAGGTGTCTCCGTGCCTGGGGATGTGCATGTGTGTGAGGTGTCTCCGTGCCTGGGGATGTGCATGTGTGTGAGGTGTCCCTGTGCCTGGGGATGTGCATGTGTGTGAGGTGTCCCCGTGCCTGGGGATGTGCATGTGTGTGTGGTGTCTCCGTGACTGGGGATGTGTGTGAGGTGTCCCTGTGCCTGGGGATGTGCATGTGTGTGAGGTGTCCCCGTGCCTGGGGATGTGCATGTGTGTGTGGTGTCTCCGTGACTGGGGATGTGTGTGAGGTGTCCCTGTGCCTGGGGATGTGCATGTGTGTGAGGTGTCCCTGTGCCTGGGGATGTGCATGTGCGTGAGGTGTGCCTGGGGATGTGCATGTGTGTGAGGTGTCCCTGTGCCTGGGGATGTGCATGTGTGAGAGGTGTCTCCGTGCCTGGGGATGTGCATGTGTGTGAGGTGTCCCTGTGCCTGGGGATGTGAATGTGTGTGAGGTGTCCCCGTGCCTGGGGATGTGCATGTGTGAGAGGTGTCTCCGTGACTGGGGATGTGCATGTGTGTGAGGTGTCTCCGTGACTGGGGATGTGCATGTGTGTGATGTGTCCCTGTGCCTGGGGATGTGCATGTGTGTGAGGTGTCCCAGTGCCTGGGGATGTGCATGTGTGTGAGGTGTCCCTGTGCCTGGGGATGTGCATGTGTGTGAGGTGTCCCAGTGCCTGGGGATGTGCATGTGTGTGAGGTGTCCCTGTATCTGGGGATGTGCATGTGTGTGAGGTGTCCCTGTGCCTGGGGATGTGCATGTGTGTGAGGTGTCCCTGTGCCTGGGGATGTGCATGTGAGTGAGGTGTGCCTGGGGATGTGCATGTGTGTGAGGTGTCCCTGTGCCTGGGGATGTGCATGTGTGTGAGGTGTCCCTGTGCCTGGGGATGTGCATGTGTGTGAGGTGTCTCCGTGCCTGGGGATGTGCATGTGTGTGAGGTGTCCCTGTGCCTGGGGATGTGCATGTGCGTGAGGTGTCCCCGTGCCTGGGGATGTGCATGTGTGTGAGGTGTCTCCATGACTGGGGATGTGTGTGAGGTGTCCCTGTGCCTGGGGATGTGCATGTGTGTGAGGTGTCCCTGTGCCTGGGGATGTGCATGTGCGTGAGGTGTGCCTGGGGATGTGCATGTGTGTGAGGTGTCCCTGTGCCTGGGGATGTACATGTGTGAGAGGTGTCTCCGTGCCTGGGGATGTGCATGTGTGTGAGGTGTCCCTGTGCCTGGGGATGTGAATGTGTGTGAGGTGTCCCCGTGCCTGGGGATGTGCATGTGAGAGAGGTGTCTCCGTGACTGGGGATGTGCATGTGTGTGAGGTGTCTCCGTGACTGGGGATGTGCATGTGTGTGATGTGTCCCTGTGCCTGGGGATGTGCATGTGTGTGAGGTGTCCCAGTGCCTGGGGATGTGCATGTGTGTGAGGTGTCCCTGTGCCTGGGGATGTGCATGTGTGTGAGGTGTCCCTGTGCCTGGGGATGTGCATGTGTGTGAGGTGTCCCAGTGCCTGGGGATGTGCATGTGTGTGAGGTGTCCCTGTACCTGGGGATGTGCATGTGTGTGAGGTGTCCCTGTGCCTGGGGATGTGCATGTGTGTGAGGTGTCCCTGTGCCTGGGGATGTGCATGTGTGTGAGGTGTCTCCGTGACTGGGGATGTGCATGTGTGTGAGGTGTCCCAGTGCCTGGGGATGTGCATGTGTGTGAGGTGTCCCTGTGCCTGGGGATGTGCATGTGTGTGAGGCGTCCCTGTGCCTGGGGATGTGCATGTGTGTGAGGTGTCCTGTGCTTGGGGATGTGCATGTGTGTGAGGTGTCCCTGTGCCTGGGGATGTGCACGTGTGTGAAGTGTCCCTGTGCCTGGGGATGTGCATGTGTGTGAGGTGTCCCTGTGCCTGGGGATGTGCATGTGTGTGAGGTGTGCCTGGAGATGTGCATGTGTGTGAGGTGTGCCTGGGGATGTGCATGTGTGTGAGGTGTGCCTGGGGATGTGCATGTGTGTGAGGTGTGCCTGGGGATGTGCATGTGTGTGAGGTGTGCCTGGGGATGTGCATGTGTGTGAGGTGTCCCTGTGCCTGGGGATGTGCATGTGTGTGAGGTGTCCCTGTGCCTTGGGATGTGCATGTGTGTGAGGTGTCCCTGTGTCTGGGGATGTGCATGTGTGTGAGGTGTCCCAGTGCCTGGGGATGTGCATGTGTGTGAGGTGTCTCTGTGCCTGGGGATGTGCATGTGTGTGTGATGTCCCCGTGCCTGGGGATGTGCATGTGTGTGAGGTGTGCCTGGGGATGTGCATGTGTGTGAGGTGTGCCTGGGGATGTGCATGTGTGTGAGGTGTCCCCGTGCCTGGGGATGTGCATGTGTGTGAGGTGTCCCCGTGCCTGGGGATGTGCATGTGTGTGAGGTGTGCCTGGGGATGTGCATGTGTGTGAGGTGTCCCTGTGCCTGGGATGTGCATGTGTGTGAGGTGTCCCTGTGCCTGGGGATGTGCATGTGTGTGAAGTGTCCCAGTGCCTGGGGATGTGCATGTGTGTGAGGTGTCCCTGTGCCTGGGATGTGCATGTGTGTGAGGTGTCCCCGTGCCTGGGGATGTGCATGTGTGTGAGGTGTCCCCGTGCCTGGGGATGTGCATGTGTGTGAGGTGTGCCTGGGGATGTGCATGTGTGTGAGGTGTCCCTGTGCCTGGGGATGTGCATGTGTGTGAAGTGTCCCAGTGCCTGGGGATGTGCATGTGTGTGAGGTGTCCCTGTACCTGGGGATGTGCATGTGTGTGAGGTGTCCCTGTGCCTGGGATGTGCATGTGTGTGAGGTGTCCCTGTGCCTGGGGATGTGCATGTGTGTGAAGTGTCCCAGTGCCTGGGGATGTGCATGTGTGTGAGGTGTCCCTGTACCTGGGGATGTGCATGTGTGTGAGGTGTCCCTGTGCCTGGGGATGTGCATGTGTTTGAGGTGTCCCTGTGCCTGGGGATGTGCATGTGTGTGAGGTGTCCCTGTGCCTGGGGATGTGCATGTGTGTGAGGTGTGCCTGGGGATGTGCATGTGTGTGAGGTGTCCCTGTGCCTGGGGATGTGCATGTGTGTGAGGTGTCCCTGTGCCTGGGATGTGCATGTGTGTGAGGTGTGCCTGGGGATGTGCATGTGTGTGAGGTGTCCCTGTGCCTGGGGATGTGCATGTGTGTGAGGTGTCCCTGTGACTGGGGATGTGCATGTGTGTGAGGTGTCTCCGTGACTGGGGATGTGCATGTGTGTGAAGTGTCCCAGTGCCTGGGGATGTGCATGTGTGTGAGGTGTCCCTGTGCCTGGGGATGTGCATGTGTGTGAGGTGTCCCTGTGCCTGGGGATGTGCATGTGTGTGAGGTGTCCCTGTGCCTGGGGAGATGCATGTGTGTGAGGCGTCCCTGTGCCTGGGGATGTGCATGTGTGTGAGGTGTCCTGTGCTTGGGGATGTGCATGTGTGTGAGGTGTCCCAGTGCCTGGGGATGTGCATGTGTGTGAGGTGTGCCTGGAGATGTGCATGTGTGTGAGGTGTGCCTGGGGATGTGCATGTGTGTGAGGTGTGCCTGGGGATGTGCATGTGTGTGAGGTGTCCCTGTGCCTGGGGATGTGCATGTGTGTGAGGTGTCCCTGTGCCTGGGGATGTGCATGTGTGTGAGGTGTCCCAGTGCCTGGGGATGTGCATGTGCGTGAGGTGTGCCTGGGGATGTGCATGTGTGTGAGGTGTCCCTGTACCTGGGGATGTGCATGTGTGTGAGGTGTCCCAGTGCCTGGGGATGTGCATGTGTGTGAGGTGTCCCTGTGCCTGGGGATGTGCATGTCCCTGTGCCTGGGGATGTGCATGTGTGTGAGGTGTCCCTTTGCCTGGGGATGTGCATGTGTGTGAGGTGTCCCTGTGCCTGGGGATGTGCATGTGTGTGAGGTGTCCCTGTGCCTGGGGATGTGCATGTGTGTGAGATGTCCCCGTGCCTGGGGATGTGCATGTGTGTGAGGTGTGCCTGGGGATGTGCATGTGTGTGAGGTGTCCCTGTGCCTGGGGATGTGCATGTGTGTGAGGTGTCCCCGTGCCTGGAGATGTGCATGTGTGTGAGGTGTGCCTGGGGATGTGCATGTGTGTGAGGTGTGCCTGGGGATGTGCATGTGTGTGAGGTGTGCCTGGGGATGTGCATGTGTGTGAGGTGTCTCCGTGCCTGGGGATGTGCATGTGTGTGAGGTGTCCCTGTGCCTGGGGATGTGCATGTGTGTGAGGTGTCCCTGTGCCTGGGGATGTGCATGTGTGTGAGGTGTCCCTGTGCCTGGGGATGTGCATGTGTGTGAGGTGTCCCTGTGCTTGGGGATGTGCATGTGTGTGAGGGGTCCCTGTGCCTGGGGATGTGCATGTGTGTGAGGTGTGCCTGGAGATGTGCATGTGTGTGAGGTGTCCCTGTGCCTGGGGATGTGCATGTGTGTGAGGTGTCCCCGTGCCTGGAGATGTGCATGTGTGTGAGGTGTGCCTGGGGATGTGCATGTGTGTGAGGTGTGCCTGGGGATGTGCATGTGTGTGAGGTGTGCCTGGGGATGTGCATGTGTGTGAGGTGTCTCCGTGCCTGGGGATGTGCATGTGTGTGAGGTGTCCCTGTGCCTGGGGATGTGCATGTGTGTGAGGTGTCCCTGTGCTTGGGGATGTGCATGTGTGTGAGGGGTCCCCGTGCCTGGGGATGTGCATGTGTGTGAGGTGTCCCTGTGCCTGGGGATGTGCATGTGCATGTGTGTGAGGTGTCCCAGTACCTGGGGATGTGCATGTGTGTGAGGTGTCCCTGTGCCTGGGGATGTGCATGTGTGTGAGGTGTCCCTGTGCCTGGGGATGTGCATGTGTGTGAGGTGTCCCTGTGCCTGGGGATGTGCATGTGTGTGAGGTGTCCCTGTGCTTGGGGATGTGCATGTGTGTGAGGTGTCCCTGTGCCTGGGGATGTGCATGTGTGTGAGGTGTCCCAGTGCCTGGGGATGTGCATGTGTGTGAGGTGTGCCTGGGCATGTGCATGTGTGTGAGGTGTCCCTGTGCCTGGGGATGTGCATGTTTGTGAGGTGTCCCTGTGCCTGGGGATGTGCATGTGTGTGAGGTGTCTCCGTGACTGGGGATGTGCATGTGTGTGAGGTGTCCCTGTGCCTGGGGATGTGCATGTGTGTGAAGTGTCCCCGTGCCTGGGGATGTGCATGTGTGTGAGGTGTCCCCGTGCCTGGGGATGTGCATGTTTGTGAGGTGTCCCCGTGCCTGGGGATGTGCATGTGTGTGAGGTGTCCCCGTGCCTGGGGATGTGCATGTGTGTGAGGTGTCCCCGTGCCTGGGGATGTGCATGTGTGAGAGGTGTCTCCGTGACTGGGGATGTGCATGTGTGTGAGGTGTCCCTGTGCCTGGGGATGTGCATGTGTGTGAGGTGTCCCTGTGCCTGGGGATGTGCATGTGTGTGAGGTGTCCCTGTGCCTGGGGATGTGCATGTGTGTGAGGTGTCCCTGTGCCTGGGGATGTGCATGTGTGTGAGGTGTCCCAGTGCCTGGGGATGTGCATTTGTGTGAGGTGTCCCTGTGCCTGGGGATGTGCATGTGTGTGAGGTGTCCCTGTGCCTGGGGAAGTGCATGTGTGTGAGGTGTCCCAGTGCCTGGGGATGTGCATGTGTGTGAGGTGTCCCTGTGCCTGGGGATGTGCATGTGTGTGAGGTGTCCCTGTGCCTGGGGATGTGCATGTGTGTGAGGTGTCCCCGTGCCTGGGGATGTGCATGTGTGTGAGGTGTGCCTGGGGATGTGCATGTGTGTGAGGTGTGCCTGGGGATGTGCATGTGTGTGAGGTGTCCCCGTGCCTGGGGATGTGCATGTGTGTGAGGTGTGCCTGGGGATGTGCATGTGTGTGAGGTGTGCCTGGGGATGTGCATGTGTGTGAGGTGTGCCTGGGGATGTGCATGTGTGTGAGGTGTGCCTGGGGATGTGCATGTGTGTGAGGTGTCCCTGTGTCTGGGGATGTGCATGTGTGTGAGGTGTCCCAGTGCCTGGGGATGTGCATGTGTGTGAGGTGTCCCTGTGCCTGGGGATGTGCATGTGTGTGAGGTGTCCCAGTGCCTGGGGATGTGCATGTGTGTGAGGTGTCCCTGTGCCTGGGGATGTGCATGTGTGTGAGGTGTCCCTGTGCCTGGGGATGTGCATGTGTGTGAGGTGTCCCTGTGCCTGGGGATGTACATGTGTGTGAGGTGTCCCTGTGCCTGGGGATGTGCATGTATGTGAGGTGTCCCTGTGCCTGGGGAAGTGCATGTGTGTGAGGTGTCCCAGTGCCTGGGGATGTGTGTGAGGTGTCCCTGTGCCTGGGGATGTGCATGTGTGTGAGGTGTCCCCGTGCCTGGGGATGTGCATGTGTGTGAGGTGTGCCTGGGGATGTGCATGTGTGTGAGGTTTCCCTGTGCCTGGGGATGTGCATGTGTGTAAGGTGTCCCCGTGCCTGGGGATGTGCATGTGTGTGAGGTGTGCCTGGGGATGTGCATGTGTGTGAGGTGTCCCTGTGCCTGGGGATGTGCATGTGTGTGTGGTGTCCCTGTGCCTGGGGATGTTCATGTGTGTGAGGTGTCCCTGTGCCTGGGGATGTGCATGTGTGTGAGGTGTCCCTGTGCTTGGGGATGTGCATGTGTGTGAGGTGTCCATGTGCCTGGGGATGTGCATGTGTGTGAGGTGTCCCAGTGCCTGGGGATGTGCATGTGTGTGAGGTGTCCCTGTGCCTGGGGATGTGCATATGTGTGTGAGGTGTGCCTGGGGATGTGCTTGTGTGTGAGGTGTCCCTGTGCCTGGGGATGTGCATGTGTGTGAGGTGTCCCTGTGCCTGGGGATGTGCATGTGTGTGAGGTGTCCCTGTGCCTGGGGATGTGCATGTGTGTGAGGTTTCCCAGTGCCTGGGGATGTGCACGTGTGTGAGGTGTGCCTGGGGATGTGCATGTGTGTGAGGTGTCCCTGTGCCTGGGAACGTGCATGTGTGAGAGGTGTCCCTGTGCCTGCGGATGTGCATGTGTGTGAGGTGTCCCTGTGCCTGGGGATGTGCATGTGTGCGAGGTGTCCCCGTGCCTGGGGATGTGCATGTGTGAGAGGTGTCTCCGTGACTGGGGATGTGCATGTGTGTGAGGTGTCCCTGTGCCTGGGGATGTGCATGTGTGTGAGGTGTCCCCGTGCCTGGGGATGTGCATGTGTGTGAGGTGTCCCCGTGCCTGGGGATGTGCATGTGTGTGGTGTCCCTGTGCCTGGGGATGTGCATGTGTGTGAGGTGTCCCTGTGCCTGGGGATGTGCATGTGTGTGAGGTGTCCCTGTGCCTGGGGATGTACATGTGTGTGAGGTGTCCCTGTGCCTGGGGATGTGCATGTGTGTGAGGTGTCCCTGTGCCTGGGGATGTGCATGTGTGTGAGGTGTCCCTGTGCCTGGGGATGTGCATGTGTGTGAGGTGTCCCTGTGCCTGGGGATGTGCATGTGTGTGAGGTGTCTCCGTGACTGGGGATGTGCATGTGTGTGAGGTGTCCCAGTGCCTGGGGATGTGCATGTGTGTGAGGTGTGCCTGTGCCTGGGGATGTGCATGTGTGATGTAATAAAAGTACCTGGATTGCACCTATGGGCTTAATGTGGAACTGAGCAGCGTGAGCGTTGGAAATTTAACTTAAAACTGTGCTATGTTCTATCACTGGAAGTAGTTTGACAGCCCAAATATTTCGTTAAAAAAAAAAATCAACAATAATCCACGCTGCTCGTTTTTAGAGATATAGATATATAAAAAAAATCTTGCTTTTAACTGGTGGGCTCCCCTATAGTCCACTGTTGTCTGAGGACCCCCCCATTCCAGGGGCAGCATGTGCCTGCCGGACATAAAATGGCAGCCAGATCATGGCTCTACTCTGCAGCCAATAGATGAGTGAAGCTTACATCTGTTTGAACCAGTAGGTAATCCAAGCTTTCGACCCTCACAATCAGAACCCTGAGGAAGACTTAGTGTGAGGATGGAAACGTTGGCTGTAAATATGGGAGTAATAAATCTCTTGATTATTTTAATGTTGCCTGGTGTGCATTCCCCCCCTCCCTCCCTTCTGTATTAAACGCTTACTGTTTACTGTAACCAGTAGTGACATCATTTCTTCCCAGTCATCTGTTTTTTTTTTTGTTTTTTTTTTACAAATGTTTGTTGCAGTCCGTCGTTCTGATGAAACCTGTGTTTTCACTCATTGAGGGAGAACGTCTTTATGCTGGGGTATAACGTGTAGCCATGCTGTAAAATGGTCTACAGTTTTCTCTCATGCTGGCAGTAAGCCTGGTAAGTTACAGGGTTGCCAGCATTAATCATGGAGGTTTGCCCTCACACCCTGTTGAGGTGTCATATGTATTCAAAGGGAGTGGTAACATGCTCTGAGTCCACCGTTAGTGACATCAGAGATGTGCCAGGTTCCTGAGATATATAAGGCACAGCACTGTCCAAAGTTAGTGTGTTCATAGAGGATCAAGTCTAGGTTCAGACTTGAAGGTCAAGGGTTCCACTAGTGCCTCAACTAGTGGCCCAGTTCCAGTTTACAGACCCAAGCAGCCTTAAGGCTGACAAGGCCTACACTGTGTCCAGGGACCTGGCACAGGGAGTGATCTCCCTGAAGGGAGAGGGGATCCCACTCCATTGGGAGGACGTACCTTCCAAAGGGACAGCAGCAAGAAGGATGTGCGGCTAAGCTGCCAGCTGCGAGGGGCGGCTGTTCCATACCAAGATCAATAAAGATGTCCTTGATAAAAGATACCCTCATGTGTGAGTCTGGAATAACTCTGCAGAGGAAGGTACCACGGAGGAGTTCCTCATCAGAACTATCCCCATGCAGACGCAGGGATCCTGATGAGGTGGAGGCGCTGCACTGGATATAGGTAGGACTCACACTACCTCAGCTGCCTGTCTGGGTTGGCATTCCCCACACAACATCATGCGGAAGACTCAGGAGTCCTGTTGCCAACAGGTGCACCACCAGACACGATCATGTAATGGGGACTGGTTAGACCACAGGGGCCAATGTGAGATTGGGTGAGTCAGCCAGGCCAGAAAATCCGTTACACATGTTTGAGTACATGCAAGGCAAACTCCCTCACTACATTCCCAGCCCACCATCCTTCTAACCGGCCATGTTTTTGTGATGAAGAAATGTGCTACGGGCCTATGCAAAGAAAAAAAGAACTTCTATCTAAAGCACAGTAAATACTCCAGATTTAAATAAGGAAATGTGGCAGGAAAACATTTAATATACAAAATCTAATCTGCACCAAAAATAATATAAGACAGCACCTAATACCCAGGCAAAAAAGAAGTAACTGAGAGGTATGGACATTGTATTCAGGACCGGTGACCGTCTCTTTTCTTTTTCACCTCCCTTTTCACTTCATTGCATTCTGATTTACGGATATGCATTGGATGATATTGTGTGTGTGTGTGTGTGTGTGTGTGTGCGCGCCGTTCTCAATTAGTTTTATCCCGGTACCTTTGGGATTCTTTACCATTTTCCTTTAGGGTTCCACTCTTCTGCACTTTAATTATTGGAGCTCATTTATATTATAGGTTATGTTGTGCCCTCGTTTCTATATTTTTATTAATTGTTTTAATTTTGTGTTGGTAATATATTTGTATAAATTGTATAATTCTGTGGTGTATTGAGTGTCCTATTTGCTCCTATGTACATGAAATAGATTTGTATATTTTTCACGCTATCTTGGGTGCAACTGTGTTGCTTTGAGACAAGAGACCGTTCTATTTCCTACCTTGGGAATTTTCTTTGATTTTTATTAGGGAAAGCATTTGCCCTGAATGAGATAGTATTCCAGCCCCATTTGTAATAATCACTGCATGGAATGTCTTGATTTCTTAGTGGAAGTTCTGGGAGTGATTTCCTGAGAGTTACCCCACAAGAAAAGAACTGAGCATAACATGTTGATGGAAAGGGAATAAGACATGACAGGCACTGGGCTGGCCCTGGGGTGAACCCCACTCTGAGGTAGTATGCTGTGGGCATTGCGGTGTACAAGGGATGGCGTTGGAAGTTATTGCCATTTTTACCTGAGCTTCTGCACACGGGGAACATGTGAATTCATTACTGCCTCTATCTTAACTGTTTTTCAGCCATTGACAAATACGAAGAACTCAAAACAGAGAATCTGAAAACAAAAGATCAGGTAATTTGTTTTTTTATTTCTTGACACCATTTGTCTTTCCAGGGCATTGTTTAATGTTCAAATTTCTATGCACGTCTGAAAGAAGGTGTCACCAACATTTACATCTGCAATAACCATAGTTTGTGTTCCCGATTAGGGGAGTAGCATCATGGTTATTGCTATAGCATTATTGAAACTGCAGTTATCTGTAGTTGCTGTTCTCTATTACTTTGTGCTGGGAGTTGGTTTCTTGTGATGCTGCACTGAGAGGGTGTCACATTGTGCAGCATTTGCATAGCAAAGAGAATGGTATTTTGGTGAGCGTATCCACAGGAAACTTATGGGCTTCTACAGTAACAAATAAGCGCAAGCAGAGGGAATCCCTGCAGCAGTGGTGCTCAACTCCAGTCCTCAAGAACCCCACCCCCCCCAGGGCCCCAGAACTGTTTTTTATAGAAAAAACTAGGCACTTTAACACACCAAAATCAATTGTAGCAAAATGTGTCCGAACCAGAAATACTCTCCAGAACGTGCAATCAGTTCATTCAGAGCCCAAAGCATTACTTATTAAATGTTTTAATATATATAAAAATACAGTGCTTAGGTTACAGAAAACGTATTACAAGAAACATACAGTTACAATAAAATGCAGAACAGCTTCTTAAAATAAAAGGGTAAAACAGACAGAAAAGCCTATACCTTACCAAATGCTATGGATTTTCCCCACAGAGGCCGCTAGATCATGAATGAGAAATCAAGAATTTAGTCCTAAATTGAAATCTGATTATTATAATCTCTGCTTAGACTTAAATACAATTTTTTTCCCCATTGAACCTAACCTAAAACCAGCCCCTGTCGTAAATCAGCTGTGAGATTGGCAGTTTTATGACAGAGTAAAACACCTCCCACCATATGACGTTTAAACTCCTTTTCAATATCTAAATTTTCTCCTAACTTTACTTCTGTAAAACGTACACACACGTGAGACACATCAATACACGCAGACACTCACTGCGGACACGACAAGTGTAAATATGACCATCTTAATCCTCAATCTAGTTGACAAATCAATATCTGTTCCTTATAATCTTTTAAACATGCAGTGTGTGGTGTCAGAACGTGCCACGGTTACATATCTGTTACTTGTATTATGCAGAAGAGATGACAGCATAGGATAGTCTCATTTTTAATAAAGTCCCACTCATGTTGGATACTTTCTTAGCCACGCCTCTTGATATCCATACACCCCTTGCAGGAAAATGCTTGTGAAGCTTTGCTGAAAAAAATCTATGTTTACAGACAGTTGTCACAGGGGCCATATTTTATACCCAAGTTTCCAGGCACTGTCCTTATCTCGACTCTATCAGCCATATACAACCCATCTGGCCCTTTTACGTGAGCCATACAGGATAACCTACCCGTTAGGTTATTTTTGAAGCACAGCACCCACCTGTGACCAGCCTAGGCTTGTCGTAAACCCAATATATATTGTATTTTTAAACTCAGACTGTAGCTCATTAACCTCTTAAGCACCAAAGGGATTAAAATACCCACTATCTCATGATATTATCATGATGCCCCATATACCTTTGCCGTGCTCTCTGGCCTACCGGCCCTAATGGGAAGTCCATTTTATCTGTTGCGGCCTCCTTACCTGCTGCCCTGCTTCTCCTTCTGAACCGCAGCATCAAATTACATCATGACGTCGCATTACCATGGTAACGTGACGCCATGCAACGTCAAATTGGTGCTGCGGTTCAGAAGGAGGAGGGGGTCGGCAGGTAAGGAGGCGGCCGCAACAGCTGTGCCTAGGGGCAGCGGATTTTGAATGATTTAATTGCCCTTATCTCTGGATTAAACTACAGCTGAACCCTGTTATAACATGATACTCGGGGTCCACATAATGAGACCGCGTTTTAACAGGGATCGCGTTGTAACCGGGATCGTGAAATGGCCGCTACGATCAGCGAGGACTTACCCAACATCTGCAGCTCTCTCCTCTCCCTGCTTCATCAGGCTGCATCCACGTGCGTGGCTTTCAATTTGACTTTCGAGCGCAGAGGAGGGTTACATGGCCGTTCTATGACCAATGACAGCCCAACCGTTAATACATTTGATATAATAATACACATGCAGGAATCAAACCCATGACGCTTCATGTGCTAGTAGCAATTCTCTAGCTGCTACACCACAGGGTTGGGGTGATGAATCGGACTCTATAAACTATATAAAAATATATTTTTTCTGGAATCGGTCTATCCCCCCCACCCTTTTTTTTCCATTAAAATAAGAGTGGTCACTAATTATGAGGTTGCAACCCTTGCAGAGTACTATAAATGCTTACCCTTTTGTGTTAATTATCATGTTGTTTCAGTATATATTAACAACATTTAAAAAAAAAAAAAAAGCAGTTTTACTGAACGCAAAATGGACAAGCCCCGGATCCATAGAGTTCGGTTGATAAAAAAACAAAAACCAGATTCCATATCCGAGTCTTTGTGTGTGTAAGTTTAATAATTGTAAAACTGTTGCTGTTGGTGCAATTTTTTTGTTGGTGATGCAATAAGGATATTAATATATTTCTGCATGTATTAGGTTAACGCACATTTTATGGCCATTTCATTTTTTTACAAAATATGTTGTGATGGCTTAAACGGCAAGTCAAACAAAAAGAAATGAATGAAATGTGTCTCATTGCTGTGTCTTTCTAAACATGAAGGGGTTAAACAGGTAGGTAATCAGCAATGCTGACCTCAAAAAGAGACCTAATCTCCTGGGACACACCCTATATAGCATGTACAGTACTGCAACAACACACACAGCAGCTGCAGCAGCAGCACAAACTCCTGCCTTCTAAATTCCTTTTTACTTTCAAATGCTGTGCTGGGGGACATCACTTCTTCTCAAATGTAACCTGTATAAAGTAAATGCTGCATGCACTTGCAATGTACCCTGGTTTGTAGTGTACTGATTAGTTAGTGCAGGGGTGCGCAAACTGTTTTTGCGGCGCTCCCCCTGCCTTACCTTCCCCGTTGACCGCCCCCCTCCTTACCTCGTGCGGCGTGAAATGACGCAGCGGGGTTGTGTGACGTCATGTCACGTGACCCGCGGCGTCATTTTACGCCACGTTACCATAGCAATCGTGATGTCATTTGACGCCGCGTTGCCATGGTCACGCGTGCTGGAGCTGGCGGAATCCCGGTAAGTAGAGGTTGCAGAGGCCACGTGCGCCCCCCCCCCCCCCCCGGCATTTAATTTAAATGCCTGGGGGAGATAGGAACAAGAGAAAAAACCAGCGCACTGCAAAAGTGGGTCCCAAGCAAATGAATAGTAGAAATCTTCTTTATTTAATCCATCTAAAAGTGGAGGTTAACACCCTCCTACGCGTTTCGTGTAAACATACACTTTATCAAGGCATACTCCTTGATAAAGTGTATGTTTACACGAAACGCGTAGGAGGGTGTTAACCTCCACTTTTAGATGGATTAAATAAAGAAGATTTTTACTATTCATTTGCTTGGGACCCACTTTTGCAGTGCGCTGGTTTTCTCTCTTGTTCCTATTTGCTTCCAGAGACCAGCATCTCTCTACCAGGCTGCACGCCTTATAGGACATGGGAAAAGGGATTTTGTGAGTATTATTCATTATTGAATACTTATTGTGAGTCCAGAAACCATCCCAATGAGGGCTTGATCTGGGTTTTTTTAGCCTTTTTTTCTTGCTCAGGGATTATTGGTTCTCTTGTTTATTACAATCATACAAGGGATCAAACGTTGAGCGCCTTTGTCACTTCAATTTGTTATTCTGCCTGGGGGGAGAGCTCGGGACCTCAGTAACCGCCTGCGCCACCCCCCCCCCCAAAAAAAAAAATTCTCGTACCCCCCAGTTTGCGCACGACTGAGTTAGTGGGGCTGTATAGCCATACATGCACACATACACACATGCGCGCATACATGCATATACAGTAGCACATATACATAGCAGCACATATGCATACACACATTCTAATTTTTTACACCCTGTGTTCTGTTTTCCCCTTTAATAAGTGTTTATTAACACTGCAAATATTGCATTTAATTCTCCATTGATACGGATGTTATAGATCTCTGCATCCCAAGGGCAATAATATTAAGTGTATACAGTACTGTGAAATATTGATTGCGTGCCCAATGAAAACCGTTACATTAGGATCAATTTTGTATCCGTTTTTAATAGACAGACATCCTTCTTGTACAAAAAAGTATGACAATATGTAAGGGGGCAGGAAATGTATGTATTCGGGTGACTGGTTCTGTACCCCCATTACACAGAGCAATAATAATTCAATGTTACCTTTTAGTCAAAGGTACATTTTGAATTTTTCTTAAAAGAAAATCCCCCTCCTCTTTTTTTTTTTTTTAAAGTAAACTACTATTAAATACAGTACAACTGAAGCAGTTTGGCCTTTTTTCTTTCCTCATCCTCGTTGTCCATGGTTTTTATTTACTGTAATTACAGTCTCCTCTCTGCTGCTCTCTCGCGCTGTCCGGATTTTGCCCATTTCCCCATTCACATTCCGACTGTCACTCTGCTGCTAACTGCCATTGAACCCCCCGCTGGTAGCTTCCCCCCTCGCTGACAGCACCCGCCCCCCTCGCTGGCAGCACCCCCCTCTCCCCCTTGCTGGTGCTCCCCCTCCCACTTACTGGCAGCACCTCCCCTCCCCTTCCCCTTGCTGGTGGTTTCCCCTCTGTGTCTCCCCCCTCCCCTTCACTGACAGCACCCGTCCCTCTCACTGATAGCACCCATCCCCCTTGCTGGCAGCACCCCCCTCTCTCTCACTTGCACCTCCCCTTCCTGTCACTGACGTCTCCCCCCCCCCTCACTGACCGCACTCTCCCCTTCACTGATGACTCCCCCTCACTGACGGCTCCCCCTCTGCGTCTTTCTCCCCCTCCCCTCACTGATGCTACACCTGCCCCTCACTGACTGCTCTTACTCTGCTTCTTTCCCCCTCCCCCTTCCTCCCTCACTGACGTCTCTCCCTCACCGATGAACCCCCCCACCCACCCCCTCCGCACGCTATAGGTTGCAGGTCCCATGAGCAGCAGTTCAACACTTGCAGTCTTTTACCTTCTAATTCCTGCATCTTGGAAAGTCGGCAGTTTATTCCCTTTACAAATAGATTGGACAATCGGAAAAAAAAATAGTCAACCACACTGCAACTACACCATGCTCCGCCCTTCCCCACGGCCTTTTCCGCAGCGAAATGAGTTAACCGTTACTATTGTGTTTTTACATTTGGCACACAGTCTGCTGCATGGAAAGGAAATTATATGCATCGCGTAATTGATGTAGTTTAGGTTTAACTTTTTTTTCAACAACTTCATTGTTCCCCGTCTGTCTTGCAGTATGACCAGGTTAGGCAAGAGCGGGATGATGCAGTCAAAAAGCTGGAAGAATTCAGTAAAAGTAAGTATCAGTTGAAGAGCCCAGAAGGCACCAGTTTTTCTTGGCCCAGAACCAAAATAAAACCAGTTTTACAACTTCTCACTACATAAGTCATAAACCCGCGTGTTTTTCAAGGATTCACACATATTTGTAGGTGAAGAATCCTGTCTGGCACACCTCCATTAGGTAAACACCCGTGCAGCTTTGTTCTAAGGCTTTTGTGGATATTATAGGCCATCAAATGGTGTATGCCAAAGGGGAGAGGAGGGAGCCTATTCATCAAATAATCATAATGCAGCAGTTTCATCAATATACTGCATGGTTAGTTCACCACAATATTCACTTACTGTAGCTTGGAATGTGTCATTGTATGCAAGTGTATTGATAAAGTGTTAATATGATAAAGTGTTGATTTTTTTTTGTTACTAATATTAATTAATATGGAGTACTATTTTGAGGTACACAATATGGCCTCATGACTTGCCTGTAGAAACACTGCCTCTTCTAATGCTAAATTGACCTTCAACTGCATTTCAGTAAAGCCATCGTCTGCATTGCAAGGTCTATGAAGTATGTTACTGAAACGCAGTTTGTGTGGTTTATTGTGGATCAGTGATATACAAATATAGTTGGAAACTGCAGTTGCTCGCAGTGGTTCCCAACTCAAGAAAACCGTTGAAATTCACACAGATAAATTAGGGAGTTGTACTTAAGGTTATTGGTTTTCAGACCTCTCCTCGTTTTATGAAGAACCAATGCACCTGCACACAGGTGAATACACTTAGTTTATATATGAATAGATTGTTGGGTTTGGGCCTTGGGGAGAAGTTTGAACACCACGGAATGAGACTGAATAAAGAGTTTCTTTATTCATTGTCTTAACTGGATACTACACTAGTTTTGAATGACTTATTCGCTGACTTATAAACTCATCTTTCAGGGTTTATCATCTAGTTTTCAATCGCCATGAGATTATGGAATTACACCTTTTTTCCTACCTTTCATGTGCTTATATTGTTTTATGAAAATGTTGATTACCATTTAATCTGTAACAATTGGTTTCTCTTAATATGTTTTTAGCTGATGTACACATTAAATGGATCACTCTTTGGGGGAGCAATGTTTAGTTATGTTGGATGGAATCGGGCAAGATTCAAAAATTGAAGCTGACCCCCCCTTTTTTTTTAATGATTATTATTTTTATTTTGGCAAAAAGCCTAATCCAATATCGGGCACATTGTCCCAGGAGTCTTCCCATTTTACAATGCCCAGTTCAGTCCAATTATAAACAAATAAAAATCACTCTAAATGCTTTGCGCCAACGTTGCACCGTAATTAGCATCTTACCCCCTGTCCATGTCAAGGTCGTCTTTTGTTTTTTACTGTAAACAATATCTTGCCGGGGACACATTCCTTTTGACTTCCCAGACACTTATTATTTCAACTGCTCATATCTCCTGAACAAGATTTAAAATTTGCTTGTCACGTATTTGCAGTACAAAGCACCGCCGTTTGGTCTCGAGGCAGCACCACAAACATTCATCAAGATACTGATTTGTTATTATCGTCAATCTCTGGAAAAGAGAAATCGTGGTTTGAGCCCTACCTAGACGACTTGATATGCAAAGCAGGTACCATTCAAGAGGTCTAAAAGCACACAGAAATAGTTCTACAGGAATTGTTAAACATAGTTGGCTCATAAATTGGGAGAAAAGTCAGCTCGCAACCACACAGCAACTGCATTTTCTGGGGATAGTGATCGACATTTTGAGGGGTAGTGCCAAACTTTCACCAGAAACAATCAAGATAGTAGAAGTAGGGGGTTATCTAAGGATGTTATCACAGCCTTCAGCGCTTAACTGTATGAGAACACTTGTTCTGTTCACTTCAGCAACACAGTAGTCCTGTAGGCACAATTCCACATGAGAGCTCTCCAGAACAACTTTAGCACTGTGGAATAACGACCCAAAAGATCTGTCTCAACATATAAGATTATCCAAGGAAGCAAGAAGATCATTGTTGGTGTGGGAAAACGTGCACAACTTGAGTGAAGGGTGTCGTTTAGAAGATCCTCTCTGGGTTGTCTTGACAATGAAGGCAAGTTCCATAGGCTGGGGAGCACATATCAATCGAAAGTTCTAACAAGGTGTTTGGAGGCAGGAGTGCCAAACTTCATTTGCTAATATTCTGGAACTGAAAGCAATAAATATGACACCAAGATGGTTTCAATCAGATCATCAATGATTATCAGTAAAATTCCACTCTGACAATTGCACATCAGTGTACACAAATCACTAAGAAGGTATAAAAAGTTATTTAATTATTTAAATTGGGCAGAGAATCATGTACTCCAGATATCAGCACTTCACATTGCAGGCAAATCAAATCTAGGAGAGGATTTCTTCGGCAGACACAAAATCCATCTGGGAGAATGGTCCCTAACTATCGAGATCTTCCATCTGCTAGTCAGTTCACCGGGTCTTCCCAAAATAGACCTAATGGCAACAAGGGCAAATACAATGCTAACAAGGTTCTTTGTATGAAAGAAAGGAGCAGAGTAAATGCATACATTGACAGCATCTTGGAACTTCTTCCTGTCATACGCCTTTCCACCAACACATCTAATTTCAAGGCTCGTAAGAAAAATAGCCAGAGAGCAAGCCATGACAATTACAATCTTCCCAAACTGGCCCAGGATGGCATGGTGTGTGGATGTGAGGAACCTATCAATTAAGGGGCCATGGCTACTTCAACCAATACCACATTTCCCAAGATCTATTTTGCATTCAGATCCAGGAAAACTAGCATTAGCATCTTGGAAGTTGAGTGAGTGATAACCAGAAAGGGCCTTTGGGAACTAATTCACAATTCTTGCATTGAAGGCAAGAAAACCTATAAAATACTAGAAGTAGATGGATCTAGAACACATTTGTCACTTATTGCAAAACAAGGGTCAAGTGGCAATCATCGATATTTTGGAATTTCTAAAAGGTTTTGATAAGGGTTTGTCTCTTCGTTCCTTGAAGGTATAGGTGGCAGCACTGGCAGCCCTACTACAAAAACCTCTTGCGAAAAAATGACCTAGTTCTCAAAAAATGTTTTCAAGCAATCAGGAAACGAAGACCTCAGTTGATATCATTTGTGCAACTCTGGGACCTAAACTTAGTACTGGGAGCATTCATGGGGAAACCTTTCTAATCAATTGAAAGTTCAACTCTAAAATGCCTAACTATTAATTGCAATCACATCTCCTAGGAGAGTGAGTGAAGTCCATGCACTATTAGTAGTTGAGCTATTTACAATTGTGCACTTGGACGATGTAATCCTCAGGATGGATCCAAAATTCCTACCTAAAGGTGGGGTCCTTATTCCATTTGAATGAGCAAATAATTTTGGTGTATTTTTTTTCCAAATCCAATTCATTCCAAGAAGCAAAAAGGAATTCTCGATTTTTAGTGAGATTAATGAATAGTTATCTAGATAAAACTAAAGATGTCGGAAAAACTAATGGCTCATTAATAATCCCAGATGGCAAAAAGAAAGGTTGCCCGACATCAAAAGACCACCATTGCTACATAGATTAAAGTGTATTCGAAATGCTTATAGTCCAAGAGGCTTCAAAGCACCAATAATTTTGAAGGCTTGTTCTACTAGAGCAGTAGCCGCATCTTGGGCGCGTAAAGCTAAAGTAACGCCAGAATAGTTATGCAAGGTTGCAGTATGGTCTTTAGTACACAATATACTCTACAATGAATCTAATGTATATCAAAAAAAAAAAAAGAACCATGTATATTGATGCAGGTGCATGTTTCTTTTGTTGCCCCATCCCAGGGAATTGCTTTGGTACTTCCCATTCATGTCTGACTGCCATGGAGGCCAAAGAGGAAAACGGAAGAATTATTCTTACTGATCATTTTCTTTCCTCGAGCCCTCCATAGCAGTATTACTTCCCTCCCTATTGTCTTGTCTGTTGGTACAGGGAATGTATCGTTTAAGAGGAGAGGAGGGACTTTATGTAGGGGTGGAGCTAGTACCTTTTTATCTGTCCCGACTGCCTGAGGAGAGCGTTTTAACCCATTCGTGTCTGCCATGGAGGGGTTGAGGAAAGAATAATTTTTCCTTTTTCCAAAGATGAACAACCATATCCTTTGCAATCCTAAAGCCTCCAAAAGACAATACAAGAAACTGCACAGAGATTTTAAACCAAACATTATGGAATTATAAATTGTGTGTGTGTGTGTTATGTCCTGTTAAAAGAAACAAAAAACACATGTTATTATTATTATTTTTAAGACTTGTTTAATGCAAAAAATAATGAAATCGCTGTGTATCTTAGTGGTCTTTTTATATCCAAGATATTGTTTTCTATAACAAAAAAAAAAAAGATTTAAAGATGGCTGCTATTGATTTTTAGAATTTTAGACATCTCACAGAACAATTTAATATATCCAATTAAGATTTTTGGAAGGGTGCTTGGGGTTTTTAGAGGATTGGTATCTAATATAATACTGTTCTGTGCAGCTATGGGAATCATGTTCCCATTACTACCGGGTACATTGCAGAAATAAAACTCGTCTTTCATACCATTTTGTTACACTTGCTTATAAAAAGCCATTTGTTGATAATATACAAGTGACTACCTGAAGCCACACAAATGCTCGAGGTTCCTTCTCTTTTGTGTGCGCGTGTTTTATTTTCAAGGTATGAAGAACTTCTCGTCAACACACTGATAGAATGCCTTGAATATATTGGGATTTTAAGGAAATATTAAGTCCCATTATCAGGTCCACAATGCAAAAGGCAATTATATTGATGAAGAGCTACACATGCCTTTGTGTGTGTGAATAAACTTGGCCTATGCTCAGCTTCTATTTGTTCTCTTGGTATAAACACATATTGTGAGTGATTCCAGTTTAATGGGGGCCCGTTTGTATGCCAAGCAGCTGCATTTTAGGCCCTATTGGGTGATTTCATAACTCGCTGGAAATTGGCTCTATTCAGCACGGGAGATAGGAGGAGGGGGAGCTGAGGGGGGCATACAAGAAGGGAGGCTTCAACACACAATCATTTCTTTTCAATTGAAGCCGGCAAGGTTGATGACAACATGGCCATTTTGTTGTAATGATAAGACCACTAAGGCATCAGTACCTCTCATCAAGGCTTCCACACAACAGCAGATACAATTTAATTCACTTCTCTGCCAGTGGTGCTGATACCATTATGCCGTCTGTCTCCACAGTTATAATCACTGTCCTCTGAGAAATGCAGTTGAAACGATCTTGAGTAGTCAAAAGAAACTCTCAATTAAGGCTGCCACTTCCAATGTGTCAGATTGTGTCTTATGCACTTGGTACAATTTTCACTTCCAATTCTGTTTATTTACAATGTCTACCAGTAATTACGCTTAACGTGTCATTTATGGAGGGAGGGGGGCCTGCCAAGGAGATTGCCGGGTGCTGCAATGACATTGAGTGGGAGTTTCTCACAGCCAGTGCTATCAGCGGCTTTTAGACTGTGATGGGATGCAGTGATAATGTTGATAATGCAAGTATTGCACTCATCTAGTTATAATTAGATGCCCCTCAAATGTGGCACTTGTTGTAATAACAGTGTTGATTCATGTTTTTTCTCATAGACAGCAACCACTAATTAGTTAAGTGGTTTTTGGTTGGCCTGCATTTGCTACAGAATTGTATTTGCCTGGGGGAAAAAAAATATGTCACAGTTATCGTTCTTTCTATCCACTTGGCACCATGTTCTGAATTTCAATGCTAACGTTAGAACTTTGGCAAGACGGAGAGGAAGTGACGTTTTACTTTTTGTTTTGGGAGTGTCCGGTTGCGATGCCTGTTACTAACTAATTAGTTTAAATGGATTTACATTGGGTGAGGTCCTCAAAGGTTACCTGCCATTCTCTGATTACTGGTATCCATACCATCTGCTAACCAACTGTTTTAAAAAGAACCTTGTAGGCATGAAGCCTATTTTTGTCTAAGATCTTACAATGAGAAGTGCTGGGGAAAGGTTTGTGTAAATAGACGTTTTATATAGTATTCATCTCTTTCACAATGTACATCTTTTAATTAATCCTAATAGTTTAGCTAAATTAAGAACAACTGTAAAATATTTGAGTCAGGAAATCTACAAATCTATATAATATCACCCTGGTTTACCACAATCTAGTTAGAAGGCTATCTGAGATGTTCCTGGGAATGGAAAGGCTAGTTCGGACTAGATGTGCATACATCATCTTGGCCATAAAGATTGTACTAGGTGACAACAATATCAACGCTTCTCTTGAACAGCAACCTCCCCTCGCCCAGTATCCATGCTCCCATGAAGTGGTGAAGCACACAGATCTCGCACCAGGTGTTACCCTCGCTCAGGGTTTTTCACAGCCCAAATAAAAGGTGTCGGTCTCTGCAGCCAATCAAGGGGGAGAACACCTTTTAGTTCAAGGGTCATTACATTGCTAGTGTCTGGAAAGCATGGAGTGCTACAGTATCTGGACTGTGCTTCTCCCAGTGGTAACTTTAGCACGGCCTTGTTCCAGTGTATAAAATAATCAAAGTAAAATCAATGTGATGTTTCTTTTCTTTGCAACACCAGGTGCAAATGTTTTGCACCACATTTGGCTTAAGTGTGTAGCGCGTACTTCGAAATTAGTAGTAATAAAGATTAACTTTATACAACGTATTCCTCCTTGGCTTGTACAGAGACTAAATAAGTGTAGCAACTTCAGCATTATTTTTGTAACTTCTACTACATACAGTATCATAAATCCCTAATACGCAGAGCAAAGCCTAGCCTGCTTTATTGTTTTGGGGGGAATACTCACTCATCGTGTAAAAACAGTGCAATAAAAATGGTGCCTTTTTATTCACCATAAAATATGTGGCTTGTTTCCTTGCCTACTGTTTTTTTAAAGAGATGTAGGTCATGGGGTTGATGGAGACTGTTCCAGGCAGGCTTTAGTATAAGCGTCTCGCAAGCTTCCTCTGCTCTCCCTCTGTTCAAACACTTCTTTTTTCTGAGTGTCTGTCTTATTATCTCAGGTATTTCCTTTTTCCCCACACACAATTGAAGGTATATTATTCGGATCATCTACAAACGCAGATAGAGCTGACCTTCTCTCTGTCCAGATTAAAAGCTTGTTCTTCAGGGTAACAGTATCTTTTATATTAACAGCTGTGCAGTACACACACATATGTTCATTTCAGCAAGCTTCTCAGTGTTTTACCATGACTCGATTGTGGCAAATCTTTTCAATTGATAACTGTTGGAGCATCAGCCCTTATACAAGATTTAAAAAAAAAAATATATATATATCATTTTTTTTCCATATTTTTTTTTTTTATCAATGCATCATTTTTGGACCGTTGTAATGGGGTTGAATGTAAACTCTAA
Source organism: Ascaphus truei (assembly GCF_040206685.1). Taxonomy (NCBI): domain Eukaryota; kingdom Metazoa; phylum Chordata; class Amphibia; order Anura; family Ascaphidae; genus Ascaphus; species Ascaphus truei. The sequence continues at coordinate 53,147,372 of NC_134490.1, read as the reverse complement.
ATGTAACTTATTTTTACATTTGGCTGCCCCCCGTTGGAAGATTTGCACACGTCCATCGATGTAAGACTACTAAATACTTAAGATCTTACTGGGAATGCACGACTCCCTTCTAACAGGAATAGAAGTATTTGGTCTGATGGTAAATGCAGTGCTGTTGGAGTATTCATTTTTTTTTTTTTTGGTCGTCATCCATACCTTCCAATAACGATCCTGAAACTAACCACTTACATAAAGGTACACGCATGACCATGTTCCTAACACAATCAAACGCCGTGTCAGGTCTTGTAAGGGCCCTTTGTGATTTTATTTGGATAAAGAGATGTTGATGTTCAAGGAAATGTTATGGAGCTCTGAAACCATGCAATGGTTATCTAGTATAGGAAAACATGACCATGTGACAGTGACAGGGCACGTAAAGGGGAAGCAAATCTAAACAAAGTATTGTTTATTGTTTCCAGGTACACAAGGCTCTTGGCCTCCATTCCTCAGGTTTTCTGAGCTCTGCATAGCTCTCTCTTATCTAGTTCTAGTCATGTTGATCTCTTTTCCATGGTCGGTACTTCTTTTAAAGAAGCTTTTGAAACGCTAGCAGTATGTACAGTATGGTACATCTGAACCGGATGTTACTTGTGAAAAGCTTTTCACATGTGTTGGTATATTTCTATATATCTACATGGATCTGTATCCTCCGTCATCTGTCATTCTCCTCCTTGTTCATGGGTTCGATATCATGCTGGGCCCCTATTCATGCATATTTCATGTTTTAATATCGCTTGCCTTTGAAAGTAGCTGGCTGCGGTAACAAAACTATGGATCAAGTGTCTGCACAGCTATAGGCCTTTCTTGTCATTGTTCTTTCCTTGTGATAGTCATTTATTTTTATTTGCAGGATGCCTTTTCCTCTTTATATATACAAACGTTTCCCCCATCGCTCCTGTCTTTGCTGTTCTTTTTTTTTTATCAGATACTTTGTGCAGGCTTAATTAATACCTCATTACTTCGCCTTTCATAGGGAAGTTAACTTCTTCGGTGCTGGATGAGACTGCAGTGCATCGTAAGCCATTGCAATCACGTTCAGTAGTATGGGCGTTAGAAACCCTTAGCTCTGTCACATATTTTTTCCTCTTCTTCTTGCTCAATGTATATTTGCATTGCAGTTGATAATGTCAAGGAATTCTGCAGGCAGGTGATTCGTATTTATTACATGTTGCTTACATTTGACACATCCGCCAGTAGAAACCAATTTGTGCATTTGTATGCATAGGGCAAGAGTGGTCGACTCCAGTCCTCAAGGGCCACCAACAGGTCACGTTTTCAGGACATCCATGCTTCAGCACAGGTGGCTCAATCAGTGGTGCAGTCGTTTTGATTGAGCCACCTGTGCTGAAGCAGAGATCATTAAAACCTGACATTTTGGTGGCCCTTGAGGACTGCAGTTGGCCATTCCAAGCACCCTCAGATTTTCCACGATTTATGCGCTTTCTTTTACCCTATAAAAGACTAATAAAAATGTACACCAGCAACAAGCTCTAAGGGCCTCATGCAGAGAGCAGCGCTATTTAGAATTGGAGAGGGGGAAAAATGTAAGCTTTTTTGGAGAGTTTTTATCTCCATATGCAGAAAGGGCATAAAACTGCCTTTCTGCATATGGAGAGTTTCAACCAGCGCTATGAGCGCTGTTGAAACTAGTGGGGAAAAAATCGCGTATTTTTTTTTTTCCCCTCCACCGGCCGCGGAGCGCCAGCTGCTTGGTGGAGAGGAAAAATGTTGAAAATCGCGCCATTTTTTTGGCGCGAACAGCCACTAGATGGCGATCGCGGCTCTCTGCATACGGCAGAAAAAAAAACTGGAGAGATTAGAAACTCTCCAGCCGCGCGGCGAATTTCAAGTAAAAAAAAAAAAAATGGCGCTTTTTTTTAAACTTGCCTTTTCCGGCGGTTTAAAGCTCCATTTTCGCCGGCAAATGGCGAGATTCCTTTTTGCGCTGCTCTCTGCATGAGGCCCTAAATGTCTAGAGAACCCAGCTATGCTGTTTATATATCCTTTTGATTAATTTAAAAAAAATGTTATTTATTGTAGAAAGGGCTTGTGTGTCCCCAAGCATTGTCTGCATTTACTTTTATTTTTCTCTGATTCAATTCAGCTACAACATGTTATTGTGTCTCTAGCACCTGCTCTCTTCCTTCTCTTTATCTTTTGGTCCCTTGTTATTGGTTCAAGAGTTCCTGTTAGATCCAATATAAGAAAACTCTGTGGAAGTGATAATATACATTTTTGATAATACGGAAACTGTAGGGATGGTCTTTAGACCCACTTCAATGCTTATTTACTTAACAAATGCAGTTGGGAGCCTTTCCAAATACTGTGCACAGTAAAGCAACAGCTTTTTTTTGTGTATAAAGTACTTAATGTACTGTAAACACTGGTTAATATTCAATTTGAAATTGAAAAGTACTCAAAAGATTACTCAAAGTTGATACGTGTCCGAAAATATCATATGTTGGTAAGTGTTCATTGTTTCCACTGATTTAAAATTCTTCTTCGTACACTTAATCTCCCATAATACAGATTAGTTCAGAAAGTAAAAATCTATAGATTTTAAGTATTAGAAAAGCATTCAACATCTAAACATAGCACAGCACCTTTTAGTCAGATACAGCTCAACCCCGTCACACTTATAACGGGATGCACGCGCGGCTCCTAATTTTCATATTTATTAATACTTTACAACACGATTATTGGTATCTTAAATAATTTATTGTACAATGCATACAATTGTACATTATTTCTAACGCGATCCGCTTATAACGCGATGTGATTCTTTGGACCCCAAGCACCGGGTTATAAGTGGGTTGAGCTGTATATGTTAAAAGCAAAAGATGTACTGATCAGGCAGATCTGTTCTTTATGAGGCAAAATCTATGCAACTCCTGGTTTTGTGCTTTTGCTGAATTAATGCAGCCAACTTATATCCGAAGTGTCCAAAAAGGGTGATTCTTTCATAATCTGATATGTGCTGATTTTAATGAAGATCGACTCTTCTTAAACAGCTTACCCATCTGGTTTAGCTGACATACACGTGGAATAGGGATTTAACAATTGTCATTTTTTGAGCGAACATGAATTGACAATGAATTTTGATCCACCGCGAACTGACAATGATCTGATTCTTACTGAGCTTCAGATTGTCCATTACACATACTGGGAATACAGGCATCCCTCGTAAATAAGATGAGAGAAGAACCTGACCTCCATCGTAAATAAAAATACTCCCTGGTGACGCAATCTTAGAAGAGGCATACAGGTATTTCAGGCACCTCTACGTTCCAGTGACCCAATGCCTTCCTCCAATATCTGACCATACAGCTTAAAATCTAAATGTTGTGCGTGGATGGTGTGACAAACGGCTTACTCCGGGGCTCCGTCGTTTGTCCGGGACTGTTTAGAACACGGTCTTTTAGGGTAGGTTAAATGATGAGGCGTCACGTACTGTTCCTTTAAACAGGCTATGCCTGGTTTATTCAGTCCCAGGCACTGAGACTGCCACAGTGCATACAACAGAAAACAGATCAAAACAAAAGCTGCTCACCTGAGCGATAACTTAACTTAGATATCCCTGACTCAGGGTTGGAAGTGGCTTTTCCACTTCCAACATCAAAACACGGTACTTTTGCAGTCTTACACAAATGAACAGAAAGATTGAACCTGTTTGGGGAAGAGGCTTCTCCCCTCTGTAGTTCAGCAGCCTTCCAGCCTCCTGGCTCTTGTGGGGAGACCAGAGCAAACAGGAAATCAGTCTTTCATACCTGATTCCTAATTAGCATGACAGGTGACAGAAATCAGGCAGCAGACAAACTCTGGTCTGGATCTCTCATCCCTCAGTTCCAGCGCTTGCCAAACTGTGGGATGGAGTGTATGTATTATAAGGCTGCACTCCCAGGCCAAACAGGATAGAAACTGTCTAGTATCCTGGGAGCCCTATATACGGAATTTATTACCATCCCCTGGTTTCTGTCACATATCCTCCCCCCCAGCTCAGACCTCGAGGGATGAGCGACCATGGATATTAGGGAGTGCATCCTTGACAACCCGTCAGCATTGCCATGTTTGTGCCCTGACCTGTGTTCCACAGAAAATTTAAAGGGTTGTAGGCTTAGGAACCACCTGGTCACTCTAGCATTCTTTTCCCTGTTTTGACACATCCAGGTAAGGGGTGCATGATCTGTGACCAACCGGAATTTTCTCCCCAACAGGTAGTATTTGAGCGTCTCTACAGCCCACTTTATTGCGAGACACTCTTTCTCTACTATGGAGTAATTTTTCTCCTGGGGATTTAGTTTCCTACTTAAATAAAGGATGGGGTGCTCCTCACCTTGAGACTCCTGGGAGAGTACCGCCCCCAGCCCTACCTCAGATGCGTCGGTTTGGACTACGAACTCTTTGGAGAAGTCAGGTGTGACCAACACTGGTTGGGCACAGAGAGCTTCTTTCAGGCTTCTAAAGGCCTGTTCGGTTTCGGGGGACCACTTTACCATTAGCGGTCCTCTTGCTTTTGTGAGGTCAGTTAGTGGGGTTGCCTTAGTTGCAAAATTGGGAATAAACCTTCTATAGTACCCAATTAACCCCAAAAAGGTCCTTACTTGTTTTTTTGTAACTGGCCTTGGCCAATTTTGTATTGCCTCCACTTTGAGTGTTTGGGGTTTGAGTAAACCTCTGCCAATAGAATATCCCAGATACTTGGCCTCCTCCAGACCAATAGTGCATTTAGCGGGGTTAGCAGTTAGTCCAGCAGACCGGACTGCGTCAAGCACAGCTTGGACCTTTGGAAGGTGGGATTGCCAATCTTCACTATGGATTACCACATCATCCAGGTAGGCGGCAGCATACCGAGCATGTGGTTTTAAAATTTTATCCATCATTCTTTGGAATGTGGCGGGAGCTCCATGTAAGCCAAAAGGCAACACCTTATACTGAAAGAGGCCGTCTGGGGTTGAGAAGGCTGTCTTTTCTTTTGCCCTTTCTGTGAGGGGAACCTGCCAGTACCCTTTTGTTAGGTCTAGGGTTGTGAGATATCGGGCTTTGCCCAGTCTCTCTACAAGTTCATCTACCCTGGGCATAGGATAAGTATCAAATTTTGACACCGCGTTTAGTTTCCGGTAGTCATTACAAAACCTTGTTGTACCATCTGGCTTTGGGACTAAGACTATAGGGCTGTTCCACCCACTTTGGGATTCCTCAATTACACCTAGTTTTAGCATTTTTTTAACCTCTAAACTTATAGCCTTTCTTTTGGCCTCTGGGATTCGGTACGGTTTAAGGTTAACTCGGACCCCCGGTTCAGAGACTAGGTCATGTTCAATTACGCTAGTTCTACCTGGCCGTATAGAGAAGATTTCTTTGTTTCTTTTCACTAAATTCTGAACCTCTCGTTTCTGATGAACAGACAGGGTTTCAGCTATGCTAACCTCTGGGTCAGTTTCTTGATTCTCTGACGGACCTGGGGGTACTAGGGTTAACAAGACTTCTCTATCTTTCCAGGGCTTGAGTAGGTTTATATGGTAAATTTGCTCAGGTTTCCTCCTACCTGGCTGTCTTACCTTATAATTTACTTCTCCCACTCTTTCCAAGACCTCATATGGCCCATGCCATTTAGCAAGGAATTTACTCTCCACGGTGGGAACCAGAACTAGTACCCTATCACCTGGAGAAAAAATTCTGACCCTAGCACCCTTATTATATGTATTCCTCTGTGCTTCTTGAGCTTTCTCCATGTGTTCCCTCACTATGGGTAGGACTGCAGCAATGCGGTCCTGCATCTGGGCAACATGCTCTATTACACTTCTGTAAGGGGTAACCTCGTGTTCCCAAGTCTCTTTGGCTATATCCAGTAAGCCCCTTGGGTGTCGGCCATACAATAGTTCAAACGGGGAGAAGCCTGTGGATGATTGGGGAACTTCCCTAATGGCAAATAACAGGTACGGTAACAAACAATCCCAGTTTTTCCCATCTTTATCAACCGCCCGCCGTAACATGCTCTTTAAGGTTTTATTGAACCTTTCCACTAAACCATCTGTTTGTGGATGATAGACTGAGGTTCTGAGATGCTTGATTTTTAGGAGTTTACATAGCTCTTTCGTTACTTGGGACATAAATGGTGTTCCCTGGTCAGATAGAATCTCTTTAGGAATCCCGACCCGGGAAAACAGAACTACTAACTCTTTTGCTATGTTTTTAGCTGAGGTGCTACGTAGGGGAACTGCCTCCGGATATCGGGTGGCATAATCTAATATTACCAATATATGCTGATGTCCCCTAGCAGACTTTATTAGGGGTCCTACTAGATCTATAGCAATCCGGTCAAATGGTACCTCTATTATGGGAAGGGGTACCAATGGGCTGCGGTACGCCTTGAACGGGGCGGTGATCTGACATTCTGGGCATGAGGAACAATAATTCGTAATTTCTGCCAGAACCCCAGGCCAATAGAAGCTTCGGAGAACCTTTTCTTTTGTCTTTTCCACCCCTAGGTGTCCCCCCAATGGATGACTATGTGCGAGGTGTAATACTACGTTACGGAATGTCCGTGGTACCAACAATTGTTTAGTTGTAACTGATTTCCTTTTATCAACCCGATATACTAGGTCGTTCTCTACCTCGAAGTAGGGGTAAGCAAGTGACCTATCTGGTTGGCCAGGAGTACTATTCTGGTCCCGTATATTTCCCCTTGCTACCGCTAATGTGGGGTCCTCCCACTGGGCCTTCTTAAAACTCCCAGGACTGACCTCTAGGTCAGCGAGGGTCTTATCCGGTTCTGGGGTGGTAAGTGTCTGCTCAACATCTTGATTTGGGGTATTCCCTACCAAAGTAGTGATGGGGAAGGGAATTTTACAGCACTCCTCCTTTTCCCCCTTCTTATTTGGGCCCTCGTCAACCTCCATTTCTGAAAAAGGGAAAGGATTTGTTTCTTCTAATACTTCGTTATGGTCCGCTATTGAACTCTGGGTGCTATTCTGAGCGGGGGACCACATTTTTAGAAAATGGGGAAAGTCGGTCCCTATTAACACATCATGTGCCAGTTTGGGTACAATACCCACCTTGAAATCTAAAGAACCAAACTCTGTTTCAAAAAAAACATCAACAGTGGAATATTCATGATTATCCCCATGTATACAACAAATTGCCACTCTTTGTGAACTGTTTCCCTGTTTCTTCTTAATGGGCAAGAGGTATTCGGACACTAGTGTGACCATGCTCCCAGAGTCAAGAAGTGCCCGAACCCTCTTACCATTAACCTTTACAAATGCCCACAGATGGTTATTCAAGGGGTCCTCTGGGCTAGGGCCCATACATTGGGACAACAGCGAATAAGGTTCCACGCTGTTGCATTGCATGGGCTCATCATTTAGTGGGCAGATTTTTGCTGTGTGGCCCCTCTCATGACAATTTACACATTTAGGTACATAGTCTGTGTCCCACTTAGAGCCTTTTCCCGGCTCCCCATGTTGGCTATTGCCCTTAGTGTGCGAACCACTGTTGCTGGTGCTGCGTGAAGGTGGTCGCCGCTCTTCAGCGCCCCTTAACCCCGGTACCCTTTTACCGTCTCTGGAAGAGTCCTGGAACCTCGGGTAGTGGGGTTGCTCCACGACTGTGGGTTGCGGGTGCTCTTCTGCTGCATTGTACCTTTCTACGAGGGCCACAAGCTCATCCGCATTGTGGGGGTCACTCCGACTGACCCAACGGCGTAAGGCAGAGGGAAGTTTTCTCAAGAACTGGTCCATGACCAACCGTTCCACGATGTGGCTGGCTGAGTTGATCTCGGGTTGTAGCCACTTCCGGGCGAGGTGGATGAGGTCATACATCTGGCTTCGGGTGGCTTTATCCATCGTGAAGGACCATGCGTGAAACCTTTGGGCGCGAACAGCCGTGGTTACGCCGAGGCGGGCGAGGATCTCGAACTTCAATTTTGCATAGACGTTAGCTTCGGCTGGCTCTAGATCAAAGTAAGCCTTCTGGGGTTCGCCGCTTAGGAAGGGTGCGATTAGACCAGCCCACTCAGCTTCTGGCCATCCCTCTCTCTGTGCCGTGCGTTCAAACGTGAGAAGATAGGCTTCCACATCATCCGAGGGTCCCATCTTCTGAAGGTAGTGGCTTGCCCTGGTCATTTTCGGAACTGGGGCTGCCGCTGCCAGTGGAAGGTTACTGATAGTCCCCCTCAGGATCTCGAGTTCCTGCTGAAAGCCCTGAGCGAACCGCTGTTGCTCCTCTCTCAGCAAGCGGTTTGTCTCTTGCTGGTTTGCATTCGCGTTTTGCAGGGCTTCATTCGTCTGTTGCTGGTTTGCATTCGCCTGTTGCTGGTTGGCATTCGCCTGTTGCTGGTTGGCATTAATCTCTTGCTGGGCTATTAGCAGCTGTTGCTGGGCTGCATTCGTCTGCTGCTGGTTTGCATTAGTTTCTTGCTGGGCTATTAACAGCTGTTGCTGGGTTTCATTTGCGTCTTTCTGGGCAGCGACATTGCGTACCAGCGCACCCACCACGTCTTCCATCTTGTTTGCAGAGGATGAAAAAACTTTTTTTTTTTTTTTTTCAAAGTTCTTCAACCCGCAGACCCCCTAGTGTTCTGCCCGCATTCTCCACCATATGTGACAAACGGCTTACTCCGGGGCTCCGTCGTTTGTCCGGGACTGTTTAGAACACGGTCTTTTAGGGTAGGTTAAATGATGAGGCGTCACGTACTGTTCCTTTAAACAGGCTATGCCTGGTTTATTCAGTCCCAGGCACTGAGACTGCCACAGTGCATACAACAGAAAACAGATCAAAACAAAAGCTGCTCACCTGAGCGATAACTTAACTTAGATATCCCTGACTCAGGGTTGGAAGTGGCTTTTCCACTTCCAACATCAAAACACGGTACTTTTGCAGTCTTACACAAATGAACAGAAAGATTGAACCTGTTTGGGGAAGAGGCTTCTCCCCTCTGTAGTTCAGCAGCCTTCCAGCCTCCTGGCTCTTGTGGGGAGACCAGAGCAAACAGGAAATCAGTCTTTCATACCTGATTCCTAATTAGCATGACAGGTGACAGAAATCAGGCAGCAGACAAACTCTGGTCTGGATCTCTCATCCCTCAGTTCCAGCGCTTGCCAAACTGTGGGATGGAGTGTATGTATTATAAGGCTGCACTCCCAGGCCAAACAGGATAGAAACTGTCTAGTATCCTGGGAGCCCTATATACGGAATTTATTACCATCCCCTGGTTTCTGTCACAATGGGTACAGGATAAGTTGCCCATGGTCAGAAAGACTTGACACTGCTTCAAAGGGACTGTACCCATCCATACAATCCTGCTCACTCTGTACTTGGCATCTCCTCGTGATAAGCATTTCTGCTGCTCATGCTGGCTATGCCCAACTCTCACTATTAATCAGAGAGATCCATCAATATTTAGCAAAAGAACATTTTGGGGTCTATTTATAAAAGTCTCCTGGCTGCAAAACCAGGGCAAAAATCCACACTTATGAAGGGGGAAAAAAATTATCTTTTAGTTTTCAGTGGAATTCCTGTTGTTTTATGAATCGTATTCTTTCTTTTTCAAGGTCTGTGAGTGTTGGTTTACACCAATATAGGCTAGTCAGATCATGAAATTTAGGGGGTTGTGATGAAGTAGCAGGAAACATCAGGGATGGAGGAACATATGCTAAATGTGACTTCAGAAAATGCATGTTACAATTTCCTCTTGGAATAGCTCTTGTGGTTTTTCAGCAAATAAAATCAACTTGTTTTATGTAAAAAGGAGTAATGTATTTAGTACCACAAAGATATTTGATATCAGTGTTACGTGTAGGCAACATATTTAAATCCTTGTAACATCTCTCAGCTGTGGGTTTTGTTTTAGATCTATTTTGGTTGTTGTGGTATCATGCTGGGTGTATATCAAGCTATAAAATACAGGAAGTGTTTGAGTCATAAGATTTGCAAATTAAATGACAAAAGATGAGCAACTTTCCATGGATACTGATTCTTTCTTTTTTTCTCCCTAGTTTCACATATGGTTATTGAAGAAGTCAGTTTCATACAGAACCATCTGGAGATTGAGAAGTCATGCAGAGAGAGTGCGGAGGCTTTTGCATCAAAGGTAACCATACAAAGCAGCCTGGTCTCTACAGGCATGTTTTTCAACTGGGGTTCCCTGGGGCATCCCTAAAGGGTTCCCTGCAATTTTCACGTAATTTGAAAATTGTACCAAATACAGAAGAATTTCATCTACATTCATAGCATCTGATTTTAGACATGCTATTAGAGAGGGTTGGGGTTCCTTACAATGCATCTGATCTCGGACGTGCTGTTAGAGAGGGTTGGGGTTCCTTACAATGCATCTGATCTCAGACATGCTATTAGAGAGGGTTGGGGTTCCTTACAATGCATCTGATCTCGGACGTGCTGCTAGAGAGGATTGGGGTTCCTTACAATGCATCTGATCTCGGAAGTGCTGTTAGAGAGGGTTGGGGTGCTGCAGAATTTGACAATATAATCATAGAGTTCCATAACCAAAAAAGGTTGGAAACCACTGCCCTACATTCTAGTTACCTCTACCATAAGGTGTTTGAGAGCAGCAAAAGAACTTCAGCAATGTGGTGTTCCACTGATTTTGAGTCGTCAAATGAAAAGACGAACTCTGTGATATTCAAAAGCTTGTATACTGGTAATAAAATATATTATCGTCGGTTGTTTAATTTTATTTGGCAGGGCAAAAAGCCCAGGATAGCTAGATCAGTTCTGTTAACATCAAGAGCGAGAGGTGGACTGGGAGTCCCAGACCTAACTAAATACTATCAGGCAGCACAACTAAGACAAGTAGTAATGTGGAATGCGGACCCGGGCCAATATTGCTGGCTTGATATAGAGTCCTTCCACGCTAAAACGCCTTCTCTGCCAGCTTGCCTCTGGAACATAGATGGAGGGGACATACAATCTCAAAAATTTAAATTAGGAGCAATGAGGCAAACCTGGGAGGTTTGGATGAAAACTAAAAGTAAGTTCAAACTCCACACAACTAGATCACAACTGACCCCAATTTTTAATAATCCCAAATTCCCCCCGGGCTGTGAGTCTAAGCAATTTGATCAACTCAAATCAAGAGGTATCAGGGTTATCGCCGACATACTGAGCCATGGATAGTTCTTGAGCTTCCAAGAATTACGCACTAAATATGAAAGTCCAGAATTGGACACATTCAAATATCTCCAAATTAGACACTTTACGCAAACAATATCCCCAAAACTAGAATTTCCCCCTCTCACTGAATTCGAGAAGCTATGCCAGACAGCTGAACACCAAAAAGGTCTAATAACTAAAATCTACGCCGGAATGGAGATATCGGCAGACTCTCCGACCCATCAGTATATGCGCAAATGGGAAGCGGAGCTAAATATAGTTATTGACAGAGAGGACTGGGAAGATATTTGGGACACTGCCTCAGGAACTTCTATATGCACCACACCAAAAGAAAATATTTACAAGATATTATTCCACTGGTATCTTACCCCAGTGAGACTAAAACAAATCTTCCCTCTGGTCTCCGACCTGTGCTGGAGAGGCTGTGGACAAAAAGGGGACATGGCCCAGATTTGGTGGACATGTTCAGAAATTCAGGAATATTGGCTAATTGTATAAACTTTATTAAAAGAGGTTATGGACCTCACAATACCTATTGATCCACTGACCTTCCTGCTGGCCCGGCCGATAGACGAAATCGACCGTCCAGTAAGGAAATTGATCTCCGTCATTCTTACAGCGGCAAGGTGCACAATTGCGGCCTCCTGGAAGAAGGTATCCCCTCCTTCCAAACAAATGTTAAAAAAAAAGGATCAATGAGGTAATGGAAAGGCTGACGGCCTTTCTAAAAAGATCCACGACAGAGTTCTATAAAATCTGGGAGCCATGGATAACGCAATAATTATGACCAAACGACTCCCTGAACCGATTGAAGGAAGGAACCGGGTACTCAGGATGATGGAATCCGACACCTGGCGACAAGGAGGGGAGAACGGCCCTCCTCCCCTCATTCCCTACCCCCCCCCCCCTCTCTATCTCTTTTTCTTGTCTCTCTCTTTCCGGTCCATTAGATGGCCCAGAGACCTTGCCTCAAATAGGCGATGTTCTGCTCTATTCTATTCTCTTTATTTTCTCTATCTAAAAATAGAAAACCCTGTATTAGGCTAAGGATAAACTGATGTATCTGTTTGATGTATATCTGCCTAATTAAAACGTTTGGAAAAAATATATATATATTATCGTCGTTGAGGTAAAAGTCATCAACTATATTCTTTTAATACTGAGGAACTGCGATTTTTAAATGTTTTTTTTACATTTTTTTTCAGATCATACTTGATGAGTTTTAGGTTTTGGAAACTCTTGACTGAAGAGGCACTTAGAAATAACAAAAAAATCCAAGTCAGGAAGCGCATTTAGTGAGTTTTTACCGTGAATGCACTTTAATGAGTTTTACCTCGATAACAACGATATGTTTGTCAAATAAACGACATTAATAATCCTGACTTTCTAAACTTATTTTCTATTGAAAGTATGGGCAAATAGGACTGATGTGTGCACTTTCACCAACAGCCATTGTCTATCTCAGAAATATAACAAGAGTACCTTATTTTATAATGAGGAACCCCTGACCTAAAACAGCAATCTCTCCCACAGTGCATTTAGATATTGATTCCGAAGCAGTTCTAAGATGCATTAAACCTTCGGGCACATTCACTTAGATTGACCTGTGAGACCTGCTCGATTTTATTGAGGCAGAAAAATGGTATCCAAAGCTGCAGAATTGAATCTTATATTATTACACCAAGGGACTACTCCCTTATCCTCTCTTGCAAAATGCTAGCACATTACCTTGACACAAACTAGGACTCATGATTCAAATCAGTCCTTGTTTCAATTCAGTTGTCACGGTAGGGGTTAATATGTAGCTTTTCAGAAGTTTAATGCAGTGTTTTTCCACGAGTAATCCAATTTTATGTGATACAGTATCAAAAATTCCTAGTTAACACAACATTTTCAATTCACTGTTACTGTGTTTGTAAATGAAAGTTTATGTTCATATTTCTCTTTTGTAAAAATGATCTAAAATGGCTCATTACCAATATACTACAATCACATGAGTTTATTTTAAGGGGAACCTCTCCAGTCAGTCTGAGGTACTGTTGGGTGATATTACAAGCTTTGTAAGGAAATACAGGCATAGTGTATGCAGACAAATATAAGCACATTTAAACATGAAACTTTATAACCTCCCAATGTCTGATTATTATCTATATTGAATTTTACATTGATTTACTTTTATATCTGGTATTTTGTGTAAATATATATATATATATATATATATATATATATATATATATATATATATATATATATCTGTCCTCAACATATTCAGAATGTATTTGGAATAAATGGCAAGCAGTTTACAAATAAAGTGTTTGGGGGGGAAAAAACTGCAACTGGATAGGAAAGTCGGTGAAAGCGCTACATTTCCAGGTGATTGTTTATAGAAGCAGGCGGAGGGCATGCTAAAGGTGACCTCCCGTTGCACTGTTGATTACCTCTAGTCTGATGAATTTACCAAGTCTGTAATTTTCTCTACTCCATCTCATCAGAGGCACATTATTATTAAAGAATGTTTTTATCACTGTGTTATGTATTTTTGGTGGTGTAAAATGCATCTGAGCCACTTCATCAGAAAATGAATTACAGCAATTTTCATCCAAATTTCATTAGTAATGCTGGCCACGCTTCCCAAAGCTCGCCTTAGGCGGAGGCTGAAATCATGCCAGCAAGAAATCTGTTTAATTTTTAGATGCATTAGCAAGGCTTTTTTCCCTCGTTATTTTTTTTTTGTTTAGCACGACAGCAATACTTTAGAATTCCAATAGATTCGCTCAGTTTTCAGAGATTTTTCTCGTTGCTGGATCTGGGTTTGCGTGTCGTTCTGTGCATGTTATTTCTCTGCGTTTGGGTGTTATTCTCTGTGTTGGCGTGTTCTTCTGTGCATGTTTATTCTCTGGGTTTGCGTGTTTATTCTCTGGGTTTGCGTGTTCTTCTGTGCTTGTTATTCTCTGGGTTTGCATGTTCTTCTGTGTGTGTTATTCTCTGGGTTTGCGTGTTCTTCTGTGTCTGTTATTCTCTGGGTTTGCGTGTTCTTCTGTGCCTGTTATTCTCTGGGTTTGCATGTTCTTCTGTGCCTGTTATTCTCTGGGTTCGCGTGTTCTTCTGTGCCTGTTATTCTCTGGGTTTGCATGTTCTTGTGTGTGTTCTCTGGGTTTGCGTGTTCTTCTGTGTGTGTTCTCTGGGTTTGTGTGTTCTTCTGTGTCTGTTATTCTCTGGGTTTGCGTGTTCTTCTGTGCGTGTCCTTCTGTGCATGCTATTGGACAGCAGAACCAGAAACAATGGCGGAATTCATCAATAGACATTAATATTTTGTAATGTTGGGTAACTGTTCAAAAGAATTGTGCTGTGAATATTGTATTCCACTAAAATCAAAGTTTTTTTCTTTTATAGTGAATAAAGCATGTACAGTATGAGACACCTGCCCTTATTCACTATGCTGTGAGCCTGTTTCCCAGTGCTGGAGTAGATTTTAGTCTGATACATTTAAATGGAGCAACGTCTTCTCCAGCACAGTATACTGAATAGAGAGCACTGAATGTAAACATACAAGGGAGGCAGAACACATTCCTATTCCATATGAGACCTGTCTGAGAGGTGAATGTGCTGACTAGTGATATTTTTATTTGTATGCTAAACGGTGGAGGGTTTTCGTCGCTTTTCTTTTTTTTTTTACCCACCATAACGTGTATAATATGTGGTTGAAACCTACACCATACACTGATGACACTTAAAAGGTTGAAATGGCTGTCTGTGAGTAGGTTTACAGGCTCTGCACGTCTTAACCCAGGCTGTGCTGAAAAGCTGTGTAATGTTGCAGGCGTATGCTTATAGGGGTCCATGTTGAAATGGATTTGAAGCAAAAGGTGACACTGGGCTCATTTGCATGCCATTTCCCAGAATCCCTGGCTGCAGCGGAAGCACTGCATGCTAGGAGATAATGGGGAAAGGCAGGACCTGTCTGATACATGTTAATGTGCTTACAAGTGATATTTGAATTTCCTGTAGTCCATATAAATAACTTCTAATGTATGTATTATACGAGAGGCAGAGGGAGCTAAAGTTGGATAAAGATTAGGAGGTACTTGCACAACAATTGGGGGAACCTAATTCGTATCTCAGTCACAGTCTTTTGTTATGAGAGTCCTGCCAGCCGCAGTAAAGGTACAAAAGGGGCATTAGTTTTTTTTTAAATCCCATTGCTTTCAATACTGGCTGTAATGAATCAGATGCAATTACACAGCCCCTCCTTTTTGAGGGAAAACCTTGCCTGTCTTCACATAATTTTTTTGACCCTGATAATGGCAAATTAATTTTTAGATTAACACCATGTCATTGTTCTCTGGATTTCCCCTCCCCCACATGTACATTGCTTTCTATTATTGGGAAATTGGTACGTACTGTAAGTAAATGGGGGTCTTTCTTTCATTAATCTGGTGTGGTTTTTGGCACCAATTTTTCGCCATTTCAGAAGTCATGTACCAGATTGATGGGGCAGCCATTGGTGCTCAAATTCCCTCTTTGATGCGAAATTGACACTTCGCAATCTATACATTAAGGCTATTTTTCCATCTAAATGACACATACATATTCATCCTGCATCTTTTACCGTTACTGTCACGAACGGCACACCTATGAGCACATGACTTGTGTATGTGACGATGGTTAATACACACAGCTATCTAGCAGACTCGCTAATCTCCCCGCAGGGTCCCTGAAATGTGTAATATCTTCCCTCAATATATACCTTAAATCGCTGCTGCCACCAAAATAGTGTCAGGTTTTATTTGCAGAGTTTTGGGCCCCTGTTTACTAAGAAAAATATGTAATTGACACACAAAAATCTATTGTAGCCAAATGTGTCCGAAAATTCAGTTACTCTCTTCAAAAACGTGCAAAGTTCAATTAGAGCCCAAAACAGTACTTATTACAGTTTAAATTTAATGTACAAAAGTAGTACAGTGCTTGGTTGCAGAAAAAGGAAAAAGAAACACACAGTATAATATGCAGACAGTTTAATAAAATAATGGAATAAAGCAACAGAAATCCCTAATATACATTACCACATATTAGATTTCCCAAAGAGGTCTCGAGTTGGAAATATGAGAATTCATGTCTTCTTGGCATAACGCACTCCCTTTGAGTTCTACTTTCACAAACTTTGCAGTAGGACCAGACTAAGCCCACCCTCCTGGGCATGTCCCATTTCCCCCTCATTCATCTCTAATTACATGTTTATTGCTTGGGAGAAGAAATATATTATATCATATATTATATTATTTATGATTTTTTTAATGAAAAAACAATGCCTCAGATGATAATATGTCTTATAACTCTATCCCCGTAACTACTAGAATATTGTGACCCAACTCATTGCGTTTTGTGCGTTTTCCGCAGGCATAGAGATTACTCTTAACTGGGTTACTCCTAAACTTGAGGCAAACAAATATCTAACCTTTGCACCCTGATAATCATGGATTGTTCAGCACCGTTTAATTTGTCTGATTTCAAATATCACAACGCTATATTTGTTATTTTTGTGACTCATATCAGATCCAGAATATCTTTTATTTTTAGTAAAAACTGAATGTTGACCCTGTTTTCACCTTCCTCTGAAGGAAGGGGGGGGGGGGGGGGAATTTAGGAATGCCGGGTCCACTTTAAGGATGATACCCAGGTCCTCCTGATAGATCTGGTACTCTCACCAGACCTTTATAATACACGCATCATTTTAGTGGACCATCAATGGCAACGCCATGTTAAACTCTGGTGCTCTGGTTGGCACTTTTAGACAAACGCATAACACAAGCCAGGATAATTCTGGCTTGACCTCAAAAATCGCTTCTAGTTAATAAACCAAATACATGTATTTTTAAGATGTAACTTGTAACTCAAATGAATTTTCTATGCGCTGATGGGGTAGAATACTAAATATGGATAGGGCCTATCGGCACAGGTATTGTATCATGTTACCTTGTAACTGTCTTGCCTTGCTTGCTTCATTATGTGGTTTTAGGGAAGAGTTAAGACGTGCGTATAAAATAAAGCGATGTATCAGATCCTACATCTCTCTGTATCACTGCCCTTAGTGTCAACAACTTTTAAAGGTATCAAGGTGCATAACCCAGTCTGTCTGATCTGCATGAAATATAAGAATCCTGATTAACAAGCATCTTGTATTTCAAGACACCTCTAAGTGCCAACTGGTCAAACCTTTCAAGCTATTTTTGACCTCTTTTTTTCATTGTACGCCAACTTGGGTGTTGGGGGTGGGGTTGAGTTATAGGAAAATTAGGGAGGAGTGATCCAATACAAATACTATATTGGGATCATTGAGAAGCTTGTTACGTTCGGCACCACTGAAAGCTGCGACATTACACATGCTTTTCTTGACCTTTTTATACAATGTCCCCATCATTTTCGCCATGAATTGTGATAATACAATTTAATCATTATTGTGGTCCCTTCAAAATTCTGCAGTTATTATACTTTATTTCTTCGTATTTCACGTGATTTTTTAAAGATCAGTGCACACAATTGGTAAAGCTACCAATCGGATAAATACATCATTCTTGCCAGTGGTTTTTTTTTTTTTTCCCTCTTAACTCAGTGCTGTTAATTGACCAACTGGAACAAGCTGATTGATTGGGGAGGGGGAGGGTCATGTGACTGTTTTAGATGTATAAAACCAACACCTCTACTGCAATTTGCATTAAACAGTGAGGCATTTAAAGTGAGCTTTTTAAGTGATAAATATAGTTAGACAATAGTTTGACTAGAGGTGACTGTGGACTGCATCTTTCTGCAAACTTTTTGACTCACGACAACGAACGGTAAGCTACTCAGATCACACTATGATCCCATTCTTGCTAACCTGCATAATTTAACCACCCACCCCTTTACAACTTCTTTCACTGCAGCCTCTCCCAAAACTGACAGCACAAAACACTGAAACTCTGAACTGACTCTAGCATTTGCAATGCACCAAAACATTTGACAAGGAACAGGCACACCACTGCTGTTTAGTCTGCACACACTCACTTTGTTCACAACAGCTCCTTGCAGCACTGCCTACGTCTGGCAAAATGAACCTACTCTGTATCTTAACATTTTTTTTTCTCCTGGCCTCATGGAGATTTTACTCTCTCTATACACTACAAACTCCTCCATCCTGGCCCACACCCAACATCACCATACACCCTGGACTATTGAAAAGCCTTGCACTATCTACTGAATGTTGGTGGAGAACTCTCAAAACCAGCACACCAACCACTGCTCACTCAAATGGCAAACACCACAAATTTACAAACAACTACCCAAATTCCTACTCGTACTGTTACTCTCCTTAGCAGGTGATATTGAACCTAACCCAGGTCCTCCCATTTCAGCTCTGTCCCATGCCCCTGAGAATTCCACCTTTAAATTCCAAAAAGGCCTATCTGTCGCCCATATAAATATCCGGAGCCTGCTGCCCACACTGAACGAACTAAGAGCATGGTGCCTTATGCATAAACCCAAAGCCATCATTCTTACAGAAACATGGCTATCCCTTAAAACCCCTGCTGCAAATATCGCCATTCAGGGATACTCCATTTTTAGGAGAGATAGGTCAAAGAGAGGAGGAGGGGTGTTATTTTATATTGCAGACACCTTACAATTTACACTGTTAAATTGCCCATCAAGCCCACCCTCCTTTGAAATTCTAGTTGGCAAAATGTGCCTCCCCTTTTCTAAGCCCATCTTGCTTGCTGGCATCTACAATCCCTGACTGATATCACCCAATTTCTTGGCTCCATTTCCTCTCTGAATGAGAAGAGTGAGCTGCTAGTTCTTGGGGATTTCAACTTCAATTGGCTTGACCCTAAAAACCACAAAATCCAGATACAACTCAAGTCACTTAACCTATCGCAACTCATTTCCCAACCCACACGGATAAACCTGAAATCGCACAACCATTCCTTGCTAGTCTGGATTCTCTCCTCAAACCCCAGCAGAATCCAATCCTCTGGCATCCTTCCTGACATTTTCAGTGACCATGCAATAGTGTACTGTGTAAGGAAAATTAAACCGCCCCAATCAAGCCCTAAAGTTCTCACTAGAACATTTAAAAACTTTAACCCACAACAGTTTCTGGATGACCTTACCAACTGCCCATGGCACAGAATCGATTTCATTCCCGACCCTGATTCTGCACTCGACTATTTCCAATCCGAGTTCTTAAAACTCTGTGATACCCATGCTCCACTACGCAAAATAAGGGTATGAGGGGCCAACCTTCCATGGGTTACAACTGACCTTATTGCACTCTACCAGCTCAGGGATACCTTGTGGAAAAGCTACAAAGTAACTGGCACTACCAAGGATCTCAATCACTACAGATGCATGCGGAACATGTGCACAAGGCAAACAAGGCATGCAAAAGCACAATATTACTCTGACAATCTCCACCAAAATACAACAAACCCAGCTAACTTCTGGAAGGTTATCAACAATATATTCCAGCCTCTAACCATCAACAACCAAGTAATATCACTAAGGGGGATATTACTCTGACAAACCCCACTGACATTGCAAATGCATTCAATGATTACTTTGTGGGGTGTGCCACTAACTTATTAGCAAAACGCAGCCCAAACCACAAACCTGAATCTCATCCTGGGAGTTACCCCTATAGTCCTACCCCCTCCCAACACTGCCCACAATTTTCAATTTGGCCTAGTATCTGAAGAGGAGATTATACAAGCGCTCCTCAAACTAAAACTAAGCAGCCAATGTGGACCTGACTTACTACAATCTAGGTTCCTACGACTTGGTGCCCCAGCCATTGCCAAACCAATTGCGTCCATAGTCAACTCTATCCTGTCTGCAGGCCATATCCCTAAGACATGGAAAACTGCCAGAGTTGTCCCAATCTTCAAAAGTGGGGACAAAAACACTGTCTCAAACTACAGGCCAAACTCACTTCTCCCAATTCTATTCAAGTCATGGAAAAATGTGTCCACTCCCAATTAAGCGATTTCTATACCAAGACAACTTTCCATAGCCAATTCCAATCTGGGTTTCGTCCCAAACACTCCACCGTAACTACCCTGCTAAAAGTTTGCAATGAAATCCAGTGTGGAATGGAACGGGGACAACTCACTGGTGCAGTATTCCTAGATTTTGCAAAGGCTTTTGACACAGTTGATCATGCTATCCTGCTTAACAAACTCCAGAGCTCTGGAATAGGGAAGCATGCTTTAAACTGGTTTCAGTCCTACCTATCAGGAAGATCCCAACATGTGTCCATCTCAGGCTCTAACTCCAACCCCCTGGATATCACCTGTGGTGTCCCGCAAGGCTCTGTTCTGGGGCCCCTACTCTTCTCAGTGTTCATTAATGATC
This sequence comes from Ascaphus truei, assembly GCF_040206685.1. Taxonomy (NCBI): domain Eukaryota; kingdom Metazoa; phylum Chordata; class Amphibia; order Anura; family Ascaphidae; genus Ascaphus; species Ascaphus truei. The sequence goes on along the minus strand of NC_134490.1, from coordinate 53,126,819 downwards.
TTCCCACAGCTTGTAAGGAAGCCTCAATACACATGTATGCAGACGACACAATCCTATATGCACACAGCCATAGCCTCTCTGACCTTCAACACATACTTCAGTCTGACTTTTTGAGACTCGTAAACTGGATTTCCCAAAACAAACTGTTTTTAAACACTGACAAGACTGTAACATTGGTGTTTGGGACCAAGACTAAATTTTTAAAGCTTCCAGTGACTGAGCTCCTGATTAGAACCAACGCTAACACCACCCTAACCCCTGTCACTAGTTTTAAATACCTGGGCTTATGGTTTGACTCCCACTTAACATTCGGGATGCACATTGATACCCTGACAACTAAGACCTATGCCAGACTAGGGGTACTTTACAGGAACAAATCCTCCCTAAGTCTCCTGGTCAGAAAGCGTATCGCACAGCAGATGCTAATGCCAATTATTGACTATGGAGACATAGTATATGGCTCAGCACCTCAAACCCACCTTGGCAAACTTGACACCCTCTACAATTCAATTTGTCGTTTTGTTCTCCAATGCAACTACAACACACATCACTGCGATATGCTCAAAGAACTAGATTGGTCATCACTAGAGTCTAGGCGCAAAGTTCACCTTTCCTGTCGTACCTTTAAATTCTTCATGGGCAAGCTACCCAGCTATCTGAACAAGCTCCTCACCCCTACCACTTGCAGCACTTATCATCTGAGATCAGACTCCAAAAGACTGTTCATGGTCCCAAGGCTCAACAAAGTATCCGGACATTCCTCCTTCTCCTACCATGCACCCCAAAACTGGAACAACCTACCAGAGACTCTCACATCCACCACCAGTTTAAGTTCTTTCAAATCTAAGGCTGTCTCACACTTTAATCTGGTCTGTAACTGTTTCATACGCCCATAATATATATTTTCTTTAACTATGCACGCAATGTCTTGTATATAATGTATACCCTGTTCATTTATGTAACTGTATTTGTAACCATGTATTATTTGTTTTACTCTGTGCCCAGGACATACTTGAAAACGAGAGGTAACTCTCAATGTATTACTTCCTGGTAAAATATTTTATAAATAAATAAATGAAAGCCGAAACTTCAGCTATTTGGAACCATTTTGTTTCAGATAAACATGCTGCTAATGTTTCATTGTGTGGGAGTAACAGAGGGCTTCATTCAGCTCCTCGTAGCTGCGGCCCATTAGCGTCCTACAAACTTGTACAAAAGACGGCACAAAAGAAATATGTTTTCTTGTAATTATGTACACAGCATATCATACGGTCCTCAAAGAAAGCGCTGCCATGGTGAACGGCATACAAGTGTTATCCACACTAAAACAGTCAAATTATTGTGTAGGAATTAAGCAAAGTTTTTCTTAGATGTACAAGTGTTCCATCTGCTGAGCTGTACTGGAAACAGTGATCATTGTGTAAAGGTGGAGAGAAGTGACATGGAATAGGAACAAAGGGGTAACGATTATTTATGATAAAGATTATTAACTTTTAAGAAATGTGTGTTGAAAATGGTAGAGCGGCTTATTCACCTTTTTGGTGCCTTAAAGTGATCAAAGTTAAGTGATGGTACAACAATGTCACGTAGCTCTACTATTTTATCAGTAAACTTTATATTAAAAATAATCACTCCACTTTTGTTCTTAAAATATGAAATGAACATTCTTAAAATGGGACACGAGGAACCGTGCCCCCTTATATAATAATTCAGTTCTTCAGCACTCCAATCCAAATACATGTAGCTGCTTTGCACAGCTACTTACTTTAATTAGACTGTCAGCACCTCGAGGCAGGGACTCCTCTTCCTTAATGTTACTTTTATGTCTAAAGCACTTATTCCCATGACCTGTTATTTATATTATCTGTTATTTATTTGATTACCACATGTATTACTACTGAGAAGCGCTATGTACATTAATGGTGCTATATAAATAAAGACATACAATTCAATACAATACTGTATATGTGTATACAGTATGTGTATATGTGTCAGGGCACACAATACTAGTAATTATGTATAAATGTATGTACAATCTGTATGTACGTATGTACAATCTATATGTATATGCATACATACACATTGTACGTACATATACATACAATCTGGTTGTTAGGGCCGTATATAGTATGCTGTGACACTATCTTCTCTTTGCATGGGAAGATTTGGACTCCATTCATGTACTGTAATGGCTTCACAACACATTGAGTGAGGGTATTTCAGTGTGCATACCTGGGTATACCTTTTCACGGCAATATCAAACCAAACCATTAAAATCATTCTATAGTCATCACATGAGAAGTCCAACTGCATGTGGTCAGCACTTTGTTGATGTTTCACATGTAACTTTAGTTTTAAGGTTTTAACAAGTGAATATAAAGACCTTTCTTTGCAAAGTGAATTGTCAAGTAACATGTATTATACAAATTAGACAAAAAGGTATTTTTACTTCAATCTATTAATTTCAATTTTCACCCCAATAGAGATAATACCCCCAATATCCTTTGCCACTGGTTGTAACTTTGGCTTTTTGCCCCCTGCAACAGTTAAAGCCAGGGCGATCAGGATAAGCACGCTGTCCAGTAATGCAAAGGATCATAGGTGCTTCCTTCGACAAGAAATTGATCAATTTCTTCATTTGGACTTTTTGTGTTGCTGAAAACTGCATTTCTCATGAAGGCAGAGGGTCTGTGGGTTGATAGAACAGTGAGTTTTAATCATCAGCATTGTTTCCTTAACTAGAGAGGGAGGGACAGGCTCTGGGAATGTGAGGGAAATTCTTTCCCACTCCCATCGGCTGTGACCAAAAAGGGCAGAATTTAGATCGAGACAGAGAAAATGAAGTGAGTGTTGAGATGCAGTCCTGCGGATTAATATACACAATGAACGGATATAACATCTCCTTCCATAAGGGTATGTCTTCCATTATTGTATTGCACTTCAGTGTCCAGCAGCATATAAATTGACGCTCCGCTCAGTTTAGATTGGGTCTTTAACACAAGTTAGGTTGTATATTGAATAACACAGGAAAAGTTTTGAGATGATGGAGGCCACTTTCATTTGATGAAAATTGGCAACCATTTTTGAGGGGAGTTTTGTTGCGCGTATTTCTGTAATTATCGATAGCATAATCATGTTTTTGTTAATATTTTTTTTCCCTACTAGTTGAACAAGGAAAACAAGACCCTGAAAAGGATTAGCATGCTGTACATGGCCAAACTGGGGCCAGACATAATTACCGAGGAGATAAACATAGATGATGAAGATGTATCTGCTGAAGGCGATAACGGTGCTTCTGTGTGCAACTCACTTGCATGTCAACAGAAAATAAAAGGTATGACTAACCACTGGATGGAAGCTGTGTATGCAAAGTGTGCATATCCAAGGTGATGCTACATTAGTCAGGGTTCCCACAAAATGATTACTAACGCACAGGCACAGGAATCTGCGGCAGATATAGTGCTAGGTCATACGTGGTATAATATACGCGTTGCAGTGTATTAAGACATTGGGGCTAATTTACTAAGTTGTGCTCCAGAAGGGAAAGTGTCTTACAGATGAATAGGATTTAAGGTGTTTTCCGGTGATTAAAAGATATGTTATGAAATAGCAGTGGTTGGTAAATATGGGCCATTATGCTCCATTACTAATGCTAGCCACTGCAGCTACTGTTAAACATGTTTAATCCAGGATCATCTGACCAACGTAATTTGAAGTCTCAACTTCATGGTTGCCATGGCAACAAGACACCGTGTGATGTCCGCGGCCTCATTTGACACTCGATTTTGAATGAGAAGCAGGGCGGCAGAACGGAGGCGGCCGGCATCATAAGGTCCGATAGGCCCAAGAGGGCGGCAAATGCAAAGGGGGCAGACATTTTTGCCGACCCAAAATTTTGCCGCCTTAAGCCCGGGCCTAACGGGAAATCTGACACTGATTATGTGCCTGTTACACTGGACAAGCTAAATTCCTAACGAACAAGAACAACAAGTCACCTCTGTCTAATCTGTAGGGCCATCAATGTGAAGAATAATTGTTTCATGAACTAACTGAACTAAAACGAATGTATAATTAGTAGGTGGTTTGCTTTTGCAAGTGGATGTGGTTCTAAAAAATTTTTCATGGTTTGATTTTGGATTTTGCACAATCTTGATTCTGTTTTGGTTTTGGATTTTGATAGAATTATGGCAAAAACTCATACTCTAGCAGGAAAATGGTTACAATAATATAGCATAAAGCCTAAAGAAATGTTAAGCTAACTGCACTGATTGGCTAGTATACTAGCAGAGAGTAGGGTGAGCTCACATGGTGCTATATATATATACGTCAACCACTTTACCCACCACCGTATAACGGTATTAAAACAACTGGTATATTTGCTGAAAGAAGACACTAAGCAGAGAGGTCAGATAGTCATTTGTATATGTGATCAGTAATATTAACAATATAATTACATTCAATTATATTCAATATATAATGTCAATTATATATAAGTATATCATTATATTTATTAATTTTTGGAGAAGCTATTAGAGACTAATAGAGAGAGTAACTGCTTGTTTTTTTCTCTTTCTTCCTCTTTCCTCTACCTGCTTTGTCTCTTCTGGGTTTTATTTTGGTCCCACTCTCATCCGCACCCTTCCCCTGTTAAAACAGAATGGTGGCACTCCCATCTGCACCCTTCCCCTGCTAAAACAGAATGGTGGCACTCTCAAACGCACCCTTCCCCTGCTAAAACAGAATGGTGGCACTCCCATCCGCACCCTTCCCCTGCTAAAACAGAATGGTCCCCTCCCATCCGCACCCTTCCCATGCTAAAACAGAATGGTCCCACTCCCTTTCGCACCCTTCCCCTGCTAAAACAGAATGGTGGCACTCCCATCCGCACCCTTCCCCTGCTAAAACAGAATGCTGGCACTCCCATCCGCACCCTTCCCCTGCTAAAACAGAATGGTGGCACTCCCATCCGCACCCTTCCCCTGCTAAAACAGAATGGTGGCACTCCCATCCGCACCCTTCCCCTGCTAAAAAGGAATGGTGGCAAGTGAAGGGAGGGAATTGTATGTATCAAGGCGGAAAAAACTCGAGAATTGATCTAATCCGAGCGGGACGCGGAAATGTTTTGTTTCGGTTACAATTCGCTTCACCTATGTAGTTTACAGTTGGATGAACCAGAATAAACCCGGAAAGGACGTTTTTGTAGGATACAGATTCAGGAGATCTGGATACTCACCCTGTTTGCGGGTTTCTGATTCCAAGCTCCCAAACGTGCCCTTCCTTAATTATTTGAGATTCTTTACTCATATGTATATATACAGATGTAGCAGGCTTGATGCCACCCACTGGCACTTTACTCCCACCCCTTTTTTGCATGTGGGTAATGTATTTAGAAAGGTGGCTGCTGACACGTTATGTGTCTCCCTCTGCAACCTGCCAGTGGGAGCAATACTGGCTGTTACACCTGTAATAAGGTATAGGTATCGCCCATGAGTTTGTTCTTTAGCATTATTCTGCTCTGCACGTTGCCCAATCAATTTTCAGATGGAACAACGAATGTGTTTAAAAACTGAAACATTAAGGGCCTTAGTATAATGTTCATACAGCAAGAATTTGTCCTAAAACAAGATATTTCAGAACCCCTGTAGACATTAAATTTGATTTATACATAATTTTTCAAAATGCATACACGTAATTCGTCCTCCGTTTCCAACTTCGTACCTTATTCTGCGTTTGCCATCAAAACTGTGACTCTGTTTTGAGTATCCTTCTGTCACATGGAACTGAGAACACATCGAAAGCTGAAAGGGAGTGAGAGACAAACCAGAAAAGCAAACATGCATAATTGGATTGTATGATGGGGGAGATATCCGTCCTTGGGATGTATCAAAGGTCAATGGACATTCACTTGGTTCCAGTTGTGTTTTATTTTCCTTGCTAAATCTGGAGCTTTTTTTAACTAGTTTTCACCAGGGATAGTATGGTATATGGCAAGGATGGGCAACTCCAGTCCTCAAGGGCCACCAGCAGGAAAAGTTTTCTATGTATGTCTTTATATATATAGCGCCAAAAGTGTACTCAGCGCTTCATAAAGAAGACAGTACAGGGAATTATAATAATACAATACGTGCAGCAAAATCAGACAATAGGAAAGGACAACCCTGCCCCGAAGAGCTTACAATCTAAGAGGTTTGATGGGGAACTTGCAGAGACAGTAGGTGAGGGAATAAGTGCTGTATATGGCAGTGCTTGGTCACAATGGGTGGTAGGAGTGATGAGTGTGGGACAGTAACCACGAGTGCAGGCTATTGTGATGCTTGATTTGTGGGGCAAGTTTTGAGGCTAGTCAGTTTTAAAATGAGAGGGTTAACACAATTTACAGGGGAAGAGATGGCAGGGAGGCGTGGTTGAAATCAGGTGTGTATATCTGGCTTCAGGTGAAATCCCCAGCACCAGGAAGGAGTAGATAGAGGGTGTGAATAGAATATTTGTGTGGGTGTTTTTTATTGAGGGGTAAAGAAGTTGTTGAGAAAGAGGTGTATAAATAATGGTGGAGTGGTTAAGTTGGAGAGAAAAGAGACATTCACAAAGGAGTGAGGAAACAGTAAACAGAAAAAGCAATAGGGGGGGCATAGTGAGATGCAAGAGGAGAGATTCCCAGGTACTGGAGGATAGAAAGAGTATACAGAATCACAGCTTTTGGAAAGTTATGTTCTCACAGTTGCAAAGTTGTTGTTGTGCAGACTCCCGATCTTTCTCCAATCTTCACCTCCAATTTCAACTCCAAAATTAACTCTGCCACACACTTTAACTGGGACACTTAAGATGGGACATACAGCCAAGATAGTCTGTCTTAAATACTCTTATCACATGCAATTGAATAACAATTAAGGGAGGGGTCTGCCTATCAACTCTCAGAAACGCACCCCAATAGTTAATTAAATCTTAATTTCTCTTGATGGTATAATTCAGCTCAATGAAACATAAGGATATTCCTGCTTCAGCACAGATGCTCAATCAGCCACCTGTGCTGAAACAGGGATATCCCCAATACCTGACCTGTTGGTGGCCATTGAGGACTGGAGTTGGCCACACCTGTTTTAGATCATGATGTACCTGGCACAACACAAGAGCCTCATACTAGATACATAATAATAGCTCTAAAAGTTAAATAAACATAAGCCTGGCTGACTTGAGGACTGGCGTTGGCCACCCTTGGTATACGGCATACTTTGTGTTTTCATATGTTATTTCCTACTATTCAGAGCTTCAAGAGCAAACAATATCTGTTCAGGAGGAGAAGAAGACATTGGCAATAGAACTGGAAAGCTTGCGTTCCAAACTCGTTGATTTAATTGAAGAGGTATGGTACAGTGACTATCTCTGTGAAGTAGCTCAATTACTCTTAACTGTTAACTGATTTCTAGTGAGTCTTGCTGATTTTCAGCATCAGAAGTCTCACTGGAGTTTTACTCTCCAGTAAAATGTTAGATTTTATTTATTATTTTTTCAATGTTCTATTACATAAGTTTAAAAAAAAAGAAAGAACAATATGAATATTCAAAAGAAGCAAATGCCATTTTATTTATTTTGAGAGACTCTGCAATTATATTATTGATGACGCTCTCCCTCATTCACACCAACTTGAATTAGTTGTATGCATCACTGTATAGCATCTGTCTGAATTACAGCACTTTGCTTGACATCCTCCATAGTAATTGATAAAAATTAGCAGTGGCCAGTTTGAGTCATATGTTGGCATGAAGCTTTGACGACAAATTTAGTACAGTGATCCCGTGGAAAATATTTGTTTAAAACTTAGAAAATCTAAGTTAAATACTTAAAAATTAAAGTAAATTGTTTGCTTAATTTCCGGAATTCTGCATTTTAACCAATAGTTGACAGGATCACCTTCAACACACAGCAGTCTTATGTAAGAGTGCAGAATATACGGCAAAGAAGAGCATTTTGTCAAGTCATTAAATGATGGAACATTTTGTCCGCTGTTTTAGCGGTTTCATACTGTCTAACATGAAACATCTTTTCAGGGAGATCTTACATTTGAATCGCATCAAATGTCAGGGAAGTGTATAGTGCATCACAATAACTGTGTGACGACAGTTTATACACCTAGCCAAGTCTCACTATGGTTTTCCGAGCATCGATTCTGGAATCTCCGTGGTGGAACGGGAGAAGGATTTAACGATGTAGCTTCATTATTCTGCAACCTGACACAATTTGGCAATGTTCTTGGTGTGTTTTTACCCCAACCTTGTTTCATTTCATTGTTTTTACTCTTCCATCCACTTTTCAGGTAAATATCACAAAGCAAGAAAATGTCATGCTCAATAAAGAGGTTTTTGAACAGCGGAGAATCCTAGAGAAATGCAACCGAGGTAAAATGGAACCTTTTTTATTTTGTTCACTAATCTGTTAAAAAGTAAATTGGGTAATCGAACACACAAAATTGTTAAGCAACCCTATAATTCTATTGTGAAATTCTGCAGAATCCCAACCCTCTCTAATAGCGCGTCTGCGATCAGATGTATTGTAAGGAACCCCAACCCTCTCTAATAGCGCGTCTGCGATCAGATGCATTGTAAGGAACCCCAACCCTCTCTAATAGCGCGTCTGAGATCAGATGTATTGTAAGGAACCCCAACCCTCTCTAATAGCGCGTCTGAGATCAGATGTATTGTAAGGAACCCCAACCCTCTCTAATAGCGTGTCTGAGATCAGATGTATTGTAAGGAACCCCAACCCTCTCTAATAGCGCGTCTGAGATCACATGTATTGTAAACTCTTCTGTATTTGGTACACTTTTCAAATGACCTGAAAATTGCAGGGAACCCTTTAGGGATGTCCGGGGAACCCAAAGGCTCCTAGGAGCCCTGTTGAAAATGAGTGGTATAGGGTATGCACGAAGTCTCTAAAACATAGAGTGTAGAATGTATTCATGGCCATTATGTCTGGTATATAATGTATACCCTGTTCACTTATGTAACTGTATTTGTAACCATGTTATTTATCATCTTAACTCTATGCCCAGGACATACTTGAAAACGAGAGGTAACTCTCACTGTATTATTGCCTGGTAAAATATTTTATAAATAAATCTTGAAGACAAAGGGGCTTATTGCGTAAGCTGCGACAGCACTGATCTGACACTACTGCATGGAAAGCACATTGAAGTCGCATTTTACAGAATAAGCCCCAAAGACTACCCAAACAGACGTAAACCGTCCATTGTGTTGCAGGCCAATGAAAGGGTTAACCATCTTTGAGAATTTCTTATTATTATTTTTGGATATGATGAATTCTTCATATATGTAGCTTGTAGACTAGACACATCTGAAAGTTTATTTACATACTGTATGCATATATGATCCACTCTCCTGTTGGCCCCTTGAAATGTCTAATTGCTGAAGAATCTAGTTCTAGTAAGTTATTAGCACTCTTTGCTATCGTCCCACGTTTTCCATCTTTTCCCAAAAACTACTTTTTTTTTCTCTCCATAGCAATACCTTTTTTTTTCTTCTTTATAGCTAATTTCACTCCCGTGTATTTTACCTTATTTTTTAAAAGTGAAGTGATGATGTCTTTACCTAGCAAGCCTGTTTACCAATATAGCTTTCAAATGCTGTTTGAATTTCAAAACAAAGAAAGCCTTGTGAACCATTGCTAAATGCATTACAGTATTAATGTTGACCTAGTCTGGTAGCTGCCAAGAAGCCTATGGGGCTTCGCTCTGGCAGTAAAGAGTTGTTTTTGTCTACCCTTGGGGACTTACCCTTTGTGGACTTATAATAAGTCAAATGAAACATTCACCTGCAACTTGTTTTTCTTCTTCTTCCCATTACAAGGGAGTTAAACACTGGAAAGCTATTTACAAGACATCACCTACAGAACGACTTGTTTGCCTACATTTCTTTCCAGAAATGTGAATTGCAGGAGCTGCTAATTGCTTCTCCTTTGATTAGCAATTAAACCCTATTGAAAAAAAGAAGTCCATGAATATTAATCAGCCGAGGGTCTGGGAGGAGACGTGATGGCTTCCTGATTATAATCACCATGTTGGTGTTCTTGTTGGCAGGGGGAGGAAAGAGGAGGCGTGTCTGTTTGCAGCAAGGGTTTATTGAGTAGTTCATCAGTTAATGGGATTAGAAACTTCTGCTAATTGTACCACCCACATTTTAAACTAACAAGCATCTAAATTTGCAGAACAAATGGCATTCTCTTTTATGAATATTTTTTTTTATAATATTAAGGTTTTAGCTGAAATTATGTTAGAATTATCTTGCCTCCTTTCCGGGCATGTCTAATCTTTTCTTCTCTTGACATTCTATACCAGGGGTGGCCAACCCCAGTCCTCACGAGCTACACCCAGGTCAGGTTTTCAGGATATCCCTACTTCAGCACAGGTGGTGCAGTCTTTGACTGAGGCACTGATTGAGCCACCTGTGCTGAAGCAAGGATAACCTGAAAACTTGACCTGTTGGTAGCTCTTGAGGACTGGAGTTGGCTACCCCTGTTCTATACCATTATTCATATAGCTAAAAATGGATTGACTCTTGCATGGCTCAGTCAGTTCTACTCTCTGTGGACCTGCTCTCGTATAATCTGTGGTCACGTCACTGTTTTAGTTTTAAATCCGATTGATCCCTCTAACCTGAGGTCTTCTCATTACCTCCTTGATTATTATGTTTCCTCCCCCTTCCCTCCCCCCTGTCACCTGGTTCAATGTGAAGAATATAATATAAAAGAAAATGAGTCAAACATGACTTGACCCCAGTTTCTCGTTTGCCGTTTACAGTGTCTGTTCTGGCTGTCGAGGAATATGAAGAACTGCAAACCAGCTTAGAGATGGAAAAAGATCTCCGTCAGCGGGCGGAGTCATTGGCGCAGAAGGTGCGATCAGGCTCCAACAATGTTTTCATACCTTACAAAGTGTTCCATGTTATGTACACACTACTGCATAGTGTAATATTAGCAGTGAGTGCACAGCTAAGTGTAAATGGGTTAGGTACAATCCCAAATTTGTTTGTTTTTTATATACAAATGTTTTACCAAGAAATAATGCATTGAGAGTTACTACTCGTTTTCAAGTATGTCCGCGGCACAGAGTTATGGTGACAATACATGGTTACATTACATGAACAGAGGTAATACATTACATTTGCAGACATTTCATGGACAGTTGGAGATAGCTATACAGGACATATAGATATTGCAATAGTTAAAACACTCGGGTGTAGATGTACTGTATGAAGGCAAAAGTGATGCAAAACTCCCATATGTGTCAAACGAAGAAATCACACTGAAATCAATGTTCCGCCCCGTATGCGTGTGTATGTGTGTGTGTGTGTATCACATACAAAAAGGAGTGTGTATATGTCCCTCTCAGCCTGGGAATGTCCCCTCAATATCTTTTTTTTAATAGTTTATCATTTCAATCATTTATTCGTAAGAGTTTTGTAACTTTTATAAGGTTCCAAAAGCCTGTGGCATGCACAATGATAAATATCTCAGAATTTACAGTACTGTACATACTATACTACTTATAGACCAACTCGAACTGGGGCTTTAATATGTTACAGGGCAGTTCTTTAGTCAGCTGGCAGTATAAGCAGATTTAGCAGCTCAGCTCTGGGTAATGTAAAGCAACGCTGCGCAAACTTTTTCAGCTGCGGCCCCCTTCTTTGGAGCCGCAGCGTTCGCGCCCCCTCCCCCGAAAGCACGGCTTCAAATTATGTCGCGGGTCACGTCACGTGACCCCACCGCGTCATTTGATGCACGTTGCCATGGTCATTGCCGCCGTGTTGCCATGGCGACGCGTCCCCGAAGACCTGGCTACCAGTAGGTAAGTGAGGTTACAGAGGCCTCACGCGGCATTAAATTAAATGCCTGGGGGAAGAACGCGGGACCTATGTAACCGCCCGCGCCCCCCTCAGCAAATTCTCCCGCCCCCCAGTTTGCGCGCCGCTGATGTAGAGGATGGCTGTGGCTTTGACTTCAGAAGAACTTGAAAGTAAAGGGCGCCTGACGAGGGAATTATTATGTTATTGATAAGTGAACCTGCACAAAGCCAATTTCACCAAAATCATATGTCATATATCCTTTCTGTTTTTCGTTTTTGTTTAGTTATTCATTGAAAAAAAAAAACTTAAGCGGCAAAGCCAGCTCCTTCTACAGAATTCTTCACCCGAGGAGCAGCTGTTAAAGGCCCTCGAGGAAAATGCAAAGTTAACTCATTTGTTAGAAGAGGAAAGGGTCCAGCATCAACGTAAGGTAAGGTTCCCTTCCTGGGCTCGGAAATAATCAGCCCATATTATTACATTACCCTTTAAACCATGGGGTTTCAACTCGGAACTCAAGAGCCATCAACAGGCCAGGTTTTATGGATATCCCTGCGTCAGCACAGGTGGCTGAGCCACCTGTGCTGACGCAGGGATATCCATAAAACCTGGCCTGTTGGTGGCCCTTGAAGATTGAGTTTGAGACCCCTGCTTTTAACTAAACTTGGCTTAATTGAAATAACTTGCCCCAGACACAAACATAAGGTTTTGGGTAAGGCTGCAGCACAATTTATTAAACCATCATAACAATACATAACTCAAACCATTACATAAAGAGTTAACCTCTCGCCTCCCAGCCAGAGAAACATTTCATAAATAACAATGGCTCTGCCTCCCAGCCAGGAACCTAAATTACCATCACAACCAAATACCTCCCCAAAAATGTAACCGTTCCCGAGACCGTGCTCAGAAATACCCCCCCAACAATGTAACCGTTCCTGAAACCGTGCTCAGAAATAACCCCCCCAACAATGTAACCATTCCTGAAACCGTGCTCAGAAATAACCCCCCCAACAATGTAACCATTCCTGAGACCATGCTCAGAAATACCCCCCCAACAATGAAACCGTGCTCAGAAATAACCCCCCCAAGAATGTAACCATTCCTGAGACCATGCTCAGAAATAACCCCCCCAACAATGTAACCATTCCTGAGACCATGCTCAGAAATACCCCCCCAACAATGTAACCATTCCTGAGACCATGCTCAGAAATACCCCCCCAACAATGTAACCTTTCCTGAGACCATGCTCCGAACTAACCCTTATCCAACCTTGTGCTTCGACAAATAAATCACTTTTCTTATTTTAATTATTATTTTTGTGTATTTAATTTTTTTATTTAAAAAAATAATAATAAATATAACCTATAAATTAACAGCAGGGAGTGAAGGGTGGGAATCTTGATCCAGTCTTATTCATAAGTAATTGCCTCTGGCCCCAATTTACTGCTCAAACTTGACTCCTCCCTGTTTACCACACCTCAGCCAATGATGTGACCCTTCCCTTAGCCTAGCAACACACCTTGAACCAATCCCTAAACACCTTCCTTATCTCCACCTGGTAACAACCTACATATTTCCCGCCTAATTCTCCAGCTTCCCATTAACCATTCACCTTTTGACACTTTAACTGAGGTGAATCGGGGGTCATCCCCAGTCCCATGTGACCCTATGGCTAATTGTCTCTTGGGGCTTTCATTTTGTTCAGGAAATATAAAACACACATCTTTAATGAAGCATATGGGTAGCTCGCTGGCTGATACTATGCATCTCCTACATTGACACACTTACCAGAACACCCTCCTACTTTCTCTGTATGTTCTTCCTATTTACCACTTCGATTGTAAGCTCTTCGGGGCAGGGACTCTATTTTCCTAACATTACTCTTATGTCTCAAGCGCTTATTCCCATTATGTGTTATATTATTATGTCACATGCATTACTGCTGTGATCTACTATTTACATAGATGGTGCTATATACATACATACATACATACATACATACATACATACATACAAGCCTTTGAAATTTAAGTGACCAAGAGGTTAAAACGGAGCTCTTCCTGGAGCCCAGTGCAGAGAGAGAGAATTCCTCACAGCAGCGAAGCAGGAAGAATGAGACATTACACAGTTGTAATCCAAAGAAAGCTGTATTAGGCTGCGTCCATAGGACTGCAGCCGTGCGGAGGCGCGCGGAGGCTGAGGGAAAGCGGGTGCTTTCCCTGGCCTTGGTCCGGGGGCGTGTCGTGGGGGGGGGAGGGGGCTGTGACGTCACGGAGCTGGTTCGCCCTCCTTGGGCGAACCGCTCACGTGACCGGCCCTGCGCTCCCGTGAGCGCCAAATCTAAAAATTTAATAAGACACACGCTTCCGCACACGTGCGCGAGCCCCTGCTAAAGCCGCTCTCATTGCGGCTGCAGGGGCTCACTGAGAAGCGTCAGCACGGGTCAGTGCCTAAGCGCTGACCCTGGACTCAGCCTTAGGGTAGATAGCACATACACCAACGTTTTGGTCCTCAATGGGGGACCTTTCTTCAGTACAACTTTTGACGTTTAATTTATTTTTGTGTATGGGTTTGGTGGATATTTAGTCTTTGAAGTACAGAACCGTTTGTGCCGGGCTCTTTTAATTATGAAAAGAATCACTAAACTTCTAGTTGTGTATTAACTCTATGCCATTTCACAATCTAAATGCAGGTCAAGGAGTTAGAAGAACAACTGGAAGAGGCCAAACTGCGTAAGGAGATACACAGCCTGAAACAACAGCTGGAACTATTAGAGATGGATAAAAAAGATTTAGAAGCCAAGTGCCAGAACACCGAGTCAACTGTGAAAGATCTAAAGCACGCAGGTATTGGGTTCTGGCTATTACCTGACTCTTGTTTACAGGATTGGAACGGGGGGTGGTCCTTTGAAGCTGAACCGTGGTATTTTCAGCTCCAGGAACCTCCTGATTCCAGAGGTACTTATTAGTGACGTCACTGGTACAGATATGACCAGACTTGCTGTGTTCGGTGCCGTGATCGTGAGCGGTCCCAGAAACAAAGGCTGGACAACCCCCCCAGCGTTAATCCTTCGCTTACTTCAGTGCAATAACCCCTACATGACCGATCTCCTCTGCTCCACATGCTGTCTTCACCCGCCTGCAGGTGGCACTCACTAGCTCCCTGCTCGAGCACTGTCCAACCCCCTCATGATGTAGGTGAAAAAATAGGTGTACAACCAGCGCTTGTGCAAACAACGAAAATAAAGATGACCTTTGATACAATTGTCCAAGTGGTAGTCCTGGAGCTGCCTGGGGAGATTGTTCTGGTATCTTTCACCCAGAATTGGATTCGTGGAGCAAGGCAACCTCTTCTGGCGCTGAGGCAAGGATGTAGAGGGATTTGCTTGAAACTTCTTCTATTGGACTAGAACCTCAGGAAAAAAAGAGAAAAAGAAAAAACATGCAGGAAGCCTGCAATAGTGTATTACCCAAGGGATAACAATAGAGTTATTATAAGGAGCAATTTATTATCAAATTAAAATATAATATTAAAAGTGACCATGGATAAGCAAGGTTAAACAAACATGATTAAAATGCATTGAATTAAATGAATTAAATGAATCAGTGCATTAGCACTGGATGGTGGTAAGGATAAGTGCCTAAGCACTACCCAAACTTTGAACTTGAAGCTTGGTCCAAGATATCTTGGTTTGCTCCGCCTGGTTAAATTTGAAAACCTACTCACCAGATGTGAATAGGTATTAAGCACTGGTTTTAATGGTCTTTGCCGCCGGGATCGCCTCTAGCCTGGTGGTGTATTCGTCTGCTGCTGCCGGGGATCAGGTTCTGTGCTCCATCATGAATCTCTTCCTGGAAACACTCGATCAGCTCGCGCATTGACGTCACCAGTGTTAGTCCACTGCTACGGTGTCCCAACGTTGCCAAAAAACCTTCCAACGCGTTTCGAAAGCTCTATTAGTGTCTTTCTTCATCAGGGTAAGTGCTGGTTACATCTGTGCTTCTTTATATACCCAGTCCGTAATTGAAAACAGTTCGTTATTGGCGCGGTTTGCTGATAGAACAACTTGTTACTTGTTACTAAAACACAAAAGACACAGCGCACAACGCTCATAGTGCATTAAAGATATATTAAAACAACAAATTAATAGGGTAATTATTGTGCGTACATCAATAAAAAATCAATTAGACATTTATGGGATATGTTACCCATCCACCAGCAATGCGACCCGGATCAGATGTCTTCAGCAGAGATCTTGCATCACACTGTGGACCGGATCAGCAGTCATCCACTGTTACTGGAGTTGGTGAGAAAATCCCAGATATAGAATGGGTAGATAAGGAGTCCTTTAAATGTCCCCGGTGAAGGTGAACAGTGTCTAGCCACAAGTGGCTCACTGGGGAACGGCCGTGTCCCGCGGTCCTCGCGACGGCTGGTCTCTCTCCTTCTCCCCACCGCACCGGCACTTCCGGGTGATGACGTCACTCCAACTCGCGTCGCGTCACGTCAAGATTCTCCTCCGGTGGCCGGATCATCATCTTCATCAGAACCTTTACGGTTTCGAAACGCGTAGGATAGTGTACTATTGGACTCTCTGCCCCCACATATATTGATCCGGCCACCGGAGGAGAATCTTGACGTGACGCGACGCGAGTTGGAGTGACGTCATCACCCGGAAGTGCCGGTGCGGTGGGG
Source organism: Ascaphus truei (assembly GCF_040206685.1). Lineage (NCBI taxonomy): Eukaryota > Metazoa > Chordata > Amphibia > Anura > Ascaphidae > Ascaphus > Ascaphus truei. Next base: position 53,110,269 of record NC_134490.1, on the reverse strand, counting down.
AGAAGGAGAGAGACCAGCCGTCGCGAGGACCGCGGGACACGGCCGTTCCCCAGTGAGCCACTTGTGGCTAGACACTGTTCACCTTCACCGGGGACATTTAAAGGACTCCTTATCTACCCATTCTATATCTGGGATTTTCTCACCAACTCAAGTTACAGTGGATGACTGCTGATCCGGTCCACAGTGTGATGCAAGATCTCTGCTGAAGACATCTGATCCGGGTCGCATTGCTGGTGGATGGGTAACATATCCCATAAATGTCTAATTGATTTTTTATTGATGTACGCACAATAATTACCCTATTAATTTGTTGTTTTAATATATCTTTAATGCACTATGAGCGTTGTGCGCTGTGTCTTTTGTGTTTTTGTCTAACGTTCTAGGGGGTGCCCTGAGCCATCCCCGGTATCACAGCTGCAGACGCTCCAATCTGAATATTAGGTCACGTAATATACCTCTAATATCACTGTATTATCACTTCACGTGTGTGGTATTGTTTAATAGTTGCGCACTCTCTGTTCACTTTTGTTACTTGTTACTAACTTGTTACTAATACCTCCTAATTGAGATGATGGGAGGACTAGTACACCAGCAGCAGCAGACGAATACACCACCAGGCTAGAGGCGATCCTGGTGGCAAAGACCATTAAAACCAGTGCATAATACCTAATCACATCTGGTGAGTAGGTTTTTAATTTTAACCAGGCGGAGCAAACCAAGATATCTTGGACCAAGCTTCAAGTTCAAAGTTTGGGTAGTGCTTAGGCACTTATCCTTACCACCATCCAGTGCTAATGCACTGATTCATTTAATTCATTCAATTCATTTAATTCAATGCATTTTAATCATGTTTGTTTAACCTTGCTTATCCATGGTCACTTTTAATATTATATTTTAATTTGATAATAAATTGCTCCTTATAATAACTCTATTGTTATCCCTTGGGTAATACACTATTGCAGGCTTCCTGCATGTTTTTTCTTTTTCTCTTTTTTTCCTGAGGTTCTAGTCCAATAGAAGAAGTTTCAAGCAAATCCCTCTACATCCTTGCCTCAGCGCCAGAAGAGGTTGCCTTGCCCCTCATGATGTAGATGGACGAATATCGGTATCAACATCATGAGGAGGAATACTGCAGGACCATATTCGGTCATCTACGTTAAGGGGGCACAAGGTTTTCTGTGGGGGGGGAGGGGGCGGCGGCGGTTACAGACACCCCATGCTTCCCCGAATGTATTTCAAATAAATGCTGGGGATCACGCGACGCCTCTAACTTAATTTACCTTGCCTTCCAGCAACACGTCGCCATGGCAACCCGGCGTCAAATGTCGCTGCGGGGTCACGTGATGTTGCGTTGTCATGGCAACGTGATGTCACATGACCATGCGGCATCATTTGACGCCAGAGCCGAACGGAGGAGGGAGCGGGTGGCGCGAGCAGGAGGGGAAAGCAGGCATGGGGCGCAGGGAGAAAAGTTTGCGCTCCTCTGATCTACGTCATAAGGGGGTTGGGCAGTGCTGGAGTACTGGCTTGTTTTATATAAAGTTCTTCCTCACTAATGCATTGGGAGGGTCAATAATTTTAATAACAACCCTTCAGCAGAGACTGAGGCTACATTTTATATATTTGATTTGGTATGAGGTGTCATTTTCATGTTGGTCAGTGTGAATGTCACCACACAATACTGGGGGAGAACTGGATATTCCTACATTAAGGGGGTAATTCTATACATGCCATTTCTGCTATGTGCGGCCTCAAATCCCAATTATCTTCAATGGAGATTTTCAGACGAGAAAGATGCCAACGGCCACTTGGGCACATATAGAATAAAGCCGTAAATGTGCACATGGTTAATTGATTTATATACAGTATAAAACATATACTTTACCCTACTCCAATATAATTTCCATAACCACTGCGTATTAGACACAGTACATGTCACATTTCAGGAAGACTTCTGTTGTCTTCTAATCTCATCCATGTACTGCCTGCGATAGAATCCACCATGCACAAGAGACACCTGACACCATGCACAAGAGACACTTGCCACCATGCACAAGAGACACCTGCCACCATGCACAAGAGACACCTGCCACCATGCACAAGAGACACCTGCCACCATGCACAAGAGACACCTGCCACCATGCACAAGAGACACCTGCCACCATGCACAAGAGACACCTGCCACCATGCACAAGAGAAACCTGCCACCATGCACAAGAGACACCTGCCACCATGCACTTTTGTATCCCTGTCTCTATAAAGGATTTAGAATTAAAGACTTCTGCGAGTGTACAGATGTAGCAGACGTTGGTGCAGCTGCTGGCACACGCCGGTGGATGCAATAACGTGGTGGCCCCGCCCCTTCTTCGCTCGCATCTGTTACCATTACAATGGCGTCTGCTCTGGTGAGCGCGTTGTGTGTCCTGCTACAACACACCGCTACTATATCTGTATGTCAGTTACTGGCCTAAGACTCAGAAGGGATTGAGGACATAGTGGGATTATAAAACCCAATGCATATTTTTCAATGAAAAGAGGAAAAATAACCTTTTTAGAATAACTACGTGATGGAGAAAGTAGCTAGTGATGAGTAATTAGTGTAGTTTTCACGGGTTTGCCTTCATCGTGTTTTTTAAGCTCTTACCACTGAACAGACCACAAGAAAAAAAAGTGCACACAAATATCTTCTCTGCTGTAGAATCCTGCAATGATTTCCATTTCTGTTCTATTCACTTTCGAAGGCAAGGGCTTAAGAAAGATGATAGAACAGTAAGAGGAGGTACTGAATTTGTATCATAGATGTGGATTAGTGATCACAGATGTAGTCTTGTGTTCAGTGGACTAATGCTCAGTTCTAGCAGTTGTATCAGAACTGTAGGACATTATATTTTTTCAGACCACCATTTGTTTTTCATAAATGTTGTTCAACTGGCACTTTAAAAATACCTCTTCTTCAGATGCCATATCTGATGCCATAGTCCAGCATCATCATGTAATCAGCGTTGTGCAGACGGGCTGGTAAAATTGGGGCCTTTCTCCAAATTAGAAGAGAACATTCACCATGTCCTGTGTTCATATAACTATTTATCTGTTTTCCAACCAGTGGAAGAGCTTCAGAAAAGAATACAACAAGCCGAAAATCCTGTACCTCCTCCTCCTCCGCCACCACCACCCCCACCTCCACCTCCACCGCCACCTAATCCTATCCGGTAAGAAAGTCCATTCTTCATAGCAGAAGAGCTTCTAAATGTTGATACATTGTAAATACGGTATCCCACCTAGCAATACACATCAGCGTTCCGATGAAAGTACTCTGCTATGTACCTGCTTTTATACTGTTTTTGACAGTGGTTTAATAATTGAAGATATGTTTAATAGCCTTGCAAATTTCATCCGAAAATGTGGAAAGTACAATAACAAATGGTAGTAACAAAGGAGGGAGAGGGAGTAGGGGGTTTGATACCTTTTATTGGACCAACACGTAGTTGATATGTTACAAGCTTTCCAACCTCTCAAGGTCCTTCATCGGGTCCTACTCCTACCCTGAGAGGTTCGAGAGCTTGAAACATATCAACTATTTGTTGGTCCAATAAAAGGTATCATACCCCTACTCCCTCTCCCTCCTTACTATATGGAAGACAGGACCAACATGGCTACCCATTCTTTTTTGAACAACAAATGGTATAATATATGCAATGTATACTAATGCACCCGAGATACTCATATCCCTTAAAAAAAAGTAGGGAAAATTCAAAGCTAATTTTGAACACTTTATTTATATAACCCCTTCCCAAATACAGTTGGGAGCCAGATAATGTTATAATACGCTGTTCACTTAATAATGGGACTGGGCATATGAGATTGTGTGTTCAACATTTTAACATTCTCACAGTAAGGATTTATGCTCACAAAAGGTTATAAATCTCTGCAGAAAATGTGTTGATATCGTTGATAGTAGATGGGGGCCAGTGTATTAATATTACTCTGTTTAAGTGAATGCACAGAGATATCCTCCGCAGAGAGTCTTTGGCAATCTCAGTGCTGTACTTGATATTGTGCCCTATTGTTGGCACTGCATAAATAAAATGACACACAGCAGAAACACAATGCACATCAATCACAACACACCCCCCTTCCTTGTCATTACAAGATCTCTCATGTCAATGATTCGGAAGCGACCCGGTGGTGCGGGAAGTGCAGCAAAGAAGGAAGCGGCTTCCCAACCTGAGTCTGGTAAGAATTTTTTACGCCCTATGAAACCAAGGGATTCAACGGGCCCAATGTGTAAACTGGCAGCAGATTAAACGTAGTCACTGTTCAAGCAAAATCACACAAGTGTACATATTTTCGATTGAACTTTAAATGTTTTCATGGTAACCAAATACTTCGAAGGTTGGTTTTCCCAATTGGAACTGTTTCTATTTCGTTGGTCTGTAAAGTCATTTTCATTAGCCAGATTAAAGGTGTGGTTCTGCATATTAGTAAGGTGGGGCGCAGGGGGTCTGTAGAGGTGAACAACATTCATTTCAGCTCCTGGGACCCTCTTCTTCCCGGGAAGCTTACCTTTGAAGCTGCCGCGGGTACCATCCCCATGCAGGGGGAAATTTAACACGGTTTTGTTCTGGAGACCCCCTGCTTCATAACCAATAAAAGAAAAATAGGCTGGAATGCTGCTTTAAGGTATCTGATGAGAATGAATTTAAAAGGACTTGGCAAAAAGAAAAACATTAGTTGACAGAAAGTAAAATGTTCACATTAAGGTAGACTTAATCTTTTGAATGCAAACCATTACATTGACAGGTTTCTTTCTTGTTGCATGCTGCTTTGACCAGGGGCTCCTGTCCTCAAGGGCCACCAACAGGTCAGCCTTTAAGTCAACGACTGAGACACTGATTGACCCACCTGTGTTGAAGTTTTATCCTTAAAACCTGACCTGTTGGTGGCCCCCGAGGACTTGAGTTGGCCACCCCTGGCGCAGTAACATTATAACATACAGTAGTTAAGTAATAATCCCTGAAGAACAGGGCATTACTGGCCAATAATGCCCTGTTCTGAGGGGGATTATTACTATTATAGGCTAAATGTAGGCTTATTTTTATTTATTTTTAATTTTTCATAAAAAAGATAATTTTTTTTAGTCCTATTGATTTTTATCAGCATGTTTTTACTGCAAGTTTATTAAAAGTAAATTGTACATATACACAGACCCCTACACACACACACACACACACACACACACACACACACACACACACACACACACACACACACACACACACACACACACACACACACACTGCAGCCCCCCCTCTATACACACAAACACACTCTGCAACCCCCCTATATACACACAAACACACACTGTGCAGCCCCCCTCTACATTCACAAAACACACTGCAGCCCTCCTCCACCATCTACACTTACAAAACTCACAACACACAGCAGCCTCCCCTCTACACCCACAAAACACACAACACACAGCAGCCTCCCCTCTACACCCACAAAACACACTGCAGACACACACTTACAAAACAGACTGCTGCCCCCTCTACATCCATAAAACACACACCAGCAGCCCCCCTCTACACCCACTGCAGCCCCCATGTAGACACACACACACAAAAAAAAACCTCTGCACCCCTCCTCCACCCAAAAAACACACACTGCAGCCACCCCTCTGCACCTACAAAATACACTCTGCAGAGACACACAAATCAATAAAACAGACTCTGCCAACTCTACATCCACAAGACACACACCAGCAGCTCCCCACTCTTCACCCGCTGCAGACCCCTGTAAACCCACACTGCAGACACACACTAACAAAACACTGCATCCCTCCTCCACCCACACAACACACTCTGAAGCCACACACACTGCAGCCCCCCTCTACAAGAACAAAACACAAACAGCAGAAACACACCAAAAAGACTCTGCTGCCCCCTTTACACCCACAATACACACTCAGCAGACACACAAACCTTTCCCCTCACTCTCCTGTGCGGAGCTCTCTGCAGACAGGGTGGGGGAGGAGCCAGTGCCTTGCTGCTGTCTTCTGTCCAATCACCTCCCTTGTCGAAGTGCAAATTTCACTCTTTGTGAATGAAACCTGAAAGCTGATTGGCTGATAAACTTGGCAAGCTGCCAAAAATCCCGGGCCATTACTGATTGGTTAAAATTCCGGCCATTATCCTATCAGAGAGCAGGGATTTCAATAATGCCCGGAATTTACCAGCTTTAGCCTACAATATTTATTACGGTGAAAAGGACCTCAATCTGTCTTCAGCAATCTGTACTTCTTATCCTTCGATTTACCAATAATGTAGTTCGCTAGAGAATGTAATAGATGTTTGTGTTTATATTCCATTATTGACTGTAAAATCACTATTTACTCTGGAAACAAATCCCCCACCTGGATAACGGTTTGAATGAAAATGGAAATTGTTACCTTCAGAATGGACTTTTCTTTTGCGTTCTGGTCTCTTGCCGGACGGAATTAATCTTCGAGTCGGTTCCGCGTCTAAGTCCTTGTTTCCTATTAATGGTTTAGTCTTGTTTTCTCTACTGAAAACAACCAAGTTGAGGTTTGAAAATGTAATTTTTTTTTTTTTTTAATGTTAAATAGGTCATATTATTAGGAGTACAGAGTCAGGCAATAATGCTAGAAACCAGTGTGAGGCATTGTTTTAACATGCTCGCAGTATTTCTTTCTGCATGCAAGGTCCTGTCAGCACTCAGTGGTTTTATGAAAAGCCATTAAACATTGACACAATGTGTTTTGATTCTATTTAAAAGCCTGTTTCTAAATTTTTAAACAATAACCAGAGGCTGATTTTAAGTGTTCGGTGAAAATGTAAATATTCAAAATGGCATGTTTTTCTCCTGATGTGTTTTTTAGTTCTGAGAATTAAATGGTTCCCCGCAGGAAATTGCAAACACACAACTGGCAGGTTAAACGTAAGATACTGTAGCATTGTTAAATCTTTCATTTCTGACAATAGACCATAGAAATGCATTAAGCATGTAACTGAATTTCACACTGTACTGTATTAATAAGAAAATGGGCCAGGAGTTGTTGCCATTTTTATTTTCATTCTGCAAATTCCAGATCTGAGAAAGGCAAAATTCATTTTAAAGGAGTTGGGCTCCATTCCAATGACACTAAAATCCTATTAACGGGTTATTAGATGGTGCAGTAGATTTTAATAGTGTTGGCCATAATTCTCCATCATCAGTCATTAATTAGTGTGAAGTCTGCTTAAGTGGTTTTAGACCATCATCATTATATGAGCTGTAAGTACTTTGCCTCTTATTCGTTGAGTTCACACCACAGTACCACAGGAAATGCATTAAACGTGATGTTTCAGCTTGTTTGTTCTGTTTTATTAAAGAATAATTTTCTTGTATGAATCAGGGAGAGATTGTGTATACTTGCCGTCTACACGTTAATGATCTATATTACGCGCTATGTCTAGCTCTCAAGCATACACTTATTGTTTTGTCAGTTACACTTCTAAAAACCACTCGTCAGAGCATCAGAATACTCTGCCGAAAATAGCAGGAACACGTATTTTTACTCTTGTGGGATTTAGTACTTGCAGGTATTACATTGCCCGCCAAATTTACTGGATTTATGAGCTAAAGGAGGTAAAATAATGCTTCTTGGTCTTCTTTATACTATAATAATAAAAGTCACAATTACTTTAATTCTGACTACTGGCGAGAAGCTAAATCTGGCTCACGTTTCCTTGTCTATTCCTTGATTAGTTTTCTTGTTCTGTTATCTCTGAATTTATAGTGAATTTGAAGTTTGGAAAAAAAATACTATTTCCTCTGCCACTGGCCTCAATGCATTTTATTAGTTGTCAGTATAGTTTTAAACCATTTACTGCCAGATAATCTGGCACTAGCCTGTATGCACCTCTGGCAGTGAAGGCTTAACCCTTAAGCCTAACCTTACATCCTTACATCTAATTTTCATAGGCAGGGATAACCCATGTAGATGATATTCACACCTAAACACGTTTCTGATTTCTTGCTCGCTTTCTGGATTTTATTGACAAATTCTATTCTTTAGAGAAATGACTGCACTCATTGTTTTTGATTTTCTAGTAAATTGTAACTGAAATCCATCCATATTTCTATAGAAAAACTTCACCCAAGCCAAGTCCGATTTAGAAGACTCAGCACTGTAGTAATAGTAATGAAAAAGATTGTATTAATCAAAATCAATAACCAACATTTCGGTTGACTGTGGAACCTTCCTCAGGGTGGTTTCCCAACAGTGGACAAAACCATTGGTTATTGGGTTTGATTAATACAATCTCTTTGATCACTATTACTGCAGGGCTGAGTCTTCTACATCGGTCCTGTTTGGGTGAAGTATTTCTAGATATTTGATTTGCACTTGATTTACAGTTATGCTGCTGAGGGGTGTGTGTGTATACACCCACACACATATATTCATGTATGTCCGTGTTCTTCATCTCTATTCTTTTATATATATATATATATATATATATATATATATATATATATATATATATATATATATATATATATATATATATATATATAAATCAGTTTGAAAAAGGACTTATTACAGATCCTTTTATAATATATTATAATTGTTTCTCTGTAGAAACCTTTTGTAAACACACATGCTGTTTTTATCTTTTGTGACTCTAAGAAAAAAGGAATGAATGATTATATTTTTCCTATAGAAAATGTCGGTGACTTGAAAAAACAGGCAGTGGAAGAAATGATGGATCGTATTAAGAAGGGAGTTCACCTTCGCCCCATAAACCAGCCAAACCGACTTAAGAGTCAGGTCAGTAAATCGCTAACATGTCTTTGCGACATGTTCTGATGTGCGACTAATATGTAATCCACAATTAGGTTGTAACAAAGGAGGGAGTAGGGGGTATGATACCTTTTATTGGACCAACAAGTAGTTAATATGTTACAAGCTTTTGAACCTCTCAGGGTAGGAACCGATGGAGGGCCCTGAGAGGTTGGAAAGCTTGTAACATATCAATAAAATATATCATACCCCCTACTTCCTCTCTCTCCTGTGGAAGACGGGACTAACACGGCCCCCAACCCTTCTTTACAATCAGGTTAAAATTCAGCTTAACTTGCTCTGTGAAAATAAGGTGCCATACAAAGGAGGAGGAAGGGAAATGTGAAAGGTGAGATATTTGGGAAAGGTCAGTGGTAGGAAAACAGGATCCAATTTTCACTGGTGTCACTCATTGTAATCACAGCATCATTTTAAATTCGTCTACGCTCAGGCTGGTTTACAGTACAATGAAGCACATCCAAAATATTGTAAAAAAAATAAGTAGTATCCTCTCCTTGTAAAGTCACGTGCAAAATATTTCTGTAATGATTCCAGTTCTTCAATCCAACAGTGCAATAGCACCCGGGTACGTAGTAATAAAGATTCCACTGATTTCCTCAAAGTACAGGGACAATACCACAGGTATGATGTCCCCACTACTGTGATTTACCAAGTGTTTGGTTAAAATAACTAAACTGAAGCAATGTCTGAATAATGACTATAAACAGTACTCCATCACCAGCAGGAGACCACAGCATCAGAAGCAGCAGCACCAACCACAGCAACAACTGCAACCACAACGCTCCCTGCTGGAAGTGCACAAGAAGCGAAAGTGAGAATACACTGCATGCTTGCATTGTGCAAGTAGCTGTCTGTGTGTCTGTGCATGTATACATAAATTCATCTTTCAGTTGTCAAGTGCTTTAAATTCAGCACCATGCACTCTGGGTAAAGATTCCAATATGTATGTACTACATGCTTCACATAGGTTAGTGTTCTATGCTGATAAAGTAATATGGGAAATGACGGTACCTATACATGCATGTATCCCATATAAAGGATGTGTGATGATGGGTAAGTGAATTAACTGTTTAATAGATTAAGCCCCCTGGGAGTTTGTAATCCCCTGACTGGCATAATGGACAAGTGGAAGTAAATAATGTATTGAATAGCCACTCATGTCATGCCTTATATAGTAGAAATATGGTTGGCATGTTTTTGTTTTTACTTGCTGGTGATTAATTTCCTTTGCAGCTGCATTGGTTCAGTTCCAAGTCTTCATGCACGTGGCTTGTTTGTGTTGACCATTCAAGTGGTCCTTTGCTCTATTAGATTTGTGTTGAGTTGAATTAGCTCAATTTATGGTGTTTATTTTTATGTATGTTGACATGTTTTGATAGTCCTACTTCTTTTTAGTTTTTTGTTGCTGTTAATTGTGTACACCGCTGTCATAGCAAATTTGTGATGGACTTTTCAGTGCCCTTCTTTTGAAATCTGCATAGGCTCTGGAAGCCTAATATTTACCTGTGCAAATGTCTGCACTCACACAATGATTTCCCCTAAGAACACATCCCCATGCCCTTTTTTTCTGTGGGGCCTAATTACACCAGAGAAGGTGCATAAATAGGAGGTTAGGCACATCTGCATAAACCACAACAAAGGAAAAAGGTCTGAGCTGTGAAGGACCCTCCAGAGGTGACCATTTGCAGAATTGTTGGCTGTATTTGAAAACATGTCCTTGAATTCCTAACAATGATGTAATTTACTATAAACTGCTTCAAGTGGGCAAGGTGAACCAAGGCTCTCCGTAGCAGCCAGCAGAAGGTAAAGAGAGAGGCTCTTAGCTGTAGAGTGCACAAACAATAGACTCTGACGTGCTTTGAATGCCGAGGTGTGAACCATTTAGTGGGCTCCCAGGTTCTGATGCAACCCACTTCTCTCCCCTTACTCATGAAAGGGATTGTATGTGGTTGGAGAGAAATGTTTCTTCTTCTTTATATGTTAAGGAGCAATGCAACAATAAATATAAATGGTGAAGTCGGGAAGGATGCCTGAAGAGGACGCATTATCGTATTTGTTCAAGTTTGATTGTTACACATTTTTTAATGTTTAATCTTCACATTAATTCTACATTTCTCAGCTATTATAATTACTGAACAAATGATAAAAAAAATCCCTAGTGCTACATCTATCATGACATATTATATAGTTAAATATTTATCTGTATTTCTTCTCATAAGCAAGGATCATTTAGTAAAATCATTTGACCAAAGTATATGAAGCTTACAACCACGTCACGGTGTGGCCCGTCTGTAGGTCCTAACGCTGCTACACCTGCAGGAACCTCTCATAAGCTTTAGCCAAAGAATTCAACTAAATGATCCTTGCTTATGAGATATACAGATAAGTATTTAACTATATACAGTAATATGTCACGTTAGATGTAACACTAGGCTTTGTTATCTTTTGTTCTATACATGAGGTTATAATCCTAGTAGCATTCTTTATGACACAATATATACTGTATGATGTGGTGGATTTAGGTTCTGACCTTACAGGGGCATTGTGCGTTTATTATAATTACTGGCATCATTATGTCGTCATCTTTTTTTTTTTTTTTTTCTTTGCATGCTCTTAACACCTGCAAAATAGATACAGGGATCCAGATGGAACATGTAATTAGTAATAAACTAAAGAGTGAGATTAGATGAAAAGTTAAAAAGACCAGCATGCTTCTTCCTTCACGGTCAGGAACTAGCTCTGATTAAACTTCTAACACTTCATGTTCCGGGTCACAACCAGACTAAGAAGAGCAATAACAATATATTAGTTATGTAGCACTGACCGAGTACACACAGCACATGGATTTTCTATGCTCTATATAACGGCCCCCAAGGAACCTACAGTCAAAATGCCACAGAGGTAAAGTAAGTTACAAGCCATCAGATTAGTTACTACTGTGATTTTTCAGCAGGCTCTCCCCCTTCAAAGCAAGAGTCTAAACTTCTTGGTCACTGGTTCTCCCATGAAAATGACCCTTGCGTGCAGGATGCTATTTGCTTGTAAACTGCACTAGAGATCAAGCACCTCCATCACCTGTTCTGCTATGAGCTATTGTATAGACACCACTACATAATAATAAATACACCTAGTAAATGGATTGTCCTTCAGTAATATCACACTGATTGTCTATATTATCATTTTTTTATTATAAAATATAGAAGCCTCAGGGGTTTCTGATGTAGGGATGACCTACACTTCATACCAAATAACTAATGTGTCCAATTTGTCTCTTTCATGCAGTTACCTAATTTTTATTGTTCACATGATCCACCTACTATGTAAATCCGAGGCAGCAGATATCCTAGCCAACTCTAGTCCTCAACAGATATCCCTGCTTCAGCATAGGTGGCTTAGTCAGTCTCTGCTTCAGCACAGGTGGTGCAGTCTTCGACTGAGCCACTGATTGTAATAATAAATCATAATAATTGTTTGTTCTTGTATTACGCTGCTAGTTTTACATAGCACTTTACAGACATTTTGCAGACACAGCCCCTGCAAAGCTTACAATCTGAGGCACAGGGAGATAAAGTGAGTCACAAGGAGCCAACACTGGGAATTGAACCAGGTTCCCCTACTTCAAACTCAGTGCCAGTCAGTGTCTTTACTCATTGAGCCACCCCTTCTCCTTGTGCTGAAGCAGTGATATCCTGAACACCTGACCTGCTGGGTGGCTCTTGAGGACTGGAGTTGGCCACCCCTGTCCTAGATAATAAGCTTGTGTTTTCTGTACTCCTTCTAGCCTCAAGACTTGAAATCTTCAAACACTGCAGTCCAGGAGTTGAGGGGGATACTGGTAAGAAAGCAAATGCGCCTATAGTTTTGGTTAACACCTGGTACGTTTGGGTGCTCCAATATGGTGTGTTGTATGTTTTGCAGGGAAAGGTTAATTATCATACTGTTGCTGATGGTCATAACTAATTATATATGTTCTGTAAATAGATCAGAGAATTAATTTTTAAACGGGCATGCAATTATTTCCAAATCAACTAATCTTGCACGATTTGGATCAGCGTTCTGATTTTCAGGTTTGTTATAAAGTCATGACCAATAAAGCCAGTTTGGAATGACCTGCAGGCCCTAGTTTCTATTTAACACCTACACTGCCATAAGTACCTGCAATGTATTGCTTCAATTCAGGCTGCTCTGGCAGAGGCAGGGTTAAAATCAGCCAGCGGGGTCAGCACCAGCTTCTACTTGTAAATATGATCTAGCTTGGGTTCACTGAAGAATAAGGTTACCTTTCCATAAATAGCCTCTCTCTTACAGCAGCTTCCCAAAACATAACACATGATTGTGAGGCTTACAAACACCACCACAGTTAATGAGCAGTATGTACCTATTTATTGCCTGCCCAGATCCACTGTTGTGATAGAACGAAGAAACACTAACATACTGTACCAGGAGAATTGATGATCACAGACACGTTATAAGTTGTATCTCCATTGCAATCAATGATCATAAAAAAGATATGGTTGGCTTTTAAGGAGAGAAAAAAAATGAATTAACCCTTCTTTGGATTCACTTTAGGACACTCTGAGCACTTCCGGCAATGACAGAAGATTGAAAGGTCACGGTACTGCCTCCACCGAAACCGAACTGGAAAGAATTTTACGCCGCAGGAAGGTGACAACTGATTCCTCCAGTAAGTGGGATGGAGGGGTGTACGGGGGAGGGGGGTCTTAAATCAGTGAGTCACATGGAAACCAGAGGATGGGAGGACAAGGTAATTAAACATAACACAGAGAAGGGAGGACAATGGACATTAGTGAGAGATGTTGCATTAACTGTAAGCAATATTTGAGTTGGATAGTGAAATAGAAAGCATGAACATTTCAGCGCACCACGTTCATAGAACAAGGCCATAGAAAAGTCACATCTGGTTCTGTATCAAGGACTAGTACCATCATTACACAGGTGTATTGAATACCTATGCCTACATCATGCCTGTGTCTCTATATTTCTAGTTGTTGTACTAGTTTTAGTTATTTTCTTCAATTTAATCCTAAAGGTATTTTGTCTAAATATTGTAGTAGTTTTCCTTCTGTTCTCCTCTATCAGAGCTTTGCAGAACCCTTTGTAGCAACAATGAAACTCGTACCACAAGTTGGAAACCCCTGGAGATAATAGGGGATAATGTGGACACAATATCTCTTAGAATAAAAATAGAGACGTATCCATGTAGAATTCACTTGCTCTACTTTCTTTCACTGTTCATATTTGTAGTCTGCTTTTTCCTTAGTGGTTGTTGGAAATTCTGCCCTGCCTTTCAGTTCTGAAAATTCACATTGTACAGTCGAGTGTTATATTAAATGTTTTGGTCTGCAGAAGAATGCTGATTTTTATAAAAATATGCTATACAGTACCCATTCTTATGTTTCCTGTGAAATATTTTATTTCCAGGTCCGGCTGGGACATTGACAACCCTTGAATGCAAATCAATGCCAGTCTTGGGTTCTGCACCCAATTCTCTATGCCAGGGGAAAAAAAAAACAGAATTCGGGGACCCATGCAGAAATCCAGTGGGAGGTGAAGAGCTGCCTTTTAAAGAAGGAATTGCAAAGGTTGCAACTCAGTAAGTACTGTACTGTACAAGGAAGTGTTTGTGTTTACCCAAGAACCACTTGGGTCAGGGTTTCTCAACTCCTGGCCTCAAGAGCCCCCAGCAGGTTAGGTTTTATGGCTATCACTGCTTCAGTACAGGTGGCTCAATCAGAGCCAGCTGTGATATCCTGAAAACGTAACCTGTTGGGGGTTCTTGTGGACTGAAGTTGATAGCCACCCCTGACTTGGGTCATTTTTTTCGGAGTGCTTTTCCCCCCCGTTTACATTGACAGACCAAAATAAAAGCGTCAGAATGGTCTAATGCCTTTCACCAAAGAATAATAATATCTTGCATCATTAATCAGAGTTTTTACTTTCTGTGCATAGTTCAAGCTCTTCGTTGGCAGGCTAGTAAAATGGTTAGTCTAACAGCGGATCAGTTAATTTAATGAGAGGATGGGTTCATTGTCATTTTTTGTGCAAAGTGCCACTTTAGGCATTGAGAGCATCACTGCCCCCTTTCCCAAGTGTGCATTTCGGAGACATCCGGCAGCGGATCAGTTTGTTTTTCTTACAATTCCTGGCTTTTGTTGAAATTGGTCTCCATTTTTTGCTTCCTTTCGCTTGCCAGAATGTCAGGTAGCTCGTCAGGTCAAAGAAAGGGAAGTAGGTGAGACGCATGAGATCAGCCAAATATTGTAATCACGCTTAATTAAACCTTTGATTTCCTGTACTCCTGGCAGAAGACAAAAGAAGTAGAGTGAAATGGGGATGAGGAACACCCTTGTACACAGCCTGCCTTTTAAACAGGTGTTTGCCTCAACAAATCCAATTGAAATGTCATTCTTTCTACCTTTATTCTGATGCTACAGCTCTCTCCCTAATGCGTATTTAACCATATAACTGCAAGAAACGTGTTTTATGCCATTCTTTATATCTATATATAGATATAGATTTATCTACTTCAAGCAGCTTGGTATTTTAATCCTATTTTTCCATCATAATCTTGTAATCTTGTATTGTTTAGTATTTTAACCGTATGGGATCCAGCTGTTATTGCTTTAAACATGGTTTACAACTGCACATAATTCAATGAAATGTTTTTTCCCACAATGCCTTTCACTGCTGTAGCATCGAAGGAGTTAGGCGTGTAATATAGTGCACACGCGCGTCAATTATAATCGACGGTGTTTAAACCTGACGTTCTATACTTCTGCCGCGCGCGCATACGGCAGTGAGCGTTGACCCGGCAGATCGGAGGAAAGACATTGAACGTGTCTTTTCGCGCTGCTGCCGGTGCACGTCACGCTCTATTAGCCAATCACAGTGAGCTTGTACGAGCACAGTGAGCTTTAACTTCTGATGTGTTCAACTTCACATGGGAAATGTATGACCTCCTCCACTTAAACACATTCAGTGCAAAATGTATCAACATAGAACAAAAATAAACCAAGCCTCATAATCATAATGGCTTGATTCTTAAAATGACTAAAAGCAGCTGTCTTATAATGCTCCGAACTGGTTATGTTTCTTCTCAAAAGTCAAAAACAATTAAATGAGTTTTGTAAATTACATCGAACTACATATGTTTATGCTTATTAATTACCATGTTGCACTGAAATTGAACGTTTTCTCCCTACCCGTTCAAGCCATAGCCACGCCCAGCTGTCACTCACAGCACAGACCATACACACAAAAAGTGTGATTCACATGCACGGGCATTAGCGCGCACGAGCGCGCCAACTATACAACAAGCCAAACTCGGCAGTTCATACAGTATATCAGGGGCTAGTCAGCAGAGGTTTGCATTGATGAATAATCTTGATTGGTTAACAGCTCAATGTAACTCCAACACCAGGTCAATCTTTCAGTCCCTGGTTTGAAGCAAGTTTATTTTGTGGGGGGAAAGGTATCCACGGTTATTATTATTATTTTGAGGCTCTGGAGATTCACTGTTTAAACAGATAACCTTCATCAAAAAATGCGATGATCACCTTTTGTCTGCTTTTTGTTCCGCCAAAGAAAAAAAAGAAAACAAAGTGGAATTACATTTGCAAAGAAAGGAAATTAAATAATTGCGGGCCCAAGGTCTGCAGGATGCGTGCTGAATTGCCCATGAAAAGGATCCTTCTGCCGACAGTCACAGTTGTTATGTGCAATAAAAGCCAATATGAAGAAGCTCAATTTGTTTCTCTGCCTCGCAGATTGAATGACAGCCCTTAAAAAAAAGGGGGGGGGAAAAGACACAATTTGGATGCATTTATCCTTCAAGCACGAATATAAATAAACTGAAATTCCCAACTTGCTGCTTGAATACATGCGAAGATTAAAAGGAGAATGATTCAATAGCAAAAGATAAAGCAGAAACATTGAAAAGTTCATTTAAATTCATTAATAATAAATTAAGTTCATTAAGAATAAATAGGGCAGAGTATTTTGAAGCAAGCAGGTGTGGTTTGCAAGGCACGCAGTGCGGCCACTCGTTGTGCAGGGCTTAGAACACGTCACCTCTTCCTGGTACCAGGCTGTAGTAGAGTAGTAATGTTGGGATTGTCGCTGCACTGGCGTGGCATTGTCGCTGCCCTAGGGTGGCACTCATGCATCAGAAGCCAGTGCTGTATAGGAAAGCGGAGTGGGTTATGTATAACGCATCGCTAGAAGAGCTTTTGTCATAAAACAGACGCACATAAGAATAGCAAGTTAGTGCGCCTCCATGTGCCGGTGTATAAAACCAGTTGGTGTTGTGCCGAATGTGCGTAAACATCTTTTTTCACAAAGACAAAAATGACACTAGGGCTGTAGTGGCCAACTCCAGTTCTCAAGGGCTACTAACAGGTCAGGTTTTAATGATACCCTTGCTTCAGCACAGGTGTCTCAATCGGTCCTTATGCAGCAGCAGCTCAATTAGTACCTGCTTCAGCACAGATGGCTCAATCAAAGACTGAGCCACTGATTGAGCCATCTGTGCTGAAGCAGATACTAATTGAGCCACTGATTGAGCCACCTGTGCTAAAGCCAGGATATCCTTAAAACCTGTCCTGATGGTGGCCTTTGAGGACTGGAATTAGCTACTCCTGCACTAGGGGAGAGAGGCACAGTTTGGATGTCTGTTGTGCACACATGTAAATTACATGGTTATAATAAACTATAAGCATGCACCACCCTTGTGAGCCATAAGTGCATCAAAATTGACCATGACGCGCACCATACAAAGCATAAGAAAACGCCATGGAAGAACATGAAGAATGACATGCGAATGCTAATGATGTTAAGAAAGTCATAGATTTGTTGATTTAATGCACTCTTTCAATTCAATACTTTCTCAGTGCAGATCTTTAATGGCCGACATCCAGCTATGTGGCTGCTTAAGTCAAAGACGCTGGCACCCAGTTCCTTTATTAGACTTTATCAGAATTTTCTCCGGCTTCATCATCACAATTAATTCTGCAGAAATAGTGTAAAAATGACTGATATTTAGTTAAGCATTAGCATCTAGCCATTGATCTCTACAATTAAAGTTAAAAGAAAATGCCTCTATTAATGTTCTAACCTTTGCTTATGCGGGCGGTCATACCTTAATCAGATACATACTTCTCTGATCATGACACCGGCCTATCCTTAAATTTTTTCATTCTTCTTCCATTATGTAGATATTGCAAAGTGAGTGTGTTATCTTCAAAATGTCTTATCTTATCAGCATGTTGGTTGCGGTCTGTGGCTCCTTCCCTGCCTTTTCTCTATCTCCCGCGTACAGTAAACAAAAAGATCACTGGTGGTGCATTTGCATGTCTCAGACAGGTCTGCAAACCTGTTTTCCCCCATTATCGCTTAGCAAACAGTGCTTCCACTGCAGCCAGGGATTCTGGGTAATGACATGCAAATGAGCACAGGTACAAGAAACTTCTTATCCATTTTAACATGGACAAGCTTACTCCTGCCGTACTACACAACTTTTCAGCACAGCCTGGGTTAAAGAAGTGCATATCCAGTAAACCCACCTCCTTCTAATGGTGGAACAAGGCACAACCTTTCATCCTGTTTACTTTACAAAATTCAGCATTTACACACTCGGCTGCAGATATAATCCTGATAGTGAATTGTCTACATGATTTGCCAACACGTGTCTCAATATAACAAGATTTGAATAACCAGATGATGAGATTCTACGTGTAGCTAAGGGATGTTTTATTAAGTGTAGGAAGGAGTTTGAAGCTTCCTCTCAATTACCATAAATAATTAGTCCTAAAAGAAAAAAAGGAAGGTTGAACTTGAAGGACAATTATGTTCTCTGAAGCTTGACTAACTTCAGAATCCACCCACGGCACGGGAAATCCCTTTTGTTAACTGTCTTTTCTTGTGTATCCTGTAGTGCTACATTCCTGAAATAAGGTGGTCTCTCTGAATTTGTGTCTCGCCCACCTCTTAGTAAACACTTGCTTGAGGGGCAGTAGACACCTTTCTGGACAGAATGAGCCACACAGAGGGCATGGCTTAATCTGATGATCTTATACAATTAAGGGATTTACTCTCCTTCCCTTTGCTGTAATCTTAGTACTACTGAATTGTCTAGTGACACTGCAGGAAGCATCTCAGCCCCACAGCAAGACACTGCAAGAAAGGATTTCCATGTGTCGTCCTTACATGCACAATTAGCCTTTAACAAGAAAATTAGCAGAATTAGTAACTGCCTGGGGAAGCTGAGAGCGCTATTCATTTTTTATACATGTTGTTTTGTTTTTTTTAAGTTTACATGGTTAAGAAAAAAACATTCCACTTTCTCTTCTCTGAGAAGATGTGCAAGGAAAGATGATTACACATTTAAACTCCTTTTAACCCTGCAACGCATTACACCAAATAAATCCACCGCTCTGTGAAATATGCTGTGTCTTTATGAAGAACTGAAATATACTGTACCTGTAAATCTGGATCAAGTATCTGCCAACCAGTTATAGATTTTTTTTTTTTCCACTCTTTTCTTTTTTTAAATTTTTTTTATTGGAAATATATAACCAAGGATACAGAGTTGTCATGAGCACATGACTGAGAAGGGTACATGGTAATTTCCAATAAACATTTTAACATATAGGAAAGGGGGGTGGGGGGCAGACAGATTTTTTTTTTAAATTTATTAAAGTATATACATACAGTATGCAGTGTGCTGCAGAATCGTTTGGTATTTAAGAGGTTAATCTTAAAATCACACATTTGTAATTGATTCATCAAGCATGTCAAACACTGTTTTTTTGCCCATTGCAGTGTTATTTCGGGGAGGGCGAGGAAGATTTTGTTGGTTGTAAAACATGTGCTTTTAACACTAAAATCTTTTCTAGATATTACTTTTGCGAATTAAAATTGTGCTTTAATGGTATATATATTTTACAGAGAAATTAGGGAGGGATTGTCTTTCCTATTGTCTGATCTTATTTGCTGCACTTATTGTACAATAATTCTCTGTATTGTATTGTCTCGTAAAGCGCTAAGAACAGCTGTGGGCGCTATAGAAGTAAAGATATACACACAACGCTCCTTTTTATTTACAGTTTTCTAGAGTTTAATTTACAATTCTAATCTATTAGACAACCGCTGTTTAAATTCATAGGATTGACTTCCAGTGAGTGAGATTCACTGTACACGACTGAGAGTTAAATCCAACACCCATACAGCATTTTGATTTACATGTAGAACTTTGTTCTTTGTGCCTGAGACCTAAGGAGATAAAATCTTTGTCCAAGTTCACTAGGGGCTGTCTGGGCTCTTATTTCCCACTTCTGAGCCCTCTATTTTAATCTTAATATAATTTCGCAGCCAGAAAGAGCCTCTGTCTGATACTTGAGGTGTAACCTTTCCTGCGTACATCAATTGACTAAAACATAAAATCTTGAATATTGTCAGAATTATATCAACTATATATTCTTGCAGCTAACAAAGAAAAAGAAATGTATACAATGAATCACATTTTTCTTAGAGCTGCTCAGCGCATCGGCTTGAACAAAGCCAGCAACGTTTTGGCTCAGTCTCTCGGAAAGGAGCCCAAAGCAGTTGTTTCTACATGACAAGCTCATTCAGAACCCACTGACTTTGTCTGAATGGGGGGTTTTTTTTCCCAGCAAGCTACTTTTCGCTGACAGATGTAAATTTTTTCATTTTTCTTTCATTGAAAGTGGTAAAATATGATTGCCGTTTTTGTCCATTTTTATTGCAAATGAAACAGAGTTCAAACTGTTTTGCCTGTGCATCTGTTTTTGGATCACTGCCATGTACTAATGCAGCCTCCCCTCTGTGAGCACGGCATAGAATTATACTTTGAGTCCAGCTGTTGAGGTCTGAAAGATAGCCACCTCAGAAGTAAGGAAAAAAAGAACTTGGCCTTTCTACCTTTTTTTTTTAAAATTTTTTTTTTTTTACCATTTTTGCCTTATAATATAACATCATTATAGTTATATATAACATCATACTATAGTTGACTATATACTATACTATTATACTACTCCCTGTTGAAAGCAGATTGTAATGTATATGTGGCTCAGCACATATACTGTACACATATATATTGATGAAATAAAAGACTAATTACCATGCATAATTTTTTTTCTTTTGTTGTAATTTTGTAATTTAAATGAAAATGGGTTATCTAGGTTGAGTGAGCTATTAACATACAGTCATTTCTGCTTTATGCTGGTCTGCTTTTGCTCTAGGCTTCTACAGTTGCTTTTAAATTATTCAGCATTACATGTGCACTCCCTGTTCCTTGGTTTGTGTTAACAAATCTGAATAACTAACATTTGTCTTGCATGAATATTCAGTCATGTGAAATAGCTCAGTGGTTTCAAACCTTCTTTTATACAAGGACCAGTAAACACGATGTTCACACTGTTGAAAGCACGCATGCTTATGCCACTTTTAAGCTACAGTCCTTCCCCTGCACTGGCACAAACTGGACCCTTCTGTTTACTTGCATCCTCAATTCCCTGGTTCCAACACTGCTAAGTAAAGAGATCAGTGCAGAGATTTTACAAAACCATCAAATGAAAGGTTCTGGTCTACAGACCGCTGGTATGAAACCATTAAGACAGTGTTTTTCACCTGGGGCATCCCTAAAGTGTTCCCTGCAATTTTCAGATCATTTGAAAATGGTACCAAATACAGAATTTACAATGCATCGATCTCAGACACGTTACTAGAGAGGGTTGGGGTTCCTTACAATGCATCTGATCTCAGGCGCGCTATTAGAGAGGATTTCACAATAGAGAGGTGTAGAGGGAGAGGGGAGTTGGCCCGGTATTAAAGGGGTTGCACCCCATATGGCCACCCCCTGACTTCACCGGGGAGGCAAGGGGTTAACTGGACTGCGGTCCAGGAATGTGGTTTACACCTTGTCATGTCATGAAAATGTATGTTCCCCTGTTCCCATGTTTCATTATAATCCTGTATTTTAAAGATGTTACGGGTAGCTCACTCTATTCCGTTAGCGGGACATCAGGGGGTCAACAGAATGCGAGCCCGGTTATTACACTACTGGTATTATGCCCTATATATAACGGATGCTGGTGTAAATTACACTATTACTACTGGTCGGGGACATCTCGAGATGTGGGCAATTTCTGCCGCTCTGGTGATGCCTGCCAGCGAGTGGGTAAGGCGGGCGACCATGTGAAGGCACCCCTGAAACCCCTACTGATAATAGGGAAACCTTCCAGAAAGTAGCGATGGATCTTGTAGGACCCCTTATGATTCCTAGCAGGTCAGGGAAGCGCTACATCCTGACGGTGGTGGATTGTGCCACCCGGTACCCTGAGGCGGTAGCGCTTGGCACCATAGACGCCAAGACAGTGGCAGCAGCTTTGCTGAACATTTTTGCTAGGGTAGGTTTCCCTAGTGAGGTCCTAACCGATCAGTGGTCGCAGTTCATGAGTGAACTGTTACATTGTCTCTGGGATGCATGCGGTGTACAGCACCGGCGCACTACCCGTTACCATCCTCAGACAAACGGATTATGTGAGAGGTTTAACGGTACCCTGAAGCAGATGCTTCGGACCTTTATAGAGGCGGAGGGGAAAGACTGGGAGATTCATTTACAGCACTTGTTGTTTGCCTACCGAGAGGTACCGCAGGAATCTACAGGCTTCTCCCCCTTCGAGCTACTATATGGCCGCAGGGTACGTGGACCTCTGGACCTATTCCGTGAGGGATGGGAAGGGGATGCTACTGCTACTGATGCTTCAGTGATCCAGTATGTAGTAGATCTCCGAGACCAGTTAGAGATGCTCATGGGGGTGGCCCAGGACCACCTCAGGGCCGCTCAGACCAAGCAAAAGCAATGGTATGACCGGAATACCCGTAGCAGGGAATTCATCCCAGGACAGCAGGTGCTTGTTCTCAAACCCACTCGGGAGAACAAGTTGATGGCTGCCTGGTCGGGACCGTACCCGGTTATCCGAAAGGTGAATGAGTACAACTACGTTGTACAGGTAGAGCCTGAGAGGCATAAGACATATCACGTCAATATGCTGAAAGAATACAGAGCACCGAGTATGGGAGCAGTAATGGCCATTTGTAGCCCACTGCTGGAGGATCCGGCGAGCAATGCAATGCCTGATCTCCTTGGGGAGGCTAGGCAGGGAAACACTGTGGAGCAGGTAGAGATAGGGGCACAGTTGAGTGCTAGGCAGCAGGTAGAAGCCAGGGACATGCTAGATAAGTTTAGGGCCCTGTCATGCCAGGGACCACACATCTCACAAAACACCCAGTGCACACGGGATCTGCAGCCTCTGCATAAGCACGCTTATAGAGTGTCAGCAGAGGTCAAGACCAGTATGGAAAGGGAGATAGAGGAGATGCTGACCCTAGGGGTAATTACTCCGTCCAGAGTCCTTGGGCAACTAAGTCCTAAGAAGGACAAGACCACCCGGTTTTGTGTGGACTACCGCTTGCTCAACGCTGGGACGGTGTCAGATGCCTACCCCATGCCCCGTATGGATGGGTTACTGGATGAACTCGCGGGGGCAAGGTATCTGACCACTATGGATTTGAGCAAAGGCTATTGGCAAATCCCACTGACCCTGGAGGCTAGGGAGAAATCAGCATTCATCACTCCAAGGGGCCTCTATGAGTTTTTAGTGATGCCATTTGGGATGAAGAATGCCCCGGCTACCTTCCAACGCCTGGTCAATAGGTTACTGGAAGGGATGCAGAGCTATGCCAGGGCTTACTTAGATGACATTGCTGTCTTTAGTAATTCCTGTGACTTCCACTTAGGACATGTAGCTGCGGTGCTGGATAGGATCAGGGAGGCTGGGCTTACCTTGAAACCTACTAATGTATGGTAGGGATGGCAGAGGTCCTGTACTTAGGGCACAGGGTGGGTGGAGGGCACCTCAAACCAGAGCCAGCCAAGGTAGAAGCCATAGTTCAGTGGCCTGTTCCAAAAACAAAGAAACAGGTCATGGCATTTTTGGGCACCACAGGGTACTATAGGAAGTTTGTCCCACAGTACAGCGCCGTGGCCAAACCCCTGACTGATTTGACTAAGAAGCAACTGCCTGTGCTTATCACCTGGACTCCTGCCTGTGAAACTGCTTTCCAGGCACTGAAAACTGCGCTTGCTGGGGCCCCCATACTGGCTGCCCCGGACTATACCAAACATTTCCTTATACAGACTGATGCCTCGGACTATGGCATTGGGGCTGTTTTGAGCCAAGTGGGGGACGACGGTAGAGAGCACCCTGTGGTGTACCTCAGCCGAAAACTACTCCCCAGAGAAGTGGCCTATGCCACCATTGAGAAAGAGTGTTTGGCCATTGTGTGGACACTCAAACTCCAGCCCTATGTGTATGGAAGGGCTTTCACGGTCCTCACAGACCACAACCCCCTGAATTGGCTGCAGAGGGCATCAGGGGAGAATGCCAAGTTGCTAAGGTGGAGCTTGGCCTTACAAGAATTCGAGTTTACTATTCAGCACAAAAAGGGTAGTGAAAACAGCAATGCTGATGGACTTTGACGTCAGGACTATCCCTCTGAGACTGAGTTCATTAATGGTGCCAGCAGTGCCCCACTCCCCGTTAGGGCCAGTGGGCCACAGGTCACCCATTAAGAAGGGGAGGTGTAGAGGGAGAGGGGGTTGTCCCGGTATTAAAGGGGTTGCACCCCATATGGCCACCCCCTGACCTCACCAGGGAGGCAAAGGGTTAACTGGACTCCGGTCCAGGAATGTGGTTTATACCTTGTCATGTCATGAAAATGTATGTTCCCCTGTTCCCATGTTTCATTATAATCCTGTATTTTAAAGATGTTTTAAAGTGCATTTCTGTATCTCTAGTTCTGGAGGTCGCAGAGAGTTGATATTTGGCCAATATGTGGAGTCACTGTAGGCATTAAAAACTGGCAAATTTCGACCCACTGAGCCCACCAGAATGGAACTTATTAATATGTGTAGATATTAAAGTGTATATGTATGGTATTTTGGATCTGTTCTGAAAAATGCAGACGCCATCTGCTATGCTAATAGGTCATGAAGGGCAGCCGGCTGATTGAGCCTAAGCACTGTGATCAAAAGGTAACTGCCCTGATTGTTTACACTAAGTACTAATCAACAGATCAAGTACTAATCAACAGACTCTGCCACTCTAATTGTTACCTGGGGGTGGAGAATCATCAAACTGGAGTGGTTTGTAAGTGTTATGTCTACACCTACAAACAATGCAGATCCTTCATTTGATAGACTGGTCGTCGCCCCTGATTTAATTATGGGGCTACCCATAGAGTCCCAGTACACATGGGCTAATTAGCTGGGGGGCATGGGTTAATCTGTGTCTCCACGTTAGGGATTGGATACAGATAATTGTTCACCAATAGTCTGTATTCAATGTTAAGAATAGGGTTACACAGGTATATAAACTGTGTCAACCCTACAGTTTTTGAGTGGTGCTTCTGATTCCACCTGGAATGTCACCGGATTGCTGGAGAATTGCTAGCTGATACTTCTCCTTCCCCCAACCCTAAGTAAGTGTTACCTTCTTGTCTGTGAATTGTACTATATTGCTGTGTTCACCTTTTTAAGGAATAAATATATTTTATTATATCTAAGCCTCGTTCAGTTCAACCCAGATATTTGGTGTTCATTATATCTTGTCATAAGCTACCGTGACAAGAGGATTTCACAATATAATGATAGGTTTCGTTAACCAAAAAAGATTGGAAACCACTGGTCTACATAGTAAGCTTTAAGAAAGAGTATAGGCTCTTTGTTATATTGTGTAACAGTTTGATGAAACCATAAGCATGTAAATGTATGACCACTTTATCAAGCTTCCAGATACAATCAGGACATCTTTTTCAACCCTGTACGAAGATCAGTGTGGAGATTATAAGCAATTCTCCCGACTAAATGTTCTGATTAGTGGTGCTATTTATCTATATGCAGCACTCGTATCTTTCTACCGTTGCAGCGATCAGCGCTGAGTAGTAAAGCAGTTTATAGAAAATTTAAGTTGATACACAAAAAACATCTGTTTACATCATTATTTCTCCTAAACTGGAAGCGGCGGGATGATTTCACTACCGTGTGTGATCAGGATGGAGACAAAAACAAATGCACTTTCATTTTCACAGCTTGACTGACAATACTAACTGCTTTTGTTACGAACAAGCTGCATAGGTGACAATTCGTGCCTCGCACATCTGTTAATCTCTGCAAATAATTTTTTGCGCAAACCTATTATATCCCATATGTGCATACCATCCAATAGATATGAGGTGGCCAACTCCTGTCCACAAGGGCCGTCAACAGGTCAGGTTTGCAGGATATCACTGCTTCAGCACAGATGGTTCAGTCATAATGACTGTTGGTGGCCCTTGAGGACCTGGAGTTGGCCACCCCTGCAATAGATCATCAATTGTATTGATCCAAGCTGGTGATATGCCATAGTTGTGATAACTACTTCCTGAATTGCACGCTAGCAGAAAGTGTCAACCTAGACATATCTTGTCTGAATAGCACGTGAGAACATTATTTTAGCAGTTTCTCAATGTTTTCCAATATTATTTCTTTCTGTAGGTCGTCAAAGACACTAGAATCCACTGGAAAGCATACAAACAAGGATACAACAGGACCTTCATTAGACATTGCTCAGCAGTCGTCTTCTAGTGGTAAAACCAAACCTACCCAGAGGAAACCGGCAGAAAATAGAAACCCAGCAAATAAGAAAGTGAAGGAGGCAAACAGTTCTAACTGCTAATATCAAGGTGAAATGTTTGCGGACTTCCTCTCGGAAGAAAAGGCCATTTAGAATGATATTTCCTCGGCCTGTGGTAAACATTTTGATCTAGTTATCACACAACGACAAAATGTCACAAATCTTTCCTTGTGCAGAAAAAGAAAGCGCTAAAAACGCCGATAGCATAACACAGTTGAATCAGAAAAAAAAAAACAGATTAAAACTAGTGGTACCAAACTCGCATGGTTTCCAATATAAAACCGGTTTCACACTTTTCGGTGGACGTGTGGTACCCGCTGAGTTCGTCCTCCAGTGTCCGTCACTTTTCCTCTGTTTGTCGGTCTGCGCTCAAGTGGTGAGGTCGCCTCCGTGGCGTCACAGGCAGTGCCTAATAATTACTGCTAGATACTGTAACAATATGTTGGGGCCTTGTATGAGTGTTACTGCCACATAGGTACAAGAAACAGCACAAGATTTATCAAAGAACAAAATGTATTGATTTTCCTGATTTTTGCACCAGTTTTGCATGGCCACCCAAGTGTTTACCAGTGTGTGTGTGTGTGTGTGTGTGTGTGTGTGTGTGTGTGTGTGTGTGTGTGTGTGTGTGTGTGTGTGTGTGTGTGTGTGTGTGTGTGTGTGTGTGTGTGTGTGTACACAATCTGCCTAACTCCTTCAATTAAAAAATACACTTCATCCCACCATCTATAATAATATCTACAAAAGAATACACACCTGTGTGTTTTACATCTGAGTGAACACCTTTTTTATTTCCTTTATTTTCCGTTTTAAACTTCCACAATGAATTGGCTAGTATGCTTGTCATCCCAAACTGACATGAAGTAGCTGTTGAAGTGGAATGGATGAATTGTCACTTAACACGGGAGCGACCCTAGTACCCCTTATTGGCGCTTAGTGAATCTCCCCCTGTATATTTTTCTGATCAGTAGATGGACGGAGTATCTAAACTGGTGGACAGCAGAAGGGCCTAGAAATCCTGTGCTGCTGGGGTATAAATAAAAGAAATACCGCGAAATTGGGACCCAAAAAGTCAAAGATAGCGGTGATAAGGGGAGTAGGGAAAAGGAACGTGAGGCAATTGGGAGAAGCATATGGTAGCTAGTGGTCTGGCATAAAACAGGGGACAAATGTATAAAGTAAAATGCCCAGGGGAAATATCCATCATAAAACACTAGTCTTTGATCTTTCAGCCACCTAATACAAGTTTATGAATTCCACTGAATCTTCCTGGCATTAATTGAACATGTGACTTTAAATCCACTTTCATTAAGGATTATAGATTCCTATATATTTGGTTTTAGAAAAATTCCTTCTGATGCTCAGATATGCATGTATCTGAGATTACTAGGCCTTCCTTTATGAAAATGTATTGGTGGTGTTTAAATTTACATTACAGGAAGTTACTGAACGTCCTGAAAAACACATTTCTCCGATCATCTACTGCAGGCGTGGCCAACTCCAGGCCTCAAGGCCCACCAACGGGTCAGGATTTCTGGATAGCCCTGGTTCAGCACAAATGGCTAAGTCATTGACTGAGCCACTGATTGCGCCACCTGTGCTGAAGCAGGGATATCCTGAAAACCTGACCTGTTGGTGGGCCTTGAGGACTGGAGTTGGCCACCCTTGATCTACTGAGATTCCGGTCTTGCAATCATAATCAAACAATCAAAAACGTGAAAGGAATCCAGTGTTCGGAGTGAAAAAGATGTATTGACGTGAATAGCCTAACATACAATCGGAGGGCAACTCAAGGACACGCCCAATCACGTTTGGTGACACCATCGGGGGTCACGTCGAATTCCTTTCACGTCTTTGAGGTTTGAGAAAAAAATTCTGGAAGTACATTTATTTTGTAATTTTAAAGGTTTTTAAATGGGTGTGAATATTGTTGATTGATTTTCGGATTGTAATGTATGTGAATGCAATGTAACAGTTTTAATTGATTGAGATTTAGTTGTTGTGATTTAACCATTAAAATGAACAAAAATGCTTCTGGCTTTCTGGTTTCATTTTGCATACATTCCTAAAGTAACAGTAGCAAACGTGGCACTATTTGCAAAGCCGTTTTTGTGCATTGTAACCCAGCACAAGTTAAAAAGCAGCAGACCCCCTGGCTCTTGATATTGTACGTACCGGTAAAGATACGGGCGGCTCTGGTGAAACAAAATGGTGGTTTAAATCTCCCACGTCAAGTGGGTCAATAGGAAGCTGCAACGGGCTTCGCAGCCACTTTATATTGGTCAACAAGATGCAGGAAATTTAAACTCGAGAACTAAAGGGGGGTGGGGGGAGGGTTGGGAGCGAAGTCCAGCAACAGGCACCCCAAATTCCCATCCCGTCAAAAACAAAAGCTAAAAAAAAGAAATGAGCGGCTGAAATCTCTGGATGAAGCGATTTGGTCGCATTGCTCTGTATATATCATTGGCGACAGCTTTTTCTTTTTTTTTTTACCATAACCTGGTTGGTTGCATATCAGCTTTAAAGACCGGCTTTTGTACAATGGATAGCAGTGATCACATTATGGCTGCTTTTCAAAGCGCCCGCGCTCTGTTGACCAATAGGATGCCATGATATCATCGGTGCGGCATTTTATTGGCCCACGTAACGCAGGTGCTTTAAAAAGCAGAGAGATACCGGCCCTCCCTTTTGGAGGTAAGTATCTCTGCAAGCAGGGGGTCCACTGAGCTGAAATTAATGTGGTTCAGCTCCGGAAACCCCCTGCTTTAATCCTATGTATAAAAAAAAATTGCAAAAAGAATCACCCGCTTGGTTGCTTCTTTAAGCTGCATTAAAAAGCTATAAACTTAAGCTTCACTGTAATTGCCTGGTTACTGGAAGATTCATAACAAAAAATATTGTCCCTGAGTTACATTCTTTAGAAAGCGGATTCACTGCAAAATTGTGGAAAACTGATTCCAAAATGAGTTAGTGAATGATACGTTTGTTATGCTTGTTTTAGTACATGATGAGGTCCTAATGATCTAGTTAAAGAAAAAAACCTTCAGCTAGCATTTTATTTAGATAAAAAATAAATTATTTGAAATCTAATTTTCAGAGAAGTTCGTTATTAATGCCTGGTATCTTGTATTTTGTACATCCGTAAGAGTATATATTTGTACAGGCTAATGCAGTAGTAACAATATCGCAAACATTTCTTGCCAAACATGTTATCGATACACTGAGATGTTTACTGTAACAGCTATTTTGCCATTACACTGTCCGTGACTGTACATGGCAGAACATTATGTAGCAAAAAAAAAAAAAAACACATTTATTTTTAACAAAGATGCCAATCAACTCTCAAGTCATAAGTATTTTTTATTCAATCCATGGGTACACTATGAACTACCTGCTTGAAAACAAATATTCCTAAAGATTCAGGGGCATCTAAATATTATTTTTCTTAAAATATAAAGTAAGGCAAAAGCATTTAGTTGGTTTAATTATCTTTATTCCTTTTCACCTGTAACGTAGTGTTCTGGTGAATGGAAGTTATTACATGCCTATTTGTCCAAGCCATTTTAAACCCATTATGAGATTCAGAGTACAATACATTTTTCAGTAGATTTAACTACGCACTTTATCATTTTGTTGAATCAGTCTGAAATGAAAACAGTTGATAGATTTTGTAGTTGAGCTTCTAAGAGCAGAAAAGTATTTTATATCTTTTTATTTTCCCATATGTATTTTGTATTAACGCTCAGTCCCGTGATGTTCACCGTAAATGCAGTGAGGATGGGCGAAGTAACGTGTTTCATCAGATGTGAGCACCTCCAGGTTTCTCTTCGGTTTGTACACATTTTAAACGTTGTTCTTCTTCCTGTGATGTGGGGCTCTGTATGTCATTACAAAGTACAGGGAATTCATGCTCTGGCTGCTTACCTAGAAATGGAAAATAAATAGTTGTTGTCTTAAGCACTTACATAGGTCAATAATAACCAGAAATCTTTTCAATATGGCTAGAAGCGTGTTGATGCATAGTTAGTGATGCATTAGTCCAGGGGTGGCCAACTCCAATCCTCAAGGGCCACCAACAGGTCAGGTTTTTTGGTTTTGTTCTTGTATAGCACTGCTAGTTTTACATAGTGCTTTACAGAAACATTTTGGAGACACAGTCCCTGTCCCATAGAGCTTACAATCTATGTTTTTGGTGCCTGAGGCACAGGGAGATAAAGTGACTTGCCCAGGTCACAAGGAGCGGACACCGGGAATTGAACCAGATTTTCCTGCTTCAAACTCTGTGCCAGGGTCAGTGTCTTTATTCACTTGAGCCAATCCTTCAGCCAAGGTTTTCAGGATATCCCTGCCTCAACACAGGTGTCTCAATCAGAGGCTCAGTTTTCGTCTGCAGCACCTGTACTGAAGCAGGGGTATCCTGAAACCCTGACTTGTTGGTAGCCCTTGAGGACTGGAGTTGGCCACCCCTGAATTAGTCTATTACATTGAATGGAAATGAATGCATAGTTACCAGCTTCTCACCATATTGAATAGACCTTTTGAAAAAATCTTCCGCAAGCCTCTATATCGTCATCAGGATAGCAAATGTGTCCCCAGACGTAATGCGAATATAAGGTTTAACATTGAATTGGATAATTACAACCATTTTTTCTGGTAAAACTAGCACAAAAACTAGCACCGGATTTATGAGAGGAAAAAAATGTCCCTTTGAATAATTTTCCCCCCATAAATCAGATACAGTTTTAGCACTGTTTTGCTTCTGATAAATAACTCACACAGTGATGTGTATACAAGAACAGAATAAAACCTTCATTGCTTTCAAATACACAAAGAGGGAAAAATGCCCTATAACACATTCCAGTGATTTATAAAAAGAAGTTCAAATATAAAAACTGGGCTTTTATTAAGATGGTGTATTACTGGAAAATCATTGCATACTGTAAATTCACTTCTTTGTTAGCGAGGCTGAAGTGCAATATGAAAGATTACATCGCAGGTCCCCAAGTTGTGCTTTAACCATTTCTCCACAACAGCAAGAATGTTTTGTGGGTCTCCACAGCAGAGAAGGTGTTAACAAAAGGTGGGCATGTTGTAATTCTGTTCAATTAACTCTTGTTGAAAAGCCTAGAGCAGTCCTTTCAGATAGGGCGTTACACATTCAGAGTCTGATAGGCTTGCTGTGGGGGCAGTTTTTTTGACATTCAGGTAAATAGAGATTCTATTAAGACAATAATGCACATTGTTTCTAGCTCATTTGTAGCTTTTGGATGCCCCCTCCCTCCTGCTGAGCCATTTCTATCCCACATATTCCAGTCTTTCTACACAAATTCAGTCCCAGATGAAAAGAGCGAGAGAATGAAGTAATTTGTACCCAGTGTTCCATTTTGCGTTAGTCCTTCCTCTATAGCCAGCAGCCGGTTGTATTTGGTGGTCCTCTCTCCACGCAGCAGACCTCCCAACTTGATAAACCTCGCTCCTAGCCCCACAGCCTAAGGGCAACAAAAATACAGTACCTTAAGCAATGTCATTGTAAGAACTTTTGTTGTGGATTTGGTTTCCCTTATTTCACAAGCCTGCAATTAAAACAAACAATGCACTTTTAGGTTTTAATTGCCAATATAATAGGGGGTAAACTATATGTTTTAATACTGAACATCAGAAGCACTTCTAAGTGATAACGTGATGAACCAAAGGTTTGGATCTATATAAAAAAAAAAAGCGCAACCTAATTCTTTTGGTGCTGAAGGGGCAAGAAACCTATTACGATTTATGTTTGAAATGGAGAAATGTCTGTGTTAAATGTGATTTTGACAAATGCAATAGGTGATCTGAAATGATCTCTTACAAACAATGTATCAATGAGGATTGTGTAAGTGGGATGCTTTAACATTCTTTCATGTTAGTGAGTGACCTGGACTTACAGTAGGATAAAAGATACTTCACACAGTTTTAGAACATTTACATACGTAGTCTGGCTAATCTTCCACTTAGCTGGTGCAAAAAATTAAAAAAATCAACACCTGTGAGAGAGATGCAGAGGCGGCAGCTTCATTGCCTGCAAACCCTGCGATGGCTGTTTACTTTTTGTCCCCCATAACTTCCACACATTATTTCTAGGGGTGCCCCATGCCAAGAGAAGAAATGGCACAGCAGCTGCCAGGCTTTCTGTGAGCACTTCTAAAACCTCAGCCATACCTGCCCCCTCACTACATTTTGTGTTTCTACTTTTCCACTTCCTTTCAGATTGTAATTTCCCTGAGCAGGAACCTACCCGAATTGGCAGGAAACGTGACTATCTGTTATAGGTAATCGTTGCTTGTTCTACCCACCCCGCAGCTTATTTTTGGGCTGGTGTGTTGCTACTTGCAGTTTCACAATGTATAACCAGGGGCCAGCTTTCAAGCTGATAAGTCAAAACAATCTATTTTTGAGTCTGCTGCCAGATCTTAAAGCAGGATTTCGTTCTATTTTCATTTTTGTTTTATTGGTTATGAAGCAGGAGGTCCCTGGAACTGAAGTTTTAATTTCAGCCTTGGGGACCTACTGCTTTCCGAGAGACATCTCTCTGAAGGGGGTGCCAGTACTTCCTGGTTCTCCATTCCCCCTCTCCAAGCCTTTCATATTGGCCTGTGGGGGATAATAAACTTCATTTTGGAGACACCTGCTACTTATATATACACATATACTTTGTATTGCACCAGGCCACATGCATCATTGGTTGTGTTTACGGCCAGAATCTGAATATCTGCAATTCCTATGTATGGGATACACCTATCTGCATCAAGTCTCTATACTACTCTGTTTAGAGGAAGATTTATGGTCATTTTATAACCACCATAACCTTACTGTAATATGTACTATGTGTTTTATTTCACCTCCATTGTAATGTACAGAAGAATATATTGACACCTTGTAATGAATTTATATCAATTTGTAGCAACAACAAGGCATTAAAGGTCTGTGCTTACCAGATCCACAAGGCTGTCATCAATAGACTCTTCATATTTGCATCCTAATACAGTCACATGCTTTTCCCCTAAAAAAAAACAAACCAAGACAGATATTATTTATTGCAAATGTTTTTAAATTGGCCCATTATGACTGTTAAATGCAAACTGTTTTTCCTCTTTGGAACATTAAGCTTTCTTATTCCTTTATTTCCCTGTCACCAACCTATAAATGACAGCAATTCAGATGAAAGAAAAAAGAAATTGACAGAAATGCAGAGAAAAGCCATACAGCAAATTGATGTCCCCAGTGTCATGGGCGCCCGCAATGCATTCTTTCAGCTCAGTAATTGTTTTCTTGAACAAGGCTTTTCAAATCTCTCTTAACTAGCTTTTCGCACGCAGTGGAAAAATTTGCTTCGGTCCAAAAGTTCACGTAGTGCTAAAAGCCAATGGGCATTGCAATTTAGAACACTTTTTCAATTTTTGTTTTAAAAAAGTTTGGGGCTTTTATTTAGCCACTTCAAAAAAAGCAAAATAGCCCATTTTGAAAATGTGGCTCATTTCGCTAGAACTTTTTGGATCCAAATTTTTGTTGTGTTGGTTCACAAGTCTATACTCAACACAGACTTCTGACCCTTGAATCAAGGCTACAAAATGTGAACGGCTTGTGCATTTTGTGCAAACCTTTAATGCAAAGCCCAAGAGCCAGTTGCATTCCTTTCATCATACAGGACTAAAATAATGTCTGCTCTTAAACTTAGTCAAAATGTTATTGCAAATACAGCACTTACATTGCTCTTTGTGAATTGCTGGATATTTGTAAACAATGCTGATGTTATCAGTGGGTCAACTGTACAGTTTGTTCTCAGAAACATTGAGGCTTATTCATTATATAGAGTGCTGAAGTCAATGGGAGTTTGTCCACTAGTGGCCTGATCGGCACTATGGCATTTTAATGAATAAATACATTAATAAAATTGCTTTTGGTTAAGCATTAAGGGCAAATCAGGACACCTTTACCCACCATGAAATTATATGGTATATTTTTTCGATTTTGGAGAAAACTTGCTGTAAAATATTTTTTTCTAAGAATCTTTACAATGGCCATCAATGTGGATTTTGAAAAATTGTGTTATAACCCAACCGTGGGAACAACACATGTATGTGCCATAAGCTAGCTAGAAAAGCAGTTTCAATTTTTAATTCCATACTATGTGTTTTTCTGGGATTTCACAATATTGGCACTGCATTATATGATGTGGGTCTGGACTATTAGTTCTACAGATAACATACCAGCTCACTGTCTGCTCTCTAAGCCATACTGATATAGTATTCAGACAATACGACTTGTATGTGATTTTCTTCTATTTCAAAAGCAACAAGCAATTCATCACCCATCCAGGTGGAAATATAGATTTTACGCCAATCTTTCTGGCTTAGTCAATACAGTAGGCATAGGCTATGGTTGTGCCAGCATTTCTTGTTAACCACTTGAGTCTACAATACCCACTGCAAATTTCCAGGGATGCTGTTCTGCCGCACCCACTTAAAAGAGTAGACTGATGTATATCTTGCAGTACTAATCGGCTGCGGCGAGATTGCCGTGACGAAATGGCCTAGACCGCTCTCAGTAATGGTTTATTCCAGATATTAGTGCTTTAGGTCGGAATAATTTTTTAGTGAAGTGTTTAGCGAAGAATTCCAAAGAAATACAACAGATTAAAACAAGAGGGGCTATGTATCAATGGTGGCAAAACTAGAGCAAAAATGTTGTACCAGATTTATCAAAGAAATCGTCCCATAGGATATCAAGGGATTTGTGCTGTGATAAATATTGCACAGTTTTTTTTGCTTCTGATTTGCCGCAGTTTTCCAGAGCACTTCAGCGCACTGACTTGTTTTCCTGGTCATGAATGTTTTGCCCGCCGCTTACCCTCAACAAGCCTGAAGACTTCCATAAGGTCGGAAACTGTCGTTTCATTGCTGTTTTTGATGACTATGCCGCTGGACATAGGAATTTTTACGGTGCGGTTTATTAACAGGTTAGACACACTTTTAGATGCGACATCTGCAATAAGGTAACACCTTGAACCAAGGGTGGTCCCCATGCTCTGCCACTGCAGGGCATCCTGTTCAAACAAAGGACAAGTGATAAGTGAAGTACTCTGACCTGAAAACATGTAGTACATTTGACAAAATAGGCTACTCAGACTACAGTGCATCTACTTTGCCTGTATGCATATCGGGCATAACTTCTAATTAACTATGCCTATCACTGATGCATTTGATACAGTATTTAGCCTTCTTTCATACTGAAAAGGACAGCTTGTACATAACTTAGTTTTGAGTACTATATTGTGTCTACGTATATGCTAAATGAAAATAATTAATTACTGTACATGCAAAATGGCAACACTATTTCTATTTAGTATGTATATTAGCTAGTTTGTTTGTGCTATTAACACATATATATGAGGGAATTAGAAGGGTTACACAGTAAAAAAAAATGACTAAAACCATTTCCCATTATTGCACATATTATTTGTATTGTAATAGGCCAGTTGAGTAAATATGGCCCTAGGTATTCCATGTTTTGCTTCCTCTCTTTACCGGGCTCCTCCAAAAACGGTATCCTGCTGAGTAAGCAAAGGAGGGGGGGGGGGGGTAGAGTTTTTTGTTTCTATAGTGCCCCCATTTAGGCTTTCAGAAGTATGTCCCTAAAATCTCTGGGAAGGTGTGTACATGTATGTGCTTGTCTGTGACTAGAGAGAGATGAATAAAGGTGCAAGCTCTGTCCCCTTCTCTACATAATTGGTGGACGTTAGAGGCAGCAAACCTTCAGATTGGTTATCTTAATAAAGCAACATTTAGTGTTACTGATCCAGTCCTAGTGACTTATTTTGGTACTTTTAATATTACAAACTTTCCCTGTGGCCTCTACAGGCCAAATTATGTCTTACCTCTTTCCTCAATGGGTCTATTAAAGCCACAACAGCAGGATGTCTGCTAATTACATCCACGTACATATCAACCATCTCGTCAGGACTCTTGAATGTTCCAGTTACTACTTCATATTTACCTTTGTTCTAAGAAAATATGCAAATTATTCAAATATATTCCAAACAAAAAGCTCTGCAGTAAATACACTTAAGTAGAAGATAGGTCAGATATGATAAATTAAACACAAATGTTAAAAAAAGAACACTTTGAATTAAGGAGGCAATATTTAAGAGGCTACTTACATAGTCCATTAATTCATGGGCAGCACAATTTATGGCTAAATGCAGATTTGTTCCCAGTTCTAGACCAAGATGCTCACAGGCTTCACTAATTAAATCCAGAGGTTGATCTACACGGTCACATCCTAATACCAGGCAGCCCAGTGGTGACACATTCTTCATTACTGACTGCAGGAATTAAGAGGAAATGCATCTTAAAATACGCCGCTAGCTAACACTAAAAGCATATCCTAAAGTTTGAGGCTGCTGCTGTTGAATGCCATTTACTTAAAAGATGGAAGGGAATCTGTTTTGAGAGACTCTTTTACATCCTGACATTTAAAAATGATGTGCTTTGGTATATAAGCCTTTGCAAAGAGGTTTTCTTAATAATACCATATATGCGGAGCAGAAATGGCACTACAGGTCATGTTGCATAACTGGGACATTACAGAAGTTAAATATCTTGTCCTTAATAGGGACACAACGAGATTTAAAGCATATTCCATCAAGGGTAAAAAACAATTCTGTTTTATGCAGGTTGAAAGTTCCTCTGTTGCATAGGCCAAACTGCCAACTAAATGTGCTGTGCTCATACCACTTTTTCTGTCACCTGTATGAATTAAAAACAATTCAGCTTAATCCCTTCAGTGTGGGGGTGTCTAAAATGTACAGATCTAATAACGCCTGGCAATAGATGGATACAGATTAACTTGAAAGAAGAAAATAGTTGCACTGTCTGCAGTGGTCTTCAAAGTACAAATAATATTTAATAAACAGGGATCAATGTTTCGGTTCACACAAGAACCTTTGTCAAGAGGTTGTTGTGTGAACTAAAATGTTGATCTCTGTTTATTAAACATTTTTTGTACTCTGAAGACCACTATTTTCTTCTTTAGAGTTATCTGCGGGTTTTGTAGTCTAAAGCCCCAGTGCCTCCGCTGCACGCGCACCCGCGAGGATGGCGGCGCGTGCAGCCGATTCCCCGGTCTGCAGTGAGCTGCAGGCAGAGAGACCGGGGGAGGGGCGTAGCGGGGGAGTGACGGGGGCACGGCCATGACGTCACCCGGCAGTTTCGCCCTCATTGGTTGAACCGCGGGGTGGCGTGGCCTAGCACTCCGTCGTGAGTCCTGCTCTCAATTCTATTGAGAGCAGGAGCAACTCTCGCCGCAGCTCTGCGGCCCCCCCTCGCAGCGGGCCTGGCGCCATTGAGGGGATGGCTCTCGCCCCTGCAGCTTCCGTCACAGCGGGCGTTGCAGTAGCATGGAGGGACCTGGCCTTACTGGACTGTTGTTGCTACGCATCTGTGGTGATTTTTCAACCAGTACCATGAGTGGCCCTTCTCTGGACATTACAGAATAACTTGTACATTTAAATATATGAAATGCATCTGTTTTACAACAAGCCCTTGGCAGCACACCGGGTTAATGGTAATATCATCATGCTTACTAAATCCACATTAATAAAACATACAATAAATAGTTACCTTGCATTAATGAACACATACAGTATTGGTTAAAACTTACCCCGGTCTTAGATGCACTGTCAATTTGCTTAACAATTTGTTTCTGAAGAGCCACGGCCATGTCCACACTCTGGGGGGGAAAGGTATTTTGGGGCGTTAGCTTCTGAAAGGATTGCAACAAACATCATATTGTATAAAACTGGATTGAGTCTGAAATCTATGATGGCCACACAATGAGGCCTGTTCATTAAACTGTCAGAATAGTGTCTCGCGTAAAAAATGCACAGCTTTTGTATTGTATTTTCTATTGTGTGCATACTTGGGAATCTTGCTAAATAAAGTATTTACATATTCACATGCTAAGTGAGGAGGACCGAGAGAATACTTCACCTATTCCATTTGGGATTACAATCAAATAGTTGAATAATTGCAGCACATTTCTGCCCATATCTTTCATACATTTCTTCTTTGAAAACATCTCACTACAAATAGGTTCAGCATTTTTCCTCTCTTTATCTGTTCTCTCACAAAATGAAAGTGGAGGTAAAAATGTTTCTTTTTTTTAAAGCAATATTTCTGCTTACATAATTCTTAATCAATGTATTTTTTTTCAACTGAATCTTTTATTATTGATAATATATATTATTTGAATGACACCAACATTTTCCGCAGTTCAATGTGGGAGGGTGGGCGGGCCAAGAGACATTTCACCAAGTTAATCCATTTTCAAGTGATATTGCATGTAAATAATGACCAGTCCCAATGTCACAAATGATCTACACCTATATCCTGTACTAGGCTGCAGTGTATTGCTCAGCAGTGTCTCAAACTATACTGTCATGAGTGTGGTAACAGAAGTGGTGTAGATCTATTGTTATTTTAGCATTCCATCCAGTATACTGAAAGTCTCTTGCAATTGTTCAATTTTGTTAACTTCCTAAAAACTCATTATGTTTAGAGTTTACAATACATCATAAGGGATAGTGTAAGTTTTAATGCTGTTATAATGTTACATTTCTTGTAGCTTACTGTAAATAATATTGGGGTCTATACGGATAAATAGCTTCAAGTATTAACATGTAAGCCTCAAAATAAAAACAAAAAATGTGGTGTATCATGTGGGTACATCATATCCAACCTGTTGCATTGTAAGGCCCGGCTTTGGAAAAACAAGGACTTCCTTCATTAGGTTCAGTTTGCCAGGAGATGATTTTCCATAGCTCAGCAGTGTTATCATTGGTATTGGCATCGCCAATTCTGTGGGCAACTGCAGTAGAAACAAAAAACCGAATAGAGGCTAAACATACTTTATATTTGTTCTCTATTTGCATTTTTTTTTTATTGTTTCCTGGCATTTTACCAGAAAAACACCATTGCAAGTGATGGAACATTTTTGTTAGATGTAAATGACTGACCTTTAACGTTACAAAACCCTTAACTTCAGGGCTTTTAGTTTGCAAAGAGTACAGTAAATAGAAATACCACTTGTGGTGCATTCACGTCTCAGACAGGTCTGCAACCCTGTCTTTCTCCATTATCGCTTATCGTACAATGCTTCCACTGCAGCCAGGGATTCTGGGTAATGACATGCAAATGAGCACAGTGTGTCACTCTTTACTTCTTATCTATTTTAACATTGATCCCTATAAGCTTATCCCTGCCGTATTACACAGCTTTTCAGCACAGCCCGAGTTAAAGAAGTGCAGCGCCAGTAACCCTACTCACAGATATCTATTTTGAACTTTTGGGTCTCATCAGTGCAGGGTTGGTAGCTGGCTATGCAACATGAAGCTGGTACGTGGGTATAACCAGACATTAAAGAAGTTATGGTGGGTAAAAAAATGACAAAAACCTTCCCCCGTACAGTGTTCCTCAAATAAAAATACTACTTTCGAGCACATGCATGTCTCAGACAGGTCTGCAGCCCTGTCTGTCCCCCTTATCGCTTAGCAAACAGTGTTTCCACTGCAGTCATGGATACAAAAATGACGACAATTTATTAACCTTTACAATAAAGAAAATGTGAGCAGATAGAAAATCGGAGGTAATGACAGTACCTGATCTTGTTTTAGGGAGGCAATATGCAAGTATAAAGGAGTATTGTTGATAATGGCACTGGCCTTGGCTAAAGCAAGTGACACTCCGCCTATAGCAAGACTGCCCCTTATGGTTGTTTCAGGAGGGTCTTCTGGGGGAATAGGCTTCTCTACTGCAGCAGTCTTTTTACCTGAGAAAAGATCAAACCTCAAAATAACGGTATGACATTATTCCTAATCTAAATAGGTTGGTGCATATTTTTACAATGTAGAAAAAACACACTCTGACTCATTAGACCAGGGGTGGCCAACTCCAGTCCTCAAGTGCCTCAGGTGTTCATGATATCCCTGCTTCAGCACAGGTGGCTCAGTATTTGAGCCACCTGTGCTGAAGCAGGGATATCCTTAAAACCTTACCTGATGGTAGCCGTTGAGGACTGGAGTTGGCCACCCCTGCTTTAGACTTCAAGTAGAAATCCTCTCATTAATAGCAAGGAAGTTTAGAGAGAGGTGAGGAAACGTTAGGTGACATTGTAATACTGTATGTAAAGATCATGGAAACAGTAATTTGTGGGGAGGGGGGGCGGGGTAGGGTAGTATTAAAATAAATTGCCTCTATCTATAGTTCCGTCTGAGAGATAAAGCATTTTAACATGGAAATCTTAATTTGGACATGATGAAGGGTTATTTCTATCTGGTTAGGGTCACATTGACTTAACAGTGACACAAAACATGAGTGCAATAATGATCAACTAGACTTAAATAATGTACATGCTTTAAAAAATATTTACTAAAATGTACTCAAAAAGGTATACAATTTATCTTTCTTAATTTTTTCCTTTTCTTGCCAGCAATCGCATTTATTTCTAGAACACTAAAATGTATGTTATTTACATAATTTGTATGCAGTTTTTTTACAAGGTAAGTGCAACCCACAGAGTAAATGAATTGCTGCTATTTAGTAAACCTTGACCCTACTGAGAACATATCTTCTCTTCAAAGAGTGCTGCGTATTATGCTCCACAGAAAGGTTCAGTGTCAAAAACAAATCCGTGTGAAATATGTCATTTGGATTTTAAACCCCTTAACATTAATTTGCCACGGTGCCTTGAGTGCATTTTAATGCAGTAGTTTGCATAGGTTACACAAGGGGTGACCAACTCCCTTCCTCAAGGGCCACCAACAGGTCAGATTTTACTTCAGTACAGGTGGTTCAAAGTCTCTGCTTCAGCACAGGTGGCTCAATCAGTGGCTCAGTCAAAGACTGAGCCACTTGTGCTGAAGCAGGGATATCCTTAAAACCTGACCTTTTGGTGGCCCTTGAGGTTGGTCACCCCTGGTTTACACTCTCATAAAACTGTAAATGCAACCTAAAGTCCAGTTTTGCCCTATTATAAGGCAACGTTTTTTTCAATAAAGTGAAGTTGAAAAGTATATACTCGTCTTATAATCAAGACCCGCCCACATTTTGAGCCAATCCGCAGTTGGATGTATGAGGTAGGAGGGTAAAACGGAGGAAGCTTGACCTTGGGGGCCTGAAGCATCGATTTTGCTTATGGCAGAAAGCTCATACCGAGATACAGACACACAGAGACAGAGTTAGGGTTGCCAGATGGCTTCTCCAAAAATACTGGACATTATAGTGAAAGGTGTGACGTTCTTGAGACACACACACACAATTCTTCGCTGCATGCTATTTTATCCTCTCATTGGCGGTCTAGAACATCTCCTTAGCCCCACCTCCAGGATCCTGACACCTCCTTCTCATTGGCTGCATTACCCAGCAGCAACCAATCAGGATGCAGCCCACCAAGCCAGTCAGGTCACTATGTCCAGAGATAATACCGGTATACACATACATGTCCAGAGAAGTAATACCGGCATACACATACATTTCCAGTATTACCTCTAATTTTGTACTGGACAGAGTGTTCAAATACAGGACAGTCCGGTTCAATACTGGACACCTGGCAATCCTAGGGCCCGTGTGTGTAAACCTTTTTCTTTTCAGCTACTGCTGAAATTAGGGGGCCGCCTTACATAGTAGATGAGGTTGAAAAAAGACATACGTCCATCAAGTTCAACCTATGCGAAAATTTAGACAACAGATACTTTATCCTATATCTATACTTTCTTATTGATCAAGAGGAAGGCAAACAAAAAAAAAACAGTGTCATATCATCCAATGACATTTCATAAGGGCAAAAATTAATTCCTTCCTGACTCTAAGAATTGGCAATCAGATTAATCCCTGGATCAACATTCTTCCCATGTTTACTTATTTGGTATATCCCTGTATACCTTTCTTTTCTAAAAATATTTCCAACCTTTTTTTGAACAAATCTATTCTATCTGCCATCACAGTCTCCATGGGTAATGAATTCAACATTGTAACTGCCCTTACTGTAAAGAACCCTTTCCTTTGTTGCTGGTGAAATCTCCTTTCCTCCAACCTTATATTCAGGGTCACCCTATAATCGGTCAAATACGGTATTTACTGTACAAAAATAACACCTTTGCCGCTTCCCTTTTTCTTTGCAGATTTCGGAGGTGCAGCTGGTGGTGGGAGAGATATGACTGGTGGCACTGCGGCTTCTCTCTCTTCTTTTTCAATTCTCGTTCTTTCGTTTTCTTCCTCTATTTTTGGCTTCAAATATTCACTAAAAATAGGCACAAAAACCTGGGAGTTCAAAGAAACTGATTTTCACTGTCTCTTTCCAAATTTACAACCACATGTTAGATTTGCTTTATTGCAATGATGTTGGACTACTATGTATTTCTGTTGAGATTGAAAATAAAGGGAACACTTTCTAAAAGCTTATTGAAGAAAAACACATTAGTTCATTTATTTATGGCTGCTAGATTACAACCGAATAGAACATTTGGTTGCGGCCGTTTCACCGAGACCAAATGACCACTGGCGTTTGGCCACAGAAGGACCCTCTGCCGAGCCAATCTACCTCTGGACCCTGATCCGCAGGCTCCTTCTAACATGAAGGTAAGTTTTAGTGGTTCGGGTAAGGGGTTAACTAGTAGTTTTAGTGGTTGTGACAGGAGGATAACTTTAGGGGATTTTAGTAGTTGTGGCAGGGGGATAACTTTAGGGGATTTTAGTGGTTGTTACAGGAGGATAACTTTAGGGGATTTTAGTGGTTGTGGCAGGAGGATACCTTTAGGGGATTTTAGTGGTTGTGGCAGGAGGATACCTTTAGGGGATTTTAGTGGTTATGGCAAGAGAATAACTTTAGGGGGTTTAAGTGGTTAGATATGGGTTTACCTTTAGGGGTTTTAGCGGTTATGGTACGTGGTTAATTTAAGGGGTTTTAGGGTAAGGGATTACGGTTATTGGGGTAGGGGGTAGCGTTACTATTAGTGTTCCAGAGGCAAGGTGCGTTGACGGCCACCGCCAACGGTCATTTGGTCACGACAAAACGGGCGCAACCAAATGTCCTTGACGTGATTGCAATGCATTTCGTTGCAATGTACTGCATGCCTCTTTGGCAGCAAATTGCTGCTGCGGTTTATCCTCCTCACTAGTGGATGTTCTAACTCTGTAGGGCCCTTATTCAGTATGCTGCGAAGGTGCTTTCCCTTGCTGGTGAAGATTTTAGTCCCATTCGTTTGAGTGGAGCAGAATTCTTCTCCAGCACCGGGAAGTGGCTTCACAGCATACGGAATAAGGGCATAACACTGAATTTAATAGCAATAGTCACATCTCTCCAGGGCCGACAAGAGAGTGGGGGGGGGGGGGGGGGGGGAAGCCGATACAAATTACCGGGGCCCAGTAGTCCAGAAGGGGGCCCAGGGCCCGACTATGTTGCATATGCTTTTGTCTTTCTCGGTAGTATCATTATTTGTCACTCCTTGCTGCCGCCCTCCTCATTCTGAACCGCAGCGTCAAATGACGTTACAATGTCACGTTACCATGGCAATGTGACGCCGTGCGACATCACGTTGGTGATATCTGCGGCGTAATTTGAAGCTGCAGTTCAGAAGAAGGGCGGCAGCAAGGAGGCGACCGCCACAGTTAAGTGAGTGACAGAAAAGAGCTGCTGGGGGACCCGAATTTTTTTTTCACCGGAGCCCGAACCAGCTCTTGGCGTTGCTGCATCTCTTACACAAAGTGTGGAGTGTGAAGA
Source organism: Ascaphus truei (assembly GCF_040206685.1). NCBI lineage: Eukaryota > Metazoa > Chordata > Amphibia > Anura > Ascaphidae > Ascaphus > Ascaphus truei. Next base: position 53,065,827 of record NC_134490.1, on the reverse strand, counting down.
TTTGAGATAAGGGGTGTGGCTTAGGCTATATGAGAGCAGACTATCATCACCACCATTTTGGCTCAGCAGCCATTTTGAGTCTTTGCTTGTATGTATGTGTATCTGTTTATTTGTGTATGAAAGCTGTGCTGCAGAGCATCGCTCCTAGCAAAGACCAACCCTTGTATAATTCCTACTAGTCTTGAAATTGAAATAATTGCATTGTCACAGTTTTTCTAACAAACTCATTCTTGCAGCCCCCGCTTCTCTTATCTCGCAGCTACACACAGAGGGCTGAGCGGTTGCACCTTAAGTCAGGAGGTTATGAGGCCCAAATTACGGGGAGATATGTAGGGTAAAGGTTAGCTTGCGAAGCATATATTTTTGCATGAATAAGGTTTTTGTAGTCATTGTATTTTTCTTTAACTCTAAGCCAGCCCCGTTAAGGGGCGTATTACTCATTTGAAATGTATAAAAGTGTGATGTCAAGCAATATGTGGTCAGAGGAGATAGCTCATTTTGGAATTCTCTCGCTCAATTTTGTACCTAGGTGCCATAAAATCACTGTGATATTCAGGCACCTGGACGGAATGGCTGCTTGATCACTCAAACGTGCACACTTGGAATAAGGTACAGACAGTCCCCCAAACCCGCACGCTCCGCAACATCCCCAGCCGCACTATCACGTGCGCTCCCGGACGAGGGGAAGCGCGGGCCGGGCCTCCTGCACTCCCCCGGCCTCCTGCACGCACTATCACGTGCGCTCCCGGACGAGGGGAAGCGCGGGCCGGGCCTCCTGCACTCCCCCGGCCTCCTGCACGCACTATCACGTGTGCTCCCGGACGGAGGGGAAGCGCGGGCCGGGCCTCCTGCGCTCCCGGACGGAGGGGAAGCGCGGGCCAGGCCTCCTGCACTCCCCCGGCCTCCTGCACTCCCCCGGCTTCCTGCACTCCCCCGGCCTCCTGCACGCACTATCACGTGCGCTCCCGGACGGAGGGGAAGCGCGGGCTGGGCCTCCTGCACTCACCCTCACGTGGCGCAGGTCTCCTGCCCCAGCCTGCCACTCTTGCCCCCCCGCTAGCTTCCGAACCCACCTCCTGCCCCAGCCTGATGCCACGGGGATATCCGTGCCAGGAGGGGAACTGTCTGCCGCCAGGAAACACCACCCGGTCAAGGTAAGTCACAAACCGTCTCCCACCCACGCACTGTCACCCAGTTACCCACCGTCTCCCACCCACCCAGTGTCACCCAGTCAAAGTCACCCACCCAGTCACCCACACACCCACACATCCACCCAGTCACTCACTCACCCACTTTCACTCACTCACCCACTTTCCCCCAGTCACCCACTTTCCCCCAGTCACCCACTTTCCCCCAGTCACCCACTTTCACCCAGTCACCCACTTTCACCCAGTCACCCACTTTCACCCAGTCACCCACTTTCACGCAGTCACCCACTTTCACCCAGTCACCCACCCACTCACTCACCCATCCACTCACTCACCCACCCACTCACCCACCCAAAGTCACCCACCCACCCACCGACCCAAAGTCACCCACCCACCCAGCAACCCAAAGTCACCCAGCGACCCAAAGTCACCCACCCACCCAGCGACCCAAAGTCACCCACCCACCCAGCGATCCAAAGTCAAACCGACCCAAAGTCACCCACCCAGTCACCGACTCACCCACCCACTCAGTCACCCATCCACCCACACACTCAGTCAACTGAGTCACCCACCTAACTGTCAAGGGGGGGGGAAGCCCAACCCTGTCGCCCGCCCCCCCAAAATTACATCCCGGGCAACGCCGGGTATATCAGCTAGTATATATATATATATAAATGATGTGGTGCAAGGGTGCACAAAGTTTTAGGCGTGTGCCACCCTGCCTGGGAGCCCCAGCATTCGCCCCCCCTCGGTTAGAACCTGGTGTCAAATGATGTTGTGGGTCATGTGACCCCACAGCGTCATTTGATGCGCGTTGTCATTGCAACGTGTCACCGAAGACCCGGCAGCAGTTAAGGGATGTTACAGAGGCTTCAAGCCTTTAATTTAAATGCCTTGGGGAAGGGTGTGGGGCCTCTGTAACTGCCGCACCCCCCCCCCTAGCAAATATTGCGCCCCCCAGTTTGCGCACCGCTGATATGGTGGGTTCTGGGGTTAAAGCTTGCTGGGATTGTGTGTTCATTAAGAGGAAATTACACTATCTAGTAAGACAAAATTTTCATTAAGCATGATTAATAAAGAAGTAAAAATCAATGATGTTTGCATGTTGTAGAATATGAAGCAAATTTGCATGAAGATAAGTGGTGTTTAAATAGTCTACCTTAGTAGTTTATCAATGTTACACTGTTCATTTGGTGGCATTCCTTTGAGCAATGGACTTAAAGAATCTTTTATCCATTCCAAGGCGATATCGACTGACTTAATCCTTTCTTCCTCACTAGCTTCAAGTGCATCAGATGAAGCCAGATACGGCAACTCTGAATGAGCAGAGAGGACAGAGGAACATATACTCTGCAGTGTGATAAAAACAAAACACACATTGAAACAATATGAAATGTTTAATGTAATGATTAACACTTTATATTAAGAATTAAGAAATTTGGATTTTGCAGATCCTAAGAAATTTCTAAGTCAAGGTAATGCAAGTTGAAGAAATTAGTGAAAAACATGCATTTTTCTTGATATGTAAGTATTTACATTTAAAATACAAATTTTCCCAATAACCTTTTTTCAGTCATGGGAAAGCATGCAAGTTCCAGTTGAAGATAATATATGACTAATTTGAAACTAGCAGAGTCTTACAAAAGGACCTTAAAGTTGTATCAGATATGTTTCTACTATATACATAACATATATTGTCCCTAACTGTCCATGAAATGTCTGTAAATATAACCAGCAATGATGTATTGTCATTATAAGTCTGTGCCCAGGACATAATTGAACACGAGAAGTAACTCTCAATGTATTATTTTCTGGAAAAACATTTTATAAATAATACATAGAAAAAATAAATCAAGCACAAATAAACACTTATTAGTGTATAAATAGTGCAACATCCTTAAAGTGAAAAAGTGAAATTGACTAATTCCTGGAAGTAGTGTCGCTCTTCAAAAGGACTCTAACCAAGACCAGAATAGAAATGAAAGCCAGGATCCAGAGCACAAATACGTCCAGGATTATGTGAAAAATAAATAGAACACAATATAGTGTAACACAGTAAAAACAAGTGAAGAAATGTATATATCAATGAGGTATCCCATTCACATTTTTGTGTGAGTAAGTCAAGCGGTGTGGTGATTAGGAGTAACCAACTCATGTGATCCTCTAGGCACCCTCGTCAGTCATCCATCAGACCCAAAATGGAAGGGAGGGAGGGAAGGGGATTCCCACATACAATGAAAAACTGATTGCTTTATCAATAAAAATAAGTTTAAAATATGTGCATCACACTCACAAACATCGGAAATAATGAACAGTTCGACCACCCAGGGTCAGAGGCATGTAGCCATGCATCCCACATGCATCTCATTGCTCCGAGGCCGAACCTCTCTGGCCCACTCCCTCTCCCTCCTGTGGTCCAGAGTGCCACTTGGATGGAGTGGGGCTGTGCTTAATGGGGCTCTATTGCGAGTCAACAGGCCGAGGCTGGGTCGCAATTCCAAACTACAGCCTGCTTCAATTGTGCTGCGAGGTAATATCTGAGTAAGTCGGGGACCCCCCTGCCTCCTCTTGCTCTTGAGGAGAGCATCACTGACCTTGAGACCCTAGGTCTCTTATCGTTCCAAATGAATTGGAGTATTAGTGACTGGATGTTCTTTAGAGCCGGGCGTGGCACTACGATGGGGAGGGTTTGGAAGTTATATAGTAACCGTGGGAGGACGTTCATTTTTACGGACGCTATTCTTCCGAACCAGGAAATTTGGTGTTTTTTCCACGTTTCCAAGTCTTTTTTAATCTGGTCAAATATGGGGGGGGAGGTAATTGTGTTGATAAAGGGAGTTATACGAGTTTGAAATTTTGACCCTCAGATATTTTATATAGGTGGAGCTCCACTTGTATTTGTAGTGGGCTTGGATAAGTTTCCACGTCTGGGGTGGGAGCGAGATATTTAGGGCTTCTGATTTGTCTATATTGACCTTATAGTCAGAGACCAGCCCAAATTGAGTCAGTTGGCTTTGAAGGCTAGGGAGGGAGGAAAGGCTAGGGAGGGACTATTGCGTTCTTCTCAAGGATGTCTTCTTTCTACCCCCTTTGTATCTAAAGCCCTCTCCCGCCTTAAACCTTTTTCACTGACTGCCCCTCACCTCTGGAATGCCCTTCCCCTCAGTACCCGACTAGCACCCTCTCTATCCACCTTTAAGACCCACCTTAAGACACACTTGCTTAAAGAAGCATATGAATAGCACTGTGGCTATTCTGAACACATGATACATAAAGCTTGGCCCCCTGCAGATGCACTTACCAGAACTCCCTCCTACTGTCTCTGTACGTTCTCCCTACCTACCAATTAGACTGTAAGCTCCTCGGAGCAGGGACTCCTCTTCCTTAATGTCTAAAGCACTTATTCCCATGATCTGTTATTTATATTATCTGTTATTTATTGGATTACCACATGTATTACTGCTGTGAAGCGCTATGTACATTAATGGCGCTATATAAATAAAGACATGCAATACAATACAATACAAAGGGGGTCATCGAGGGTCAGAATCACATCGTCCGCGAATAGGGAAATTTTGTACTCTCGGTCCGCAATTTGGATCACCTTGATACTTTTTTTGGCTCTAATTTTGGCTGCTCAAGGTTCAATGGTTAGGGCAAATAACAAGGGGGAAAGCGGGCAGCCCTGTCTGGTCCCGTTCCTGATTTTTATTGGATCCGAGAAGCCGCCTGATAGTTTGACATACGCTGTTGGGTTTTGATAGAGGGCTCTCACTCCCTCTAAGAAAGGGCCACTGAAGCCGAACCTCAGCATTGTTTGATCTAAAAAAGACCATTTGATTCTGTCGAACGCTTTTTCAGCGTCGAGGCTCATAATCATTGCTTTGGATCCGGTGAGATGCACGTGGTTTATTATATCCACAATTTTGCGGGTGTTGTCGGAGGCCTGTCTTCCTGACACAAAACCTACTTGATCTATGTGTATGAGTCTAGGGAGAATTGGATTTAGCCTGTTTGCCAAGATCTTACTGTAGATATTAGATCAGTATTTAACAGGGAGATGGGCCTATAGTTACCGCAGACGAGCGGGTCCCTACCCTCCTTGTGGATTATAGACAGATTTGCCGCTGTGATCGTAGCGGGGATTGGTTCCCCTTGGAGGAAGGAATCGTACATATCTAATAGGTATGGGGAAAGGATTTGCATGAACATTTTATAATAAGAGTTCGAGAAACCGTCTGGGCCGGGTTTTGGCTAATTCAAGTGATTAAATGGCTTCAGAAAGTTCCTCTTGGGTGACATTTTTATTTAACTTCTCCACCTCTTCCTGGGATAGGGTGGACAGGTTACATAGCTCTAGATATTGTGAGATAGTATTAAGGCTAACCGAGTCCTGGGTTGGGTGGTGAAGGTTGTAAAGGTCCGAGTAAAAGTCTGCGACTTCCTGTGCTATCTCTTTTTCTATGTATGTGGTCTGTCCTTTTCGTGTCTGTATGCAGGCTATCTGAGATTTGACTCTCGTGCCCCTGTGTTTTGAGGCCAGAAGCCTGTCAGCTTTATTGCCTTTATCAAAGAATTTTTGCTTCGACCACCTTAGTGCCTTCCTCGAGTTGGGTCTGTTTGAGGGCAGATCTAGCTAGGTGATGCACATATTTTAAACTTATTTTTATTGATAAAGCAATCGGCACCATTTCCGTTACCCCTCTCTATTCCGTTTTGTGCGTTTGTTTGTTATACCATACACACCTTTATCGTGCTGGTATTTTGTCTTTCTTATCATTATTTTAACATGACCCATTAAAGGCTAAATTTTAAATCAATCATTATACTGCACATTGAAGTGCTAGTCCCAAAGGGGCTCTTTTTCTTGCCTTGGCAAGTTTTCTTCGTATCACTATAATATATATATATATATATATATATATATATATATATATATATATATATATATATATATATATATATATATATATTTATATATAGTGCTTGGGACTCTAATAAAATAGGCCCCTCTCTGCTATGGATCTGTCACTAAAAATAAAACTTTTCTTTAAAAATGTCAGTTTGATTTTTTTCTTATTTTTGTCATTCAAGCTTTCGCTGTTCCTCCAGCCTAAAAACATGTTCTATAAGAGACGCAGAAATCCGCTACGGTCATACAAACATAATCAAATGGTGAAATTGAATACACATCAGTCTCTAATATACAGTCAAGTTTACCTTATCGGTGTTTTTTACTGTGCAAAGTACTTCAACTTCCACTGTAGCTTTACCAGTCCCATCGAGAACTTTTTTTCCACGTATACTGCATATTATCGGAGTCTTTGAGAACTGAGCGAAGTAATTAGCCTTAAAACAAACACACAAAATATGATATATACAAATGTAGGACATCAGAGCGTAGAGTCAATCGTGAAACTAACCAGTCTTGTATATCTAAAGCTTGCAAAACATCTAAGCATAACAATCAAGGGAACACGTTTTTATAAATCTTGCAGTTCGTTGAGGGGTGGGAAGCACAATAACATGAGCAAATTTATGATGAAGACCCTTCAACAAGTGACACATGGGGTTTATGCATCAAGGCAAACTTGGGGCTAAATGTTTTCCAGATTTGCCCCATGTGTCAGCTTGCGATCAGAGGATGAGTTAGAGATGTATTGCATGTTGTACATATTGGCAGGGATTCCCTAAGCGCCCATGTGTTTTAAAACAACCCGATCCGGTGTTAATTGCTATTGACTTGAATGGAAGTTAATGGTGGATTGGGGGGTGATATGTGAATCCCCCACATTGTACCGTCTCCGTGTCATTTTCTTCCTCATATTATGCGTCAGAAAATCTGACAGTTCTTGGTTAGCTGCAGTCTATGCCAGATGTAAGAAATCGGAGTAACAAGCCTATCTCTCATGACACAACTCGAAGCACAAACTGGTGCAGTGTTTCAAACCAAACTGTAGTGTGTTGATAAATAGACCCCTTTATTTATTTTGTCACTATGGGGTGGGCGCGCTTACCACCAAGGGAGCAATCCCATAAAGACGCTGCACCATCACAAGAAGCACTGAGACCCAGTATCATATGCAGTTTACTATATTTAAATAACATTGACAGTAAAACTATATATTTTGTATTAACTTATTTAGACAAACAACATTTATCACATGTACTTATTTTTTTTTTTTTTACATATCATTTATCTCCCAGTTGTACCAATGAGCTGCAGGTTTTGCAAGCAGGCGTAGGTAACAACTCCCCTGGTCTCTCCCACAGGCACAGGTGGGAACAATAGTTACATACTGTATGCTATAGTGGTACTGGCTAAAGTGCTAGTAAACACAGCTGGAGAGTATGATCATGGCTTCAGTCATCTTAAAATATTCCCCAAACGATCAAGGATTATATCTTTAAAACTGCTGAATTTGAGAGGGTGAAGGGTTAAAATGTCCAGTCCAAGGACTGAAATCAGTGAGATGTTTGCGGTTTTTCATAGAAAACCTTTGATTTTGATGAGTGAGAATTAGCTCCAGTGAAAGAGAATGAGCGCCAATGAGTGAGAATGAACCCCAAAATGTGAGAATGAGCCCCATTGGGTGAGAATGAGCCCTAATGAGTGGGAAGGATCCCCAGTGATTGAAAATGAGCCCCAATGAGTGAGAATGAGCCCAAATGAGTGAGTGAACCACAATGAGTGAGTGAGAATGAGCCCTAGTGAGTGAGAATGAGACCCAATGAGTGAGAATGAGCCACAATGAGTGAGTGAACCCCAATGAGTGATAATGAGCCCCAATGAGTGATAATGAGCCCCAGTGAGTGAGATAGAGCCCCAGTGAGTGAGAATGGGCCCCAGTGAGTGAGAATGGGCCCCAGTGAGTGAGAATGGGCCCCAGTGAGTGAGAATGGGCCCCAGTGAGTGAGAATGGGCCCCAGTGAGTGAGAATGAACCACAAAGTGTGATAATGAGCCCCAGTGAGAATGGGCCTCAATGAGTGAGAATGAACCACAAAATGTGATAATGAGCCCCAATGAGTGAGAATGAGTCCCAATGAGTGAGTGAACCCCAATGAGTGAGTATGAGCCCTAGTGAGTGAGAATGATCCCCAGTGAATGAGAATGCGCCACAATGAGTGAGTGAACCCCAATGAGTGAGTGAGATAGAGCCCCAGTGAGTGAGAACGAGCCCCAACGAGTGGGAACGAGTCCCAGTGAGTGGGATAGAGCCCCAGTGAGTGAGAATGAGCCCAATGAGTGAGAATGAGTGACCCAATGAGTGAGTGCTGCTGACCAGTCTGGATCTCAGACGTGGCTCATACCAGATGCCCGTAGACATCTTCTGGGCTGAGGAAGAAGGTGCTATTCAGGGCCTCCTCCAGCCTCTCCGGGACATTGCGGGACCGGTAATACTCTGCGGCCGCCTGCTTCAGCTCGTAGTAATCCCTGTCCTCCTTGGACGCGCCACACAGCCCGTAGCTCATTCTGATACCGACTAACAGAAGTCCCGGTGCCCAGGGGCCTTTCCCACCCGGCTCACAGGTGCTTCTAGAGGACCCGGTACTAGGCCGCAGTCGCCGGGTTGCCAGGCAACGCGTCAAACCCGCCAGGGTTGCTAAGGAAACTTCCCGCGAGATTCTTCCGCAGACTGGTGAGCAGTGCGCAGGCGCGGGTATTGCCGTTGTGGCTTGATGAATAAAAATGTTTCCAGTGAGAATGGGATCCTATGAATGGGGTATTTTCAATAGGGACGAATTTGTGCTCCTGGTAGAAAACCATGAACCTTTCATTCTGCATTTTCTGATGGCAAAATGTAATGTACCTAAAATTATATTTAACGTTAAAATTCAGTGATTTTGTACACTCCAACATTTCCCACATTAAAATAGGTACACATGCGTCTATTACACCCCACGCTCCTCATATATAACCCTACGCCCTTAATATGCACCCCCACACCCCTGATGTATAACCCTCATTTACAGCCAACGGACATCATCACACCACTGTCTGTAAAAATCCTAGGTACAGTGCTGCATACTGCGTGCTATATTGTAATTGATGCGCTTTGAGTCCCATTGGGAGGAAAGCGCAATATGAAATAAAGTTATTATTATATACTTCCCCCACTCCACTCATATATACCCTACCTACACCACTTATACCCACCTCATATGTATCCCACATTACTAATATAATAACCCACACCCCACTACCGGTAATTATTTTATTTTTACATTTTCCCATAACCATAGTTGCAGCTTCTTTATCCCCAGGGACAGCTCCTCGCCACCCAATGAAGTCAAGTCCAGGCTTTGCCTGCTGAGCAGGAAACGCAGAGGGGGACCCGGGTGCAGGTCAGTCTGTGGCGCTCTCTCGGAGGTCCTGGTTTGATTCAGGTTTCCCCAGCTGCACGTACGCGATGATCACGGGATTCTGATTCACCTGTAGTCACAATGAGCCGGAGTGTGCGCGCAGCGGGGGAAACCAGTACAAGCAGGTACAATGCATGGGGGTCCATACAGCACTGGCAGTACAGTTGGGGGGTTAGAAATGTCAAATTTGAAATCCTTTACACGTGAGTCTAAAAAGCCAATATTCAAACCTATTTTTTTAAGCATTGACCCATGAGAGGTAGGCTTAGTGTCATTGTCAAGGCCGCCAACAGAAATCATGGGGCCCAGGACAAATGAAAGGAACAGCCGCTCTTCCCCCCCCCCCCCCCGAACCAACAGCGCACCTACAACAAAAATAAATTTTTTAGCACACAACTTTTACTTAACTGTTTTCTTCTTATTGTAATACGGAAAAAAACATTACAATGCAATCTGTTTATTTTTATATTTTCAACCAAAGATACCCAATGCTAAATCCAATGTGACAAAAGGCCTGGGGGGGATTCAGTATGGGCCTGGGGGTGAGGGGGTTAAGTATTGGCCGAGGGGAGGGGTTAATTATGGGTGGGTGAGTGGGTGACTGACTGCCTGGGTGGGTGACTGACTGACTGCCTGGGTGGGTCACTGGGTGGGTGACTGAGTGACTGGATGGGTGGGTAATTGAGTGACTGGGTGGGTGACTGAGTGACCTTGACTGAGTGACTGGGTGGGTGAGTGACTGCCTGGGTTGGTGAGTGAGTGACTGCCTGGGTGGGTGGGTTCTGCTTCCTTGCCCGCCAGACTCTTCCCCCCTGCCCCTGATCCCTGTGGCTGCTGCTCAAGGTGGGCTCGGGGGAGGGGGGTGGGGGGCGCGGGAGTTATGCTGGGGGTTGCGGGAGGTAGACTGGGGGGGCACGGGAGGTAGACTGAGGGGGGGTCGAGACTGGCGGGCTAATTCCCATAGGAGCATTTCCCCCCGGCCCCTAGTCCCCGCGGCTGCTGCCCGGGGCAGGAGGCTGGCACTTGGGGAGCTGTGTTGGCGGGCGCGGGGGGAGCAGGACGGCGCTTCCCCTCTGTCCCACGTAGGGAGCGGGCAGCAGGCCAGACACCCTGCTTTCCCTGCGCATACGCGCCGAGACCTCGACTCTGCACATGCGTGCCGAGCCCTTCGGCTCTGCACATGGGAATCGCCGGCATTTTTTTTTTCTGATATGGAGAAATGGGACCGGGGCGCTGCCTGGATTGAACAAAATAGTGACCCCTGCAAATAGAGGATCTGACTCTATATAGAATAATAGAATAAAGCAAAATATACTGGCCCAAGTTCCTGCTGCTGCTTCACTGCAAAAGAGAGATTTCCGAGAATCCTCATATGGAAATAGTGTACACGGTATGGTGAGCGCAAAACCAAGACCAGAAAAGCACAATCAATAGTTGTCTCAATAGACTCAGTTGGAGAGAAGGGAGGGTGGGGACCGGGGAACGGGAGGGACTGGGGAGTGGTGGATGTAAATGACCAAATAATGTTAACAGTACTCACACGGCCATGTGTGAGCAGCAACCCATAATTGGATGTATCTTCTCTGCAAAGTTTTCTTTTCTTTTTCTCCTTCGACCAAGACCGTTGTGTTCTCAGGGAATAGAGAAAAAGCAAGAATTTGTGAACGGTGGGACATATGGTGTAATGATAAATGACAAAAACAAATGTCTACACTCACAAGGCCATATGTGAGTGAAGGGCATTCAGAGGATCCCCAGCCACATATATTGTGGTACACTGTGGGTCATCAGGTGTCACTCATTCAGCAGCATACAGATACGGGTGGCAAAAGTAGAATTAATAAAGTTTAATCAAACAGTAAAAGCAACAATGACGTGCCAAAAAGGAGAGACACTTACATAAAAACAATGGAGTGGAGAGTGAGCAGGCAGACTCACGGCAACTTCCCTCAGCACTCTGCCCGGAAAGGATCCTCCCTACCACGTCCGGTTGGCAAGGTCACGAGCAGCTGCTTCGTTCAGCTACGGTGGCTGACTGCACTCAAAAGACCTCCGCAGAACTACACGTTTCGTCGTTAGACTTCCTCTGGTTCTGGCGGAGTTGGGGCTTGTGCTTCCCATTTATGCACAAGTAGTTGTCAGGACGTGCTCACCACAAACGAGACGGGACCGCGGTGCTGAGGTGGGATAGGATATAACGCCACCCACAGCCACGAGGGCACGTCTTGAGAGTAGAGTGGTCTGGGAGTCCGGATCGGGGCAGGAGAGGTACGGATGGTAGAGGGTGGGGTTTGCTAAATCCGGGGTTAGAGAGAGGGACGTAATCGTTTACCGTTTGCCGAGATCGGGATGCCAGAGGTGCGGAGAGTCGTGTTGCCGTATGCCGAGTTCGGGATGCCAGAGGTGCGGGTAGACGTAGCGGAAGCCGGTTCGGTAAACGAGGAAGACTGCAAAACAAGACAGGACTAGGGAGGCAGAGAGTGATGAGAACAACTGGTTCTATGCTCAGCCGATGAGTTAATGAAGCTGCAGGGTATATATAGGCAAGAGGGTCCAATGGCTGAGTAGCAAGGTGGAGGTGTGTGAATGGGCCAGACTGAGTCAGGGATAGGTCCAGAGGAACTCCTGGGGAAGGGAGTAGACAAACGGATGTATTTGATTGCAGCATTACAAATGGGCAATATGCCTTTAAGAGGCTGACGCTCCTCTATGTGGGCGCGCCCCCGTGTGGCCGTTCCTGCGAGCGCGTGACCGGACACACGCCCAGACCCGACAGTAGAAGGGGAGTGCTGGCGTGCGCGCGCGCGTCTAGGCAAGATGGCGACCGGCGTCCTGGAAGAAGGATCACTGCGAGGCGCGGGAGAGTCCGGAGGAGCCGCGGGTAAGTGAGGAGCACGCCGAGGGCGGCGTGACTCCCAGGTCATGACAGTACCCCCCCCCCCCCTTCAGGGGCGACCTCCGGGCGTCCATGACATGGCTTGGAGGGATTCTTACGATGGAAAGCCTGGACGAGTCGAGGTGCGTGACGATCCCGGTGGGGAATCCATGAACGTTCATCTGGTCCGAACCCCCTCCAGATGACCAGGTTATTGTACTCCACCTCTGGAAATCCTAGAATCCAGGACATACTGAACCTCGTACTCCTGTTGACCTTGGATCAGAAGAGGAAGTGGAGGAGAGGTCGTCTTAGAAAAGCGAGGACTCTGAAATGCTGGTTTAAGCAAAGATACATGGAAGACTGAAGGTATCTTCATCGAGGGTGGAAGACGCAGGCGATAAGCCACAGGATTAATCCTCCTGACCACGGGGAAGGGACCAAGGAACTTGGGTGCTAGCTTCATGGTAGGAACCTTTAGTCGGATATTCCTGGAAGAAAGCCAAAGCCTGTCTCCTGGGACGTACTCCGGAACCTGGCGTCGAAGGCGATCTGCCTGGAGTTTCTGTCTCCCTGTGGCCACCTTTAAGTTCTCCTGGATCCTAGTCCATAAGTCTTTCAGCTGGGAGATACGCTTGTCAACCGCTGGTACTCCTGAGGATAGCGAGGAGAACGGTAAACGGGAAGGATGAAATCCACAATTTATGAAGAAGGGAGATTCCTGAGTGGAGTCATTGCGAAGGGAGTTAAAAGCAAACTCGGCCCAAGGAAGCAGATCCACCCAGTCATCTTGTGTATCGGTTATAAAACATCGGAGGTATTGTTCCAGGTTTTGGTTGGCCCTCTCCGTCTGCCCATTGGTCTGTGGGTGGTATCCCGATGAGAATTGTAGTGAAATACCCAATTTTCGGGAAAAAGCTCGCCAAAATCGTGACACAAATTGGGACCCCCGATCAGAGACGATGATTGCAGGCACTCCGTGAAGACGAAAAATTTCCTGAATGAAAACATCCGCAAGCCTGGAGGAATTCGGAAGACCCCTCAAGGGAACAAGGTGCGTCTGTTTGGAAAAACGATCAATCACCACAAGAATCGTATTCATCCCTTTGGAGTTTGGGAGCTCTGCGATGAAATCCATAGAAATATGGTTCCAGTGCCGGTCTGGAATGGGTAAAGGAAGGAGAAGGCCTGCTGGTTTGACCCGGGGAACTTTGTTGCGAGCGCATGTGCCACACGCTTTTACAAACTCCTCCACATCCTTAGCCCTCTCTGGCCACCAGAAGGTATGTTGAACAAGGTCGTTGGTTTTCCGTATCCCTGGATGTCCTGCCGATTTAGAGGAATGGCACCACTCGAGAACCCTCTTGCGGTGTTGGGGTGCCGTGTAGAGTCTTCCCTCCGGGACCTTGAGACCCATTGGAGCTTGTGATTGCTCGGATCGAATTTTGTCCATAATATCAAAGGAGTTGGCGGACAGAATACATCTAGAGGGGATAATCGTCTCTAGCTGTTCTTCAGACTTGTCCTCTGCCAGGAACTGTCGAGACAGAGCGTCCGCCTTAAGATTCTTGGAGCCAGGAATAAAGGAGATGAGAAAATTGAATCGTGAAAAAAAAAGTGCCCAGCGGGCTTGTCGAGAGCTCAAACGACGTGCCCCTTCTAGGTAGAGAATATTCTTATGGTCTGTGAGTATGGTTATAGGTGTCTCCGTACCCACTAAGAAGTGTCTCTACTCTTCTAATGCCAACTTGATAGCCAAAAGCTCCCGGTTCCCGACATCGTAATTCCGTTCTGTGGACAAGAATTTCTTTGAGAAGAAGGCACATGGGTGTAGTCTGGCTAAGTGAGAGATCCTTTGGGATAAGACAGCCCCAGCCCCGATGTCAGAAGCATCTACCTCCAAGGTAAATGGAAGTTTAGGATCTGGGTGGGTGAGGATAGGGGCAGACACAAAAGCCTTTTTCAGAAGATTAAATGCCCGTACGGCGGTCTCAGACCATGATGAAGGATCTGCACCTTTCTTCGTGAGAGCCGTTATGGGAGATACCGTAGAAGAAAAATTGCGATAATAGTTTGCAAAACCTAGAAAGCGTTGCACGGCTTTGAGAGTGGTCGGACGGGGCCAGTCCAAAATAGCCTTAAGTTTTTCTGGATCCATATTGAATCCAGAGTCAGAGATAACGTATCCCAAAAATGCCACAGACTTGAGATGGAACTGACATTTCTCCAATTTTGCAAAGAGATGGTTCTCCCGGAGGCATAACAGCACTTGTTGAACATGTTTGATGTGTTCTCGAGGGGATTTAGAAAAGATTAGGATGTCATCCAGGTAGACGATAAGAAATGTATTAAGAATGTATTAAGAAAGTCCCGAAAAATCTCATTGACGAAATCCTGGAAAACAACTGGTGCGTTGCACAGACCGAACGGCATGACCAGGTATTCATAGTGGCTGTCATGGGTGTTAAAAGCAGTCTTCCATTCGTCCCCCTCACGTATCCTTACTAAATTGTAAGCACCTCTTAAGTCCAATTTAGAAAAGATAGTTGCTCCCTGAAGACGGTCGAAAAGTTCCGGTATCAAGGGCAGTGGGTAGCGGTTCTTGCGTGTGATGTTATTCAACCCCCGGTAGTCTATGCATGGACAAAGAGAACTGTCCTTCTTTTAGACAAAAAAGAAGCCTGCTCCGACTGGAGAGGAAGACTTACGGATGAAACCCCTCACTAAATTCTCTGCAATGTAAGTTTTCATGGCTTTAGTCTCTGGGAGAGAGAGAGGATAGGATCGTCCTCTGGGAAGAGGTGCCCCAGGTAGTAGATCAATAGGACAGTCGAAAGGACGGTGCGGAGGTAGAACCTCTGAACGTGCTGTGTCGAACACATCACGGAATTCCCAGTACACAGAAGGTAGGGAGTCAACCTTCTCTGGCAGGGTAGACAACCCACCAATCTTCTGGAAAATCCTGGTACATGTCTTGGCACAAGGAGCACCCCACTGGATGGGTTCCCGATCCGTCGAGTCGATGCGAGGATTATGGAGTTGAAGCCAAGGAAGACCCAAAATCAGCTCAACAGAGGGCGTGTGGATAACATCGAGGGTAATGATCTCCATATGAACGTCGATGTACTGCAGTAGGAGAGGCACCGTCTGGAGCGTGATGAATGCCGGCTGTAGAGGTCGACCGTCAATGGCTTCCAGACCTACTGGCGTCTTCTTACTGATAAATGGAATATTGTTCCGTCTCGCAAAAGTCTCATCGATGAAATTGCCTGCGGAACCGGAATCAATGAACGCCCGTGCTTGAGTGTGAAACCCCTCTCCAGACAGTGTTATAGGCAACATTATCCTGGTGGGAAGAACATCTTTGATGATGGGAGAAAGTGTCAATATTCCCAACGAAACTCTCTGGGATTTCATTGGGAGTTGGCGTTTCCCGGCTTGTGGAGACACTGAGGTAATATGTGACCGGAATTGCCACAATACATGCAGAGACCAGCATTGCGCCGACGTTGTTTCTCGGCAGCAGACAGCTTGTTACCTCCAAACTGCATTGGTTCCGGGACGTCACCGGAAGGAGGTGTAGGAGCCATGAATGATAGAGCCAGATGCCTTGAAACCCGTTGACGGTAACGAAAACGTTCATTTCTCCGCTCCTGCAGACGGTGGTCCACTCGAACACACAGACTGATCAAATCCTCTAGGTCAGTGGGACGTTCCCGTGCTGCAAGCTCATCCTTTAGGGATTCGGACAGACCTTGCCAAAACGCAGAAGATAGTGCTTCATTATTCCATCCCGTTTCAGCAGCAAGTGTGCGGAACTCCACCGCGTACCGGGCGACGGGTCGATCTCCCTGGGTTATGTGATGAAGAGAAGATGCTGCCGTTAATTGCAGTGCAGGGGTGTCGAAGACTCTTCGGAACTCCTTGACAAAGAGATCGATGTCCCGTGTGAGGAGACCTTGTTGTTCCCAGATGGGAGAAGCCCATGCCAGCGCCTCGTCGATGAGAAGAGCCACGATGTAGCCGACCCTGGAGACAGAAGAGACAAAACGAGAGGGCGAGAGTCGAAATTGAATGAGGCATTGGTTAAGGAAGCCCCTACATCCTTGGGGATCCCCAGCATAGTGTTTGGGAGCCGGAATACGAGGTTCCAAAGCAAACGGAGGTGCTGGAAAGGCGGTTGCGGAGACTGTGGAAGCCACGGGGGAAGGTGGCCGACTGAGAGCTCGGACTTGAACGGTAAGCGAATGAACGCTTTGCTGTAAGGTATCCATTCGCCTATCAGCTTGTTCCAGATAAGTCTCTAGCCTGGTGAAAAGATTAGTATGGGCATTTAAAGGGCGCTCCACCTCAGCGGGGTCCATGTTTGTAGGGCTGAGCATAATGTCAGGACGTGCTCACCACAAACGAGACGGGACCGCGGTGCTGAGGTGGGATAGGATATAACGCCACCCACAGCCACGAGGGCACGTCTTGAGAGTAGAGTGGTCTTTGGAGTTCGGATCGGGGCAGGAGAGGTATGGATGGTAGAGGGTGCTGTTTGCTAAATCCGGGGTTAGAGAGAGGGACGTAATCGTTTACCGTTTGCCGAGATCGGGATGCCAGAGGTGCGGAGAGTCGTGTTGCCGTATGCCGAGTTCGGGATGCCAGAGGTGCGGGTAGACGTAGCGGAAGCCGGTTCGGTACACGAGGAAGACTGCAAAACAAGACAGGACAAGACAGGACTAGGGAGGCAGAGAGTGATGATAACAACTGGTTCTATGCTCAGCCGATGAGTTAATGAAGCTGCAGGGTATATATAGGCAAGAGGGTCCAATGGCTGAGTAGCAAGGTGGAGGTGTGTGAATGGGCCAGACTGAGTCAGGGATAGGTCCAGAGGAACTCGTGGGGGAGGGAGTAGACGAACGGATGTATTTGATTGCAGCATTACAAATGGGCGATATGCCTTTAAGAGGCTGACGCTCCTCTATGTGGGCCCGCCCCCGTGTGGCCGTTCCTGCGAGTGCGTGACCGGACACACGCCCAGACCCGACAGTAGAAGGGGAGTGCTGGCGTGCGCGCGCACGTCTAGGCAAGATGGCGACCGGCGTCCTGGAAGAAGGATCGCTGCGAGGCGCGGGAGAGTCCGGAGGAGCCGCGGGTAAGTGAGGAGCACGCCGAGGGCGGCGTGACTCCCAGGTCGTGACAGTAGTTGCATAATCATTATTGCTCGATATTTACGATGGCGGAGATTTATTGACGATGTCATTTTTATTTGGAAGGGGGATGAAGCGAGTCTTTTAAAATTCATTTCGTATATTAATGATAATGACCTTAATTTAAGATTCACCTGTAATTACAGGAAGAGTAGAATTAATTTCCTTGATTTGGTGATTTACATAGAAGAAGGCACCATTAAGACTATGACACATTTTAAGGATGTCGATAAAAACAATTATATATTACAAACAAGTTGTCACCACCCTAGTTGGCTTCGAAATGTGCCATACGGGCAATTTAGAAGATTAAAAAGAAACTGTACTGATGATGCAAATTTTATGATTCAAACTAAATTCCTTGAGGAAAGGTTCTATTGTTCTATTGTTCAGTCGGCAATACAAAAAGCTGAAAATCTAAAAAAGAGAAGAACTATTAAAAGACATGTCTAAGAAACAAAAACAAGATAAAAAGGATTTCAATTTTTCCTTTATTACAAGTTATAACAGACAAGCTGGAAAAATTGTAAACATTGTAAACATATACTGGCATATAGTCGAGAATGACCAGATCATAGGAAATATGGTTCCTGATAAACCAGTTATTATATTTAAAAGAGCAAGAACATTAAAAGACCAACTTGCACCCAGTGCATTGCCAAGAAACAATAAAACAATAAATAGATGGTTACCTAACATTAAAGGTTTCTTGGGCTGCACTACGTGCAAAGCTTGTGCTTATCGAGCAATAGACAAATATGAGTGTATTTCCAACATGACCAAAAAGAAGTATACTATTATAAAACATATCACTTGCAGAACCAACTATATTATTTATCTCATTGAGTGCCCATGTGGGCTACAATATGTTGGTAAGACTAAAAGACGAATGAATATTAGAATACTAGTACATATTGGTTATATTAGACGTAAAGTCATGACCCATCTTCTGTCTGAACATTTTATTACGAAACATCAAGGGGATATGTCAGGCTTTAAATTTAGTGCTATAGAATATGTTCTTCCCCATTGGAGAGGGGGAGACAGAGACCTAGAACTAACAAAGAGGGAATCCTTTTGAATATTTACACTTAAGACGTTAGTTCCAGATGGTCTAAACGCTGAGCTTGATATAGGAGTATTTTTATAGAGCTTTTATAGTAATTATGTAGTTATTAACACTGATCTCCATTAAATATGTTCCTTTTTAAAATATGTATATATAATATATAATATATATAATATAATATATATAATATAACTAGCTGAGAGACCCGGCGTTGCCCGGGATGTAAATGCGTAATAGGTAGTATTATTTATAAATCGTGGAACAATAGGTGACTGTTTGTTGTAAAGGTTGGATAATAATATTGAAAAGAAAGATGGAAGAAAATGTAATACGATGTTGTATAAAAATGGTTTATTGTAAGCACACCACAGTACAATGTATATTTTGGTGACATAAGTGATGTAAAAATCTGAGTCGTGTGTCCTGCTAGGGTGTGAGGCGGCGGGTGGCGCGTGGGTTGTGAGTGCTGTGTGCGAGTGGGGGTCCTGCTAGGGTGTGAGGCGGCGGGTGGTGCGTGGGTTGTGAGTGCTGTCTGTGAGTGTGGGTCCTGCTAGGGTGTGAGGCGGCGGGTGGCGCGTGGGTTGTGAGTGCTGTCTGTGAGTGGGGGTCCTGCAAGGGTGTGAGGCGGCGGCTGGCGCGTGGGTTGTGAGTGCTGTCTGTGAGTGGGGGTCCTGCTAGGGTGTGAGGGGATGGGTCAGTGATGTCGGTGCGTAGGGGCGGGAGGCAGCAGGTGTGTGTGGCGGCAGGTATGTGTCGAGTGTGGCGGGTGTCTGTTGAGTGCGTGCAGCGGCTGTGAGGCGGTGGGTGAAAGGCAGAGGCGGCCGGAGTAAGGGCGGGTGAAAGGCAGAGGCGGGGGTGGGGAGGCGGTAAGGCGGGCATGAAGGCGAAGGGCGGCGGGAAGGGGAGGAAGGGGTGGAGGAGGGGGGCAAGGGGTGGAGGAGGGGGGCAAGGGGTGGAGGAGGGGGGCAAGGGGTGGAGGAGGGGGGCAAGGGGTGGAGGAGGGGGGCAAGGGGTGGAGGAGGGGGGAAGGGTTAGAGGAGGGGGGGGAAGGGTTAGAGGAGGGGGGGGAAGGGTTAGAGGAGGGGGGGGAAGGGTTAGAGGAGGGGGGGGAAGGGTTAGAGGAGGGGGGGGAAGGGTTAGAGGAGGGGGGGGAAGGGTTAGAGGAGGGGGGGGAAGGGTTAGAGGAGGGGGGGGAAGGGTTAGAGGAGGGGGGGGAAGGGTTAGAGGAGGGGGGGAAGGGTTAGAGGAGGGGGGGAAGGGTTAGAGGACGGGGGGGAAGGTTTGAGGAGGGGGTGGAAGGGTGGGAGGGGGTGGGAGGGGAAAGGGGAAAAAGAGGTGGAGGGGGGGGGGAAGAGGAGTGGAGGGGGGGGTGGAAAGGGGAGCGGAGGGGGGGTGAAGGGGAGCGGAGGGGGGTGAAGGGGAGCGGGGGGGGGAAGGGGAGCGGGGGGGGGAGGGGAGCGGGGGGGGAGGGGAGAAGTGGTGGGAAGGGGGAGGAGGGGGGAGGTGGTTGAAAGGGGGAGAAGGGGGGAGGTGGTGGGAAGGGGGGAGGTGGTGAGAAGGAGGAGGAGGGGGAAGGTGGTGGAAAGGGAGAGAAGGGGGGATGTGGTGGGAAGGGGGAGGAGGGGGAAGGTGGTGGGAAGGGGGAGGAGGGGGAAGGTGGTGGGAAGGGGGAGGAGGAGGGGGAAGGTGGTGGGAAGGGGGAGGAGGAGGGGGGAGGTGGTGGGAAGGGGGGGAGGGGGAGGTGGTGGGAAGGGGGGGAGGGTGGAGGTGGTGGGAAGGGGGGAGGTGGTGGGAAGGGGGGGAGGTGGTGGGAAGGGGGGGAGGTGGTGGAAAGGGGGGGGAGGTGGTGGGAAGGGGGGGAGGGGTGAGGTGGTGGGAAGGGGGAGGAGGTGGGAAGGGGGAGGCGGAGGGAAGGCGGGGGGTGGGAGGCGGTGGGAAGGCGGGGGGTGGGAGGAGGTGGGAAGGCGGGGGGTGGGATGGCGGGGGGTGGGAGGCGGTGGGAAGGGGGGGGAGGCGGTGGGAAGGGGGGGGGAGGCGGTGGGAAGGGGGGAGGGAGGCGGTGGGAAGGGGGAGGGAGGCGGTGGGAAGGGGGGAGGGAGGCGGTGGGAAGGGGGGGGGGGAGGCGGTGGGAAGGGGGGGTGAGGGGGGGTGAGGGGGGTGAGGAGGGGTGGGAGGCGGTGGGAAGGGGGGGAGGCGGTGTGAAGAGGGGGGAGGCGGTGGGAAGGGGGGGGGAGGCAGTGGGAAGGGGTGGGGGGAGGCGGTGGGAAGGGGTGGGGGGAGGCGGTGGGAAGGGGTGGGGGGAGGCGGTGGGAAGGGGTGGGGGGAGGCGGTGGGAAGGGGGGCTGGGAGGCGGTGGGAAGGGGGGGAGGCGGTGGGAAGGGGGGGGAGCGGTGGGAAGGGGGGGGACGCGGTGGGAAGGGGGGGAGGCGGTGGGAAGGGGGGGAGGGGATGGGAAGGGGGGGAGGCGGTGGGAAGGGGGTTTAGGCGGTGGGAAGGGGGGGGAGGCGGTGGGAAGGGGAGGGAGGCGGTGGGAAGGGGGGGTGGAGGGGAGGTGAAGGGGGGGTGGAGGGGAGGTGAAGGTGGGGGGGTGGAGGGGGGGGTGGAGGGGGGGTGGAGGGGAGGTGAAGGGGGGGAGTGGAAGGGAGGTGAAGGGGGGGGGTGGAAGGGAGGTGAAGGGGGGTGTGGAAGGGAGGTGAAGGGGGGGGGGTGGAGGGGAAGTGGAGGGGGGGGAGGTAAATGGGGAGGTGAAGGGGGGTGGAAGGGAGAAGTGGAGTGAGGGGAGGTGAAAGGCGGTGAGGGGAGGTGATGGGGGGTGAGGGGAGGTGAAGGCCGCTCACTCACCCGTCCGGCAGGTCCAACGTGGATCTGAGGCGGGAGGCAGCGTGTTGTGGCCGCTCTCCCGCTGTGTCCCGGGCGCTCGCTCGCTCCCCCGCTGACTGTAGCGGCGCCGGGGGGGGTATCGGGGAGACACTGACACTGGAGGGGAGGGCGGGTGGAGGGGAGGTGAAGGCCGCTCACTCACCCATCCGGCAGGTCCCACGTGGATCTGAGGCGGGAGGCAGCGTGTTGTGGCCGCTCCCCCGCTGTGTCCCGGGCGCTCGCTCCCCCGCTGATTGTAGGGGCGCCGGGGGGGGGGGGTATCGGGGAGACACTGACACTGGATCCGCTGACACTGGAGGGGAGGGGGTGGAGGGGAGGTGAAGGGGGGTATGGAGGAGAGGTGAAGGGGGGGTGGAAGGGAGGTGAAGGCCGCTCACTCACCCATCCGGCAGGTCCCACGTGGATCTGAGGCGGGAGGCAGCGTGTTGTGGCCGCTCCCCCGCTGTGTCCTGGGCGCCGCCATCTTGGGCACTCGGCGCCGCGAGGCAGCCTGCCTGGCCACTGGCTGTTCCCCCGCCGGGGAGGGGTGAGTTGTAGCGCCGGGGAGGGGGGGGCATGTATATGTGTGGGGGGGGGGAGAGGTGGGAGATATAGAGGGGGGGTCTCGCACGGGGTAATAATAGTGTGTGTGTCCCGCTGACTGTAGCGGCGCCGGGGGAGGGGGGGGGGCGGGGTGAAAGCGCGGGAGACACGGGGAGAGGAGGAGGTGCGCGCGGGTACTGCTAACACTGTGAGCCCCGCTAATGTATGTAACAGTGTGTGTGTGTGTGTGTGTCACTGTGTGCGTGTCTGTCACTGTGTGTGTGTGGTCCGTGTGTCCGTGTGTCCGTGTGTCCGTGTGTCCGTGTGTCCGTGTGTCCGTGTGTGTGTGTGTGTGTGTCCCTGTGTGTGTGTCCTTTGGCCCGTCACTCCGCCTCAGGCCAATGAGAGGTGTGCGGGGGCGGGCGGGCCAAGGGACCAATGAGATTTCCCCTAGGGACACCGGACATCCAGGCAGGCAAACATACAGTGCTTTCACTAATATAGTATAAGATATATGTTAATTATGTTTTTTCTTGTTCTCTTTCCGCATATGTTCAATAGGTTACCAACAATCGCCGTTTTTAAAGATTACTGTTTTAGGTAGAGAATATGTGTGGTTATGTTGTTTTGGGGGCAACATAACCATTAATGTCGTTTTTTTAAATATATATATATATATATATATTTTTATTGTGTAATTTAACGCCATATACTAGTACGTGTAAACAATGTTTAGATATATTGGTCCACTTGCTAATTTGTAAGGTCCCCCTGCAGACGCACTTACCAGAACTCCCTCCTACTGTCTCTGTACGTTCTCCCTACCTACCAATTAGACTGTAAGCTCCTCGGGGCAGGGACTCCTCTTCCTTAATGTTACTTTTAACAGCTTATTCCCATGATCTGTTATTTATATTATCTGTTATTTATTTGATTACCACATGTATTACTACTGTGAAGCGCTATGTACATTAATGG
This sequence comes from Ascaphus truei, assembly GCF_040206685.1. Classification (NCBI taxonomy): domain Eukaryota; kingdom Metazoa; phylum Chordata; class Amphibia; order Anura; family Ascaphidae; genus Ascaphus; species Ascaphus truei. The sequence continues at coordinate 53,042,794 of NC_134490.1, read as the reverse complement.
CGCTATATAAATAAAGACATACAATACAATACAATACAAGGTCATTTGTACAATTATTTAAATATGCTATTTTTATTTAGCCATCATATATATTATATATATTTTTTAATTTGTATTATGTTACTGTGAAGATTAATTTTATAATGTTCATATTGTATATATAGTCTCTTATTACACACACGGATTATACGTTTACGTGTATTAGATCAATTAAAGCTGTGTATGAGTTACTATTGTACCAATTAGAGTTTAGTATAGGGTATATATATTCAGCTATTAGCATGAATTAGCCACTCCTGAATAAGACGTCATCACGTCGAAACGCGTTGAGTTTGGCTCGTTAGCCATCTTGAAGGAGAGAGAGAAGCAGAGGGATCCCTGTTGGTGTCCTCCGTTCCGTGTAGCCGTAACGACACAATCCGGAAGTGACGCCACGGGACCAGACGCAAGCGAGAGCTGCAGCAGTGTGTACCGAGGTGGTGAATGTCGCGGCACACCGAGGTGCCCAGCTGTTCACTGCTTTTACTTTCTGGACCCATGTAAGCCTCCATTTGTGAGCTCTTCATTGATAAATGTGTTATTTGATCTGCACTATGGTTGTTTTCTCTTTTGTCTGAGATTGCTGACCGCATATACCCCACCATCCAGACTGGGACGATTTATAGTCAAAGACTGGCACACATGCTCCTTTTTCTACTTCACTCGTGAGTAGGAAATTGGAAGCCTTATTTTATTTTATTATTCACGGTTTATACTGTATTACACTATCCACATTTCTTCTTTTTGGGCATTCGGCGACGCTCCCCTGGATCTCGAACTAGCAGTGCATCTTCCAGACTTTTGAAACAGTCTTTTCTACAGGGTCGAGTGATAAGTGGTTTTGCCTTTATTATCACAATTTATTTATTTTATATTATTTACTGATTTTCTACACATGTTTACGAATTAATTTATTCTTATTTTATGATTCACTGTTTTTCTATACATAGTGAATGTTTATTAATTACTATTGATATATCAATTGATATCACTGTTCTTTTGGGTTAGTAGAGCGCCATCTAGCGTTTTTTGTATATTAGTCGGGATGGAGCAGGATATCAGCGGAAGATCTGTGCTGGGTCATCCACTTAGATCTCTGACCTATGAACTTGATGGACGTATGTCTTTTTTCAACCTCATCCACTATGTAACTATGTAACTATGTATTTATATATAGATAGTAAGAATGTGATAGTATGTGAGAAGTATGTGATATTATCTTGATGCACTGATTAACTGTTTATCAGGCAATATATTTTTTTCAGAAAATGGGTTTGATATGAGAGTAGAAACATACACAAGGTTTCAAACAGTATCAAACATTTTAAGAATTATAAAGTGCAAACAAGTTAAACAACAAGTTACATACTTTTTTGAACAGGGATAACAATATAACTATAACAACAAAAGTGCTCCAACATGCCTTTTTTGGCATGAACTGTCTTTATAACAAGCAATGTCATGTCTTGACATAGCCACAATCTCTCTAAAGGATCCAATTGTCTAACATGAGGAAGCAGACTTTTAAAGAAATTAAAATCTTCATCTGAGTTTCCATGCATAACATTAGACATCATGTCTAATTTCCTTTCCTCTATAACAAGTCATTGTTTGTTTTTTTTAAATCTGTAGAGACTTCAGTTTCTTGCGTGGAGGCTCAGGAGATGTGTCAGTCTCACATAGCGAATCTTCCATCACATTGATCACTGCGGGCGTGTCCTCTGCTATTGGTTCGACTTCCAGATTGGACACTGCTGGAGTCATTTGAACTTTTATGAACTCCATTACCTTAAAATACAGCCACAAAGAAGTATAATCTGGGGCGCTTGGACCTGCGTCGCCAGAAAGTGGTGGCTTTATTATTATTTTTAGTTCTCTACGATATGAATCACGAAAATTCTTCCATTTGCCTTTGGTAACTTCACCTACAATTAAAAATTAGGTAAATCAATTAGTATATATTCTTTTTTGATAACATTTGTACGTTTTCTAATGTGCAGCACATTTATGTAACCTATATCACAAGCTACAAGCCATTAAACACTTTTAACATTTTGGTTAATATTAAAAAATATAAATATATAATATTCTATATTCCTAAATCAATGTACTTACTTCATAGGCTCGTTATTCCACCAATTTCTCTCCACAAGTTGTCATGGAGGTATCTGTCATGGTAAGCCTTGCATTGTTGGTTCCACAATGCTTCTTTTTCAAACACCAAGCCAATACACTGCTTTATAGCAGATTTATCCATAGTGTATTTTCTAAACAACACATTCCAACTAGAAGCTTCTGTTACAACTTGTCTGGCAGTAAATTGCAGGCTAGGTTTTGGAGCTCTGTGATTGGTTATTTTTTCTTAGACTGTGATTGGCTAGGTTGTGTTGCACTGGGATTAGTTGCTACTGTACAAGTAACGTGACGCAGCCGCCACGTGTGAAAAACAATTTCATTTGTCTACACTGCAGTCTGTCGCTCCGTAGCGCTTGGTCGCTCACGGTCGCGCTCACTATGTGCGCTTTCATTGGTATCCATGAGTTTGTTCCAGCATCGCGCGGCGTCGCGCACACGTGCTCGGCCACTATAATCACAGCCTAATGTGATATATTGTGCTACGTTATATTGTCCCAGAACAATGAGGCCGGTGAAGGCTGAAATAAATGTAAAATATCATCATTTTATCTATATTCAGCATTTCATAGAACATCAGAAATGAAAACATTTTGAAATGCTTACAGTTGTTTTCAGAAGTATTCACCCCCTACCAGTAATGTCACAAGTTGTTGAATTACAAATTATTTATGTGCATTTTTTTCAAACAAACTATTTTTATTCAAAGCTACAAAGCTGTAGTCATATAACAATTTTCAGTCTAAGCACTACAGCTTTGTAGCTGTGAATACAAATAGTTAGTGAATACTTCGGCAACCCACTGTACAGTATATAAACAGCCTGTTTTAACTTGGCTTAATTGTACTGCTGCTGCCAGTGGGGGGGTTCAACAATTTTTGCCGTTAGAAAATTCATGTTATTTTATGTTGGCTATAAAAACCAATTGCCACATGCTTAAGTAAATGTCAACGTAGGTCTCTGGAAGTCTTTCAAGTTAAACACATCAGGGACATTATTCTCACACAAACACTACGCTGCTTATAGATTGACTAGTCAGATTCTTAAAACAGTATTTTTTGTGCCATAGGTCTACAACCTCTTCAGCAAATGAAGTATTCAAACAACAAAATTGCTAGAAATTGTTAGCTTGAAGGACACAAAGATTACAGCCTGTGAAATGTCTACAAAAAATAAAGATGCCAAAGGCCTCATTTAACAAACTGCATTTTCAGTAAAAAGCGGAACTTCGCTAATTAAATGTTTTTTTTGTTTTAACGGCAGGAAGTTGCAGGAGTGGTGAATTCGTATACTATATTATTACAGCAATTGTAAGATTTGTTGAACCAACTGTAAAGGAAAGTGTTTAAATTAGGGCTTGGAGTTTTCAATTGAAAAGGAAAAAGGCAGATAAATACAGATGGAAGCGAGCCCTGGATTGTATCTGTACTGTAGTTTTAAAGCAAATAAAAATGGAAATTACCACTTTACAAAGCATACACATACTAGTCTTCTATCCTTAGACCATGCAGTTATCTCAAAGTATTAACTTTGTGTTAATATAGTATCTTTTCCACCACTATTTGTTTGTTGTACATGCTTTGAGTCAGTGGTTCCCGGCCTATGGTGCAAAACAGTCCCAGTCTCTGCACTTTGTCAGTGCTGTCTCTGAATGAATATTTGACACCTCTTTTAAGCTGTATAAAATGCTGGGAGTTTAGTTATGCCCTACTAAAGACTGCATGGTGTGTGTCTGTACATGCAAAAAAAGCACAATGAAAGCACTTTAATAAATTTGGTGCATCATCTGTTTTGCAGAAAAGAATCTCTGATAATCATAAATTTACCCATTGTTTCAAATAATGCAAAGTATGCACATAATACATTTGATGGGGTAAATGTATCAGTTCCTGCATTACTCCCTTTATTATTATTATTATTATTATTATTATTATCCTTTATTTGTAAAGCGACAATATATTCCACAGCGCGGTACAATGGAAGTACAGAGATTTGATAATTACATCAACAGAGTTACATTCAAATACAAATAAGGCCAAACATGCATAAACATATTAAGAGGTAATGAGGGCCTTGCTCATGAGACCTTACAATTTAGAGCAGGGGTGGCCAACCTGGCTGGGAGCTGGAGCCAGATTGTACCTGTCTCATTATTAAAGGGCCACAATAAGAAAACAATTCAAATTAATACCTGTAGACACTGACCCAGAGCATAACCTGACCGTTTCAGAGTGTAGTGCCATCAGGTTATGGTCGGTGTCAGTGTGCAGTGCAGTCATCTTATACTCTATGTCAGTGTATAGTGCATAGTATAATTTGATGGCACTATACACTGACAGAGTATGTAGAAAGCAGCACTACACACTGACACAGGGTATAATCTGACGGAACTATACACTGACACGGGGTATAATCTGACGGAACTATACACTGACACGGTATAATCTGACGGAACTATACACTGACACGGTATAATCTGACGGAACTATACACTGACACAGGGTATAATCTGACGGAACTATACACTGACACAGGGTATAATCTGACGGAATTATACACTGACACAGGGTATAATCTGACGGAACTATACACTGACACAGGGTATAATCTGATGGAACTATACACTGACACAGGTTATAATCTGATGGCACTGTACACTGACAGGGTATAATCTGACGGCACTATACATTGACACAGGGTATAATCTGACGGCAATATAAACTGACACGGTATAACCAGACACAAAGTACAAGAGGGGAGAGGAGAAGAGGGGGTGACACGTGTGGAGGGGGTGAAGAGGGGGTGACACATAGGGAGTGGGGAAGAGGGGGTGACAAATGGGAGGGGGGTGAGAGGGTGACATGTGGAGGGAGTGACACGGAGAAGGGGGGAAGAGGATTTGACACATGAGGAGGATGGGGGGAAGTGAAGGTGTTTGTATACAAGTCATTCAAGTATCTTGGAGGAAAGGGGGAGAGAGAGATGGGGTGGTAGTTAGAGAGGGAGGCTGGGTTGAGAAGGTTTCTTTAGGCAATATCCGAATCATTAACTGGCATGAGCATGGCAAAATAAGAGCAAAGTATGTTGATTTGTACTAAAAGAAGCATTTTCAAAATGCCTGTTAATGTAAGTGCCAAGAAAATGGCAAAATTGTGTTTTTTGCCTTCATGCATACTCTGCAGCTCTACATTTGACCGCTACCATGGCAAGTATGGAGAAAAGGGATGAGGGGTTATCACCCAGCATGCAGGGCTGCTGGTAATGTATTGTGAGTATTGGGGCTGCACATGGGGGCTGCACATGAGGACCGTTCTCTGACTTATTTGGGAAGAAAGTGAGGATGTCCTGGAAGTTCTACCAAGACTGTCTCTGGACAAGCTCAGATATGGCCTACCTAGTAAACCGGTGTGTGCTTTGTTCTGCTTCTCATGTCATTGAACTTTGGGGGGAAATGGCAATCATGGAAATCCATTACATGTTCACTGATTATTTTGCAGTTGTTAAAGCAGAGCACAGGAAGGGGGCTTAGGTGGCTCTAGGTGTTGTGCGGTCCTAGGCAATAGCTTGAAAGGTGCCCCATCCCTCATTTTTGCAGTGTTTTGTCTCAATACTTTCTATATTTACAAAAGGGAATAAATATAGAGCTGCTGATAGAGAAGCTTCCTCAGCGTCCAGGTATGTTCCACCAGCGGCTGCAGTAGAAGTCAGAAACAAATGTAGAACACTTCCAAGGGTGAAAGGAGGGGTGAGGAGTCTTTGCTGGCCTAGCAAAGGGCAAACTCAGACAGCAGCACCAGAGCCTGTGTGGGTCTCCTCCAACCATAGAACGTTAAGCAGCCACATATGTTGCCTAATGGTAGAGCAGCTTCTGCTTCCAGCACGCATGCCATAATGTACAGGCAAACTTAGTACAGTATTAGACAGGTGAAGTATTTCTCTATGCTAATGAGAATAAAGGGATAATACTGGAGAGGCTTCTGGAATACAAATTCTCTTGCTACCTCCAAAAACTAACATTCAAGATAGTTTATACTATATGACAAATAGAGAAGATTCAGACCATTAGAAGGGTTTCAACCCAGTCACTTATGGTTTGCTCAGGGAAAACCAGATCTAAGCCATTTCTAACATGCCTCTTTTACCAGGAAAGTGTTAAGCCCTCTCACTGTTCTTTTCATGCACAGCACCATAGCACTTGCTGTGGATGCTTTGTAAATGTTTAAAGTCAACATGATAAACAAATGCAGCATCCCCAGGAAGATTATGTCTTTAGCTGCTAAATAACAGCATCAAGCAAATTAGAGAGGCAGCCCTGCTGAGCAGCAGCACGAGGAGAGCATTTTTCCCTCTTTAGTTATGTACTTTACACCAGCAGGGTATGCAAGGGAAAGATGCATGGTACTGGTGACCTGGACAGGAAGAGTAGGTTGAGGTTTTCAGCAAGGTCCTGGAAACACAAATTATATTTTGCATATAGTGTATTTGTTGTTGCAGCTAGTCATTTATTACCAAATTAAACATTCACACAGTGTGTATACGATCATCTTGGAAATATGAAATGATGTAGTAGGATCTGAGAACTTTACAGTGTTTGTACTAAATTATCAGAAGAATTACAGCATTTGGTAACCTGGGCCAGAGGGCCGCGGTTACCAAACTCTTTAATTCTTCTGATAATGTGCTGTCCTGGAAGACCGGTTGAAATTTGATATGATAACATTACAAAACAAATGCTGTGTATGTCCAATCCCATGTCCTTCAAGGGAGGAAAGTACCTCCAAAGAAAGGCCATGTTAAGTCAAACTGGAAAACATGATAACGACATTTGCATTGAAAGTGACAACATTGGAAGTGTTTCACACATCACAGGGCCTTCTGAAAAACAGGGAGCCTATTTGTAATAGCTTTAGGGTCAAATATTTGTAGGCAAAATGGATTTTCATTAGAAATCAGAAGGTGTCTGTTGTCAGAAATCTCGCAGCTGGAGTAGAGCTGTGTGTGATTTAAAGATATTCACTTAACAGGCACTGAATAGTAGGATATTCTACTCTATATGGCTATGCAGTAAATCCCAGCTCCTGCTGAGGGGAGATTTTTTTCTCTCCTAAGGACACAGGGAGGATAGAGAAAGGCATTTATTTAGAAGAACCAAAATGGAAAGGTCAAAATAACATGTGTTAATTGTTAATAATAATCATTAATATTGTCATAATTATTCTAAAGCACAATTAGCGACCTCAGTTAAAAGCATTTCCTCCATTCATGACCACATAAAATAGAATCTCTTCCTATCTTGTCCTGCTGAAAAGAAACCTAGACAATAGTATGCAGTAGCAGCAGGATGCTCACTGGCTCTAGCAAGAAACAATCCCAGCGTGTGTAATTAATTTATCTGTGAATGGCTGAAACATCTGGCATGTTATTTGCTGTGACTGTTTTGCCTTGTTCGTGAACACATTATCCCTGAAATCAACCACTGCAAAAAAAAAAAAAAAAAGGAAGTTTAGCAGATTAGTTCAGGATTAGGGAGTCAAATCTCTGAGGAGCAGAGCAGGTCATTTAGATAAATCTTCTTTTTGCAAAATAGGTGCAAACCAGCATTGGGTAACCTTTTACTGCCGTTGGTGCTTACACTGTTGCAGTCAACTTTGTCAGCGGAAGAAAGATTTCCTCCATATATTTTTTTTGTAGAGAGACTTTGATGAACTGCCTAAATTTGCAAACAGGCTGAAATTATGGTAGTACACACATAATTATTGTAGACCGTGACATAATCATTTAAAAATATCCCACGTTACATCTCCAAATAATGTTTTTTTTTTTTTTTTAACCTTTCTGGCAACAAAGGGAATAATATTAACTAGGTTTGCTGGTTCTTTAAATCATGTTTTCTTAAACAATGTATTGTTTTTATTTGAAACATTTGACTTTGATATTGCAGTGGCTGTGCTTGTGCAAAAACTACCATCAGAAACAAGCCCATCACTTTAAGTTGATGCTTTTGCACTTTTTTGCTTTTTCAATATATGAGTATAATAAACTGGGACCACAATTTGTATTTAGCATGGGCATTATTTCCCAGTAATAGAAACAAAACACAAAATGTTTAGTTTAACTGGCCAGTAATTGGGGAAAATGTGGGATTATTAATAACTTGTCAAAATGTTCTTCCCTGGAATATTCCATCATAGAGAAAGATCTACAATATCGTCTGTGCTTTTGACTTTGGATAAGTATTTCACTTATCTGTAATGGGTAATGTATCTCCTTTCTATGTACCTGATTTCCAGGTTATAAGAAACCTTTTTTTGACTCTAGTCGCTGTCTCAATGAGTGTCTGGGTTTCAGTTTTTGTGTCTGTTTGGGTTTTAGACCCAGTCCAGGCAACCTGTATCGTATGTGCGTGTTTAGTAAAATAGATTTATGTTCTTAACATGGTTATCCTGTTAACATAGTTATCCTGTTAATGGGGATATCCTTTAAGCTACTGTTACTCACTTACATCTCTCAAAGGCCAGAAACAGGTCAAGTTTGTAGATCTGCCTTGCATAAAGGTAGTGGGCATAGTCTGATCAAAAGGCTGATCGTGGATACTCCAGACTGCCTAACAGAAGGCACGGGATTGCGTATAGTGTGTATACATATATGTATATATTTATGTACTCATATGATACTGCTACTCAGGAGGAGGGGTGACTACTTGAACAGCTGATGGTTTTGGGGGTGGTAAGCAGACCACGAAACGTGGGAAGGAAGTGGGGTGCAGGCCCAAGTGGTTGAGTTGGATGGGCATGGGGGTTGCTGCAGGGTCCGATGGCGCACACAAAGCCCAAACTTGCCACTTGGAATGATGGAGTGGCGGCCCTAAGCCACTGGTTAGGCCCTAAGCCACTGGTTAATTCGCTTATAGGGTAGACCCACCACTGGGTGTATATATATATACACACACACACATACTTTCATTATCCCTTTATCCTGTTCTACAGTGAATAGGGGATTGAAAGCGATTCCATGCGTTCCATGCTTCTCCACCAGTAAGGGCCATGTTTACTAAGTGGTGCTACTGCATGAAACATATTCTGGTGTCAGGTGGCACTTTACACTCACTTGTATAAACCTTCAATAATATTAAATGGATGAAACTATCATAACAACACACAGCCCCAAAGATGTGGCCATTTAATGGAATCAGGTGGGACAACTGTAGAGTAAAAAAAAAGAAAAGAAAGTATTGAAGTATTCTCATGGTAAGAGATGTAATGTAAGTTGTGATCTTTTTGTATTGCCTACATGAGAATTCTTTATTGATGAAATGATTGAAATGATTGAGCGTTTGAAACCTCACGTCTCAGGTCCCTTTTGTCCATGGTGAGCAATCAAATGTGATCATTGCGAAGTGCTAAGGGGCTATTGGGCTGCAACACAGAGTCGAAAATCTGCTGCAGTGCTGCTGCTAATGATAATTAGCACTGCGGCCACATAATGATCTGTAAATGAAATTAAGATCTAAGAAATCAAGGGGGGAAATGTCCACTGTATCCCCTCACATGCTGTGAGTGGGGTACGCATGGAGTAATGCACAATTCTGCACTCTACACAAAGCTTGCTTGTGCTTTAAACAACATCTGAGAGCTGAGGACACTGTGTGCATTAAAATATAAATCTCAGATTCAACCACTTCCTTGTTTGTGATCAGAGTGAGGAGAGTGCTGGGCATATTACAGTCTGTCTCAGTGACTTTACTTCTTGTTAACAGTAGTTGTGTGATTTTGCTGCCTCCTGGTGTTTGGTTTATGCAGCCAATTGAGAAAAACACATGAAGTGAAAAAATGAGACCAGGCAGGAGGCGGAAAGCAAAGACACAAAGGGGCCTAAGCACTAAGCGCTCATAAGCCACTTATCAAAGACTTTTCGACAAAAAGGCCTGCTGCGATTCAGTAAGCCCCAATAAATCGCAGATAAAAGCCCTTTTTGGCAATTTGTTTCTCCGAGAAAACGTTTTTCCGATAGTTAAACGAGCATCGAGAAGCCACTTACCGTCAGTTTTTCAAACTTGTGCAATTCTAGTAGCCCTGATTAGCTTATCGAGGCTAATCGCCGGCTCAAGAATAGAGATTTCCTCTCAAAATCCTCCCGCCAGGAAAAGTTGGTAGGAAGGTGGTGAGAAGCTGCCGATAAGCAGTGAGAGAGGGACTTAAGGGAAAAAAAAGCATTTTTCCTGCATCGGATTAGTGAACATTAGTTCAAAAGGATGTGGCATCACTTTACACATGGTACAGCAGCCAATGGGATTGTCTTCAATCCCATTGGCTGTAATACCATGTGATATAGCCAAGTGGTTGTAAGGATGTGACGTACCTTCCTTGAAGATGACGTCACATCCTTGACAAAAAAAAGAGGCGGGCACATGATACAGTATCCAATCATATTGGAACTGTACCATCTGACCTGAAAATGTGACGTCACATCCTGTTCTGGATTTACCATTGGGTTTTGGAATGACAGATGAAGATAGAAGATTAAAGAAAATAATTAAATAATGACAGATTAAGAAAGGAGACGGTGATAGAAGATAAAAGAAAGAAGAATTTTGTTACCTGTTCCGGATCTTCAAGGTGGATGGCGTAGCATTGACTTTGATTATGTCGCGCTACGAGAGCTTGCAGAATCACCGAAATTCGGGGGTCAACGCTTCTAAATGTAAGAAAAATATTGAATGTATGTAATTTTATTTTTACCGTATTTTTTATTGTATTTTTTTAGTTTTATGTTTTTCATTGCCCATTGACTGATAATGTATTAATCTGTGGACGTTTAGGGTACAGATAAACACAATGAAAGCCAATGCATTTTTTGGCAAATGCTTTTTTTCTATTGATTGTTGTTTTTTAGTTTTCTGTTTATTGTTTGGCTTAAATTGTTTTTAATTTGAATGGCTTGTTTTTATTTCATTTTCCGATTTTTTTTTTTAGCGTTTTTAATTAATTATTTATTTTGTTGGCTACTGGTTTTAATTGATTTGTTGGCTAGTGATTTTATTAATTAATTGATTTTTTGGCTAGTGATTTCAATTAATTAATTGTTTTGTTGGCTAATGTTTAAAATTAATTAATTGTTTTGTTGGTTAGTGCTTTTATTTATTAAATTGATTGGTTGGTTAGTGCTTTTATTTATGTATTTAATTGGTTGACTAGTGCTTATATTTATTTAATTGGTTGGTTAGTGCTTTTATTTATTGAATTGGGGTGTTTAGGTGCTTGTGTATATCTTTTATTATTGTGTAGTTTTGGCCTTCATGCTTTTTTTATTAGGGTGACCATTGAGTGGTATATCATGCCCATATTATATGGGTATGATGTACCACTATGCCAATTAATGGGTACAGAGTGGGTATAGTGGTCTCGGGGTGGGTGGTTAGGCCTCCCGGGTAGCAGGGGAGGGTGGGTTAACCCCTTAATTACTGTAGCGGTTATTAACCGCTAAGGTTATTAAGGGGGTGGGGGCCATTAGATTGTATTTTTTCCTGTATTCTTGCTGGTATCAGAGGACATGGACCTGGAGTATTCTGATGAGGCGCCCTTCATGATAGCATGGGTAAGTAGAAATGTTTATTTACTTTATTTATGCTGGCTGGCTAATGTTTTATTTTATAATGGGCAAATGAGCTATTATCCATATCTGGATAATAGTAATTTTGCCCATTACTGTAATGTATGGGTGCGGGGGATGATGTATTTATTTGAATATATGCATATTTTTTTTTAGGCACAGGATTGGTACTGCATGCCAGAGGGGACCCCTGGAGACCTGCGGGGATCACCCGAGGACCCCCGGACACCCATGGGAACCACCCAAGGTCCCCCGGACACCTGCCGGAAACCACCCGAGGGCCCATGGGGAACACCCGCGGGGACCACCCGGGGGCCCCCGCCAGCCTCTGGTATCATTTCTGTGCATAAAAACAAAACATTGCTTTTATGTGTGTTAGGGGAGTATAGGGGTTGTTGAGGGTACAAGGGGTGGGTAGTACATATTACAATGTTTATTTGGGGCATTTGGTTACGGTCACCTCGCCAGCCCCAAGTCTCCACCAGCATTTGAGCCACCGAAGGACCCTTCACCACAGCTGCTCTGCTGATGGACACTCATACACTGGCTGCATCGCCAATAAGGTAAGTTAACTTAAGGGGTTTTAGTGGTTAATGGTAGGTGGTTAAGGATAGGGTTTTTTAGGGTAGGTTGATTAAGATAAGGGTTTTAGATTAGGATAAGGGGTTTAGCGTAAGGGTTTAAGGTTTTAGGATAGGATAAGGGGTTAGATTAGGATAAGGGATTAGGGTAAAGGTTTAAGCTTTTTAGGGTAAGGGTAGCGTTAGTATTAGGGGTTAAGATTAACGGGTTTTAGGGTAAGGTTAGAATCTTACCTTGGTGGCAAAGCGGCCAGCGGAGAGATGTCCCCGTGGCAACTTGAGTGGCAAAACTGTCGGAATCAAATGTCCTGACCGCCTTTAAAACATCAGTAAGTATAGTCTGTATCAAAACATTTCTTGAATTCTTTCCTTTAGAAACTGTTTATTTGGATTGACTAAACCCCACTGACCCTGTTGAGACTGATAATTCACCATGTATTCTTCTGTACTGCCTAGATTTAAAACTCTGGGTGTAGCACAGTGTTTTTGCAGGAACATGGCAGGAGAATCTAAACCAAGGGTGGCCAACTCCAGTCCTCAAGAGCTACCAACAGGTCAGGTTTTCAGGCTATCCCTTCTTCAGCACAGACAGTGCCGTTGAGCCACTGATTGTGCCATCTGTGCTGAAGCAGGGATAGCCTGAAACCTGACTTGTTGGTGGCCCTTAAGGACTGGGGTTGGCCACACCTGCATTAGATGCATCATTTGTGACATGGGCTGTGGTGTGATATTGTCACCACCAGGCTGTGCAACCTGGACAGCATCTTTCTATAGTAAGAATCCAGTTCTTTGTTTCAGTATTAAAGTTCGGGTTATGATGTCAATGATCATGTATATCAAGAATACAGTAGGTTTAAGCAAGTCTTTTAAAAAATGTTAATTGGATGTCTCTGTTCTATTTAATTAATTTGATAAAGGAAGATGCAACTAATATGATTACTTTAAAAATCTTATTTGTGTGGCATTGAAGTTCTGAGGGAACAACACATTTGTGTGAACAATACTTACTTGATTTCCACGTATTTGTAACGTTGTTGGATATAGCAAGTTAAATGGACATTCTTTCCAAGAACTAAATATTGCATAGAGTGTGATTTTATTGTCATCATTTTCCATACAGATTTAATATACGACACACAGATATATCATAAATGTTTATGTCCATTTTTATTTCCGTACAGTATATTAGATACTTTTGTAGATATATTGTCGATACCTCCTTCTGCAGCCCCATAGCATGTAGTGGGGAAATTCAAATTCTTCCAAGGAATGCAACACAAGCGAAGGTTCCCCTGTTTTTACCATACTGTATGTGTTTTCTTAGTCTCAGATTAGCATTGGTCAGGATATATGCTTTTATAATACGTGAGCCACAAAATGCCCCCCTACATGCTCCTATTTCTCTATCTTATTACTCCCAAAGACACTCACTAATGTACTTGATAAAATACTGAAAAAGTAGTAAGCATCTGATTGCATTGACTGTTAGAGATGCAAGAGCAATCCAAACAATATTGTATGTGGTTTTTTTTTTTGTTTAAAAAAAAAATCACTTCTGTAGTATTAGATAATGCAACCTTTTTTATTTTCAAAATCAACTATCAATGCCATTTTTAATGAGTTTTAATATACTGAGGATCTTTTGATTTCTATTGCAGGCTTTAGCCCACATCCCAAGTAGTGCAAGATTTCTGTAACACTTTCCTGTTTGTGATCATTTGCTGTTATTATTCCCAGCAGTTTGAGCTGTAAACTGTAACAATAGATTAAATTAGTAATATAAGAATACATTGTAGCTGCTGAGTTACACTGACTGAGGGATTGGTTTGAAACTGAAAGGCGGCCATTTACTGAACCCTAGGAAGCAGGAGAATGAATCAATCAGCAGCTTAGGTAATTGGTTTTCAATAAAGGTGATCAAAGGCTGCATATATTAAAAAAAAAAAAAAGATTATTTTTTTTTAAGATGCTTGAATTGCCTCTTTAAATGACTTTATTAGTGTCAATTTACCAGCAACAATGGTGTTTGCGTTGTTAGTTACATAATTCCCAATTATTCTTACTTTGCACTATTTATATCCATGAGAACCTGAACACTGTACCAGCAAGATTATAGCCATCCCTTTCACATTGTGTGTAAAGAAACATATTGTTAGAAATTTTTTCATCAAAGTGAGACCTTTACACCTTTTAAATCCCACTCATTTGTAGTGAGACTTACTCATACATTTTCTCTTGTAGTCTTTAACAGTTGTATTTCAACTGATATTATTCAATTGAAAGCAAACTGTTGATATAAAATTACCAAACCCCACACTTTCAGGCCATGGACCATGATAATCAATGTAATGCTGTATCTTTTGTAGATAGTGATAAATTGTAATGGAGCAAGTGAGAATTAATCAAAGGTGTCATGTATATGTGGGCTTTCAAGACCACACAAGTACAATCGTGTGTATTAAAAAACAAACAAATTAGTTAAGCTGAAATGAGGCAAAATGGGGACTGTTTGGGGAGGATGTATGGGGAAGTGTATGGGGAGGATATATGGAAGTGTATGGGGAGGATATATAAGGAAGTGTATGGGGAGAATGCATGTGGAAGTGTATGGGGAGGATGTATGGGGAGGATGTATGGAAGTGTATGTGGAAGTGTATGGGGAGGATATATGTGGAGGATGTATGGAAGTGTATGGGGAAGATGTATGGAAGTGTATGTGGAAGTGTGTGGGGAGGATCTATGTGGAAGTGTATGGGGAGGATGTATGGGGAGGATGTATGGAAGTGTATGTGGAAGTGTATGGGGAGGATATATGGGGAAGTGTATGGGGAGGATATATGGAAGTGTAGGGAGAAGTGTATGGGGAGGATATATGTGGAAGTGTATGGGGAGGATGTATGGAAGTGTACAGTACGGGGAAGATGTATGGGGAGGATGTATGGAAGTGTATGGGGAGGATATATTTGGAAGTGTATGGGGAGGATGTATGGGGAGGATATATGGGGAAGTGTATGGGGAGGATGTATGGGGAGGATGTATGGGGAGGATATATGTGGAAGTGTATGGGGAGGATGTATGGGGAGTATATATGGAGAAGTGTATAGGGAGGATGTATGGAAGTGTATGTGGAAGTGTATGGGGAGGATATATGTGGAAGTGTATGTGGAAGTGTATAGGGAGGCTGTATGGGGAAGGGTATGGGGAAGTGTATGGGGAGGATATATGTGGAAGTGTATGGGGAGGATATATGTGGAAGTGTATGTGGAAGTGTATAGGGAGGATGTATGGGGAAGGGTATGGGGAAGTGTATGGGGAGGATATATGTGGAAGTGTATGGGGAGGATATATGTGGAAGTGTATGGGGAGGATGTATGGAAGTGTTTTGGAAGGATGTTTGGGCAGGATGTTTGAAATCAGTACAAAACTTGCAATACTGAAATGGTTAACAACAATGATAAGGTGTAATTTCACAACAGGGACTGTGAGTTTTGTCTTTTAGCCTCTTGTATTTGGTAATTTTCACAAATCAGAGCACTTCCACCGAAAGAAGCAGAAAGACATACACATGCGATCCCTTTGGATACCCCCTCCCCATCCCACTGAAAAACTACTAAGAGCTTTTCAATTGCTGTGACATTTTCAGCCGGGGAAATAGTTGCAGAGCAAGGTTTTCACAGACAATTACTATCTGATCACTGGAGCAATCCTGTAAAATAAGCCAAGCGAGCAAGATAAACCTTCTGAGGGGGACCAGGGGGAGTCATGGAAGAGAAAGGGGGAGATAGAAACGCAAGACAAGCATTCGTCTCATTAGAAGCATGTATGAGCTGCTATGTGCAGCTCCAAACAATAGGGCTGGCTCTTTAAGACAATAAGTGTACTCTTTTGGGGCTGTTGACAAGTCTAACCTCCCTCATAGTCATTGTGGCCACAGTAGGAACACCAGCAGAAAATGTGCCATACCCCATGCAGGGAGTAGCAGCTATTCAGTGCTGCACTCAGCTGGAGGGAAGAGACAGGACTAAACTGTACTTTGGCTTTGCATGGGATTGGAAAGGGGTCAACACGGACACCACTTCTGTGCAGTATTATGGTCCAATTTACTTAGCTTATCACTCGAACTAGCTTTATTAACAACTTTTTTGCCTAATATCTTTAGATATTTAGCATAAAAGCTCCAGATCTTCCATCTCTATTCTCCATGCTTTCTCCATAATGTTCTATACTCTTCCAAGTATCCAAGAAGGAAGTAATCCTTCCCGTCAATACTGTGCATGCTATCCTTAGTGTATCACTTGAGTGGATCAACGTTACTATAAAACAAGCAATTTAATTTATAAACATGACACAGATTATAAATATTAAACGCAGTATTGTGTGTGTGTGTGTGTGTGTGTGTGTGTGTGTGTGTGTGTGTGTGTGTGTGTGTGTGTGTGTGTGTGTGTGTGTGTGTGTGTGTGTGTGTGTGTGTGTGTGATAACCGCATAATAAATATAGTAAGGAACTGTGCATAGATACGTCTTCAGTCTAGTTCACATTTAAAGCGATGTTTGTGAAGGGCTTCTGTTTGTATGTATTCTGGGTGGGGTAGTCGGGCTTTGCATGAACACACTCACGATATTGTCTATAAGTATGTCTGCGATTCTTGTACTAATACAAAAAAGAAGAGCTTGTTTGCAGTAACCTTTCAGGTTTCCTTGGAGAAGCCCCCTGGGTGGGAACAAGAAGACTATTCATGGGCAGGGTATGCAGCCTGAGATACACGGGCTCTTCATATGCATTCACACTTAGAAGGAAAAAAAAGAACATGTTTTAACTAATGATGTTAAATGGTTTGCCAAAGGTCTTGGCAGGTCAGTTGCAGAAGTGCCATTTCTACCTAATTAGGGCTCTTGTGGCAGCTTCAGGGCCTCCAGATGCTGCATGTGACAAGTTAGGAGCTGACAGGTTCAGTTGGCTCCAAAGAGAAGGTTGAACTGACCATGTTTTCCAAGCTGGCCAGGTGTTTGCTGAATGGAGCTTGTCAAGACCTGAGCTGTTTGGGATCCCTTTAATTTGACTTCTAATAACTCCTTTCACTGGCCCATCCTGGGTGAAAGGCAAAAAGAAGATTGTCAACTCTGCATTTTTTTACATTTTATTTTGCTGTTATTTTCCCTGGGGATCAACAATGAACCTTATTGTGGTATATACAGCCAGGCATCACATTAACCCCTACAGTGCCAGTGTGTTGTCTGTTATAAGAGTTAATCCTTCATTGAATCGCAAATGTCTCCCTTACTACTTATAGCCTTGTTGGGTAGGTGTAGTAGGGTAGCAAGACACAGTTAACTATGCAATATCGCCCATACACTTAATTTTAAGTTATTGCATCAATAACTATGCAACCATCTGCCTCTTTACTATAGAGTTTGGGGCCTTAATATGTGACACTTCAGTGCTAGCATCTGTACTGGTTTATATTTTTTCCCTCCACCATGAAAACATCAAAAAAGCAATCTCGTTGTCTCAAAAATGTATATTCAACAATACCATAAATGTTCATCCAATAGATGGTAACACGGCAAACAATCTAATCGTCTCTGGCATACAGGACATATTGTGACTCAATAAATTGATATCAACCGTAAACTTTGATGTCCTTCGGTTCACATGTGTATTTTATGGAATGTATTACCTTTGTGCCTCACCGCTTTCACTATAGGGACATTAAATATGCCTGACAGCTATTAGAGCAGACATTACATGCTGATGGTGATGGACTGAAGCCGAAGGTAAATACCTGATAACATTACAAACGTGAATGCACATTGACATAGCTGTGGTTATTTAAAAGCAGTTTGTTGGGTTGTGTAATACCTATGTATCCTGTATCCCATTCGATGGCTTAACGAGTGTGTACAGTATTATAAACCAGGTACAGGACTTGATGCTGAACCAGTTTCACTGCGTAAGGTCCTTAGATAAAACAAGTTCTGTAAGTACGTCTCTTTGCTGTGAGCAGGCTGACTGCCTCTTCTCCCCCTGGGTCTGCTCACCCAGCAGTGAGGGGGACACTTGACATCTACAGGTTGCTGGGACCTGTGCTTCTTGTTTGGTTCGCATCTCTTTATTAGTCCATTTCTGCTGAGTGTGTGGAGCTGGACCTTTGACTCAATTGGCCAGGGGGTAAGTAACTTTACTGCTAAACTTAACTTTGCCGAAAATAAGGGAGGCATGACGGAGATTTCCCCAAGCCTTGTGCTAGAACATATTTACACAAATATATTTGTGATGTCCTTTTATTTGCTTGGATTTGGGCTGAAATATAATTATACTTCGTATGATGATGCACAGGAATTACTTATTGGTATGACTGACTTCTACGATTTAACCTTCAGTGAAGACAGGCTGTGACCAATTCCATTGCCACAATCAGATCAGCATCTAGGGAGGCAAACCAGCCTCTATTATAAAGGGAGGTTGAGTATATGGAGCTGTTTATGTTCCAGTAAGGATCTTTGCACACCAATGAGCAGTTATAGGTCACTGCCAAGGCAAGTACTCACTCAACAAGTGATATCACCCTGAGTGTCTGTGATGGTAGCCTTGTCCTTGGAGTATTCACTGCATTGTGGTAGGGTTAGACTAAATACAATCAGAAGTCCATTAATTGTTGTCTGTGGTAGAGTTAGAGTTAAATGAGACATCACATTGTTGGAATATAAGGGGAGATCCACCGCCTGCCCAGTAGTAGAAGCTGATCGTATTGCATTTAAATTACCTTTCTTGCCATGACCATGTTCAAATAGGATTGACCCTTCATTGAACCTTCCTGGCATCCTCATTGACTTAACCCTTCAGGGCCTCCAAAGAGACCTTCAAGTGCATAATTAGCCTGGGTAGGTTTAGGGGGCTGGTTAATTCTTTACTTCTTCCCTTCAGAACCAGAATTATCCTCTTTCGAACACAGGATATTAGGACTTCTTCAGAAGTCTACTCATGTATTCTGTCCCGAGGCTAAGATACAGTATAAGAAGAACACGCAGATGGGAGTCGCCATAAGACAACCTACAGTGCACAGCCAGGCCAAATATTCCATGATAGGGACTTTAATCATGGGTTGCTAACTTGGTATCGTCTTACTAAGTAGTTACATATCACTTTAAGTGGATTACAGTAGCCTGTTCCCTGAGTATCTTATTAGGTCATATGTATTTAATAAGTGTCCATTGCATCATCAATCAATGATTAGAAGGAAATAACTAAAATATTTCCTGTACTCCAATAGGTTGATCATACAGATCCTTGCTTTCTCAAATCCATGCAAAACGACTCAGAAATGAAGATGCAACTAATATGATTACTTTTAAGAACAAACATTATTTGTTGGTTGGTAATTCTTCCTGTGTTCTAGACTTGTGCATGCTAGACATTACAACTGGACATGTCTTCAAACGGTGAATAGTAGTAACTCCTTAGGAATCACGATCTGTGTTAGTACTGGTATTTTAGTACTTCAATCTCTTGTGCTTTGCGTGGTTGGTATTATTAGATGCTGTAAGTGGCATTAAGGTGAAGCGCTAGCTACTGTTAGTGATCACTACTCTTGTGTGCATCTAATAATCAACATTATTTGAGTAAGGCCAAACAAGGGGGTGAGGGATACCTACTCTATAGGGATTATAGATATATATATAAATATATATATAGATGAGAGACATGAGAGAGATGAGAGAGAGAGAGAGAGAGATGAGACAGAGAGAGATGAGACAGAGAGATATGAGAGAGATATATATGAGAGAGATATATATGAGAGAGAGATATATGAGAGAGAGAGATATGAGAGAGATTTATATGAGAGAGCGATATATGAGAGAGCGATATATGAGAGAGCGATATATGAGAGAGCGATATATGAGAGAGCGATATGAGAGAGAGAGATATGAGAGAGCGATATGAGAGAGAGAGAGAGAGAGATATTAAAGTGAGATTTGAGAGGTTTGCTAAGACCCGCAGATAAGGGTACATTGTAGGCTGCAGAGCAATTGCTGATGTTTCCATTTCTATCCGAAATACACATTTCTTTGAATGTTGGGATAACTTTTTATAGAACAAAAAGGACACTTCCTATTAGAGGGTTTAAGCTTTAGGTTACAACATCATTTTTTAGATGTTATTGGAAACGGGTCCTTTATCATGAATGTATCTGTTGACCCAACAAAGACATACATAAAAGAAATGAAAGTCACATACTTTACAGTATCATGTTGTGAAATGTTGTTTCTGTACTCTATGCTCATTTATAATTAATGGGGGTTGGTGGAAACCGGTGTGATGGAAAATACACTTTTATGATATGCAAATTATGTATTAGGGTTTTAATTCACGTTCCCTGATCAATAATATATATATATATGTATATGTATATATATATATATATATATATATATATATATATATATATATACACACACACATACACACACAAACTACACACACACACACACACACACACACACACACACACACACACACACACACACACACACACACACACACACACACACACACACACACACACACACACACACACACTGTATATGTACAAAATAGGTGTGTAAATATTAATATATTATATATGCGTATATATATATATATATATATATATATATATATATATATACATATATATATTACCCACCATAACTTATTTTAAAAATATATGTGTGTGTGTGTGTGTGTGTTTTGCAAGTGGTTGTATCTGTTAAATTGTTGCTCATTTCCCGAAAATGAAATAAGACCAATCCAAAAAATGTAAGTTTTTTTTTTAAAATTGTATTTAATAAATAAATGGATCCCTTTGGGATAAATATCCAAAAACAAAAGTGTAGTGTGTATTTTATTGTTTTCTAATTAAGATTTTAAAAAATCCATTTGATTTAAACCGTTGATCTTTTTTCAGCCTATTTCAATCAGTTATATTATATATTAGGATTTTTTGATTATTTGTTAACAGGTACTACGAAATAAAATAAGTTAAATGCGCTATCTTTTGCGATTGGAATATTATTTTGAGAAATACAATTCGCGGCTGATAGATGCATCGTGGATGTAAGAAGTCCCTTGAACCCGCGCTCACATACACTGTGCTATGTTTTTTTTTTATTATTATTAACGATGCGGTCCTAAAGAATATAGAAACATTAGGGAGATAGACACTAACAATATCAATGTTTCATGTTATGACTGAATATTTTTGGATGTAGTTTTTGTAAAATGTTTTTTTTTTAACGATATCCCCAGGACTAAATAATATTTATTTGTTATTCTCTTTAATTGATTGTAAAATGTTCGGTGGAAGTGAACATTTATTTTTAATTACTGTACTTTTACAATCATTGTTCAGTTAAGTTTTAGAAGTGTCCCTCCCCCCTAAAAAGTATATTCCAAATAGATCAGTGCTACAGTCTATTAGTTTTATTATGCACCATATCTAATTGATATATGTTCAGATCACCAATATTATCAATTGATTATCAATACCAAGCTGAAGTAGATAACAACTAAATAAAATAACGTTTGTTGCTATATATATATATATATATATATATATATATATATATATATATATATATATATATATATAGTATTTTGACCGTAAACATTAGTCAAAATTAATACATGTTTTACAAAAACAAATGGGTAAGGCACATGGATCATAATAATAGATTATAATATAAATTATAGCAGTAACAAATATAAAAATGCAATAACTCGAGATAATGTGTTCGGTGTATTCTGCAGATACAAATTTCACACATGTGTTACATTTCCCACATCCTATATCCGATCTGCTGTTCTCTCAATATAACATATATCAGGGTTGTCACTTTGTTGCTTGCTGCTGAAACGGATTGCAGGGAATTATTTGAGGTCGGATTACTAACTAGCTTGACATCTCTTGGCAATGAGAGAGGTACTGTATATGTTTTTATATCCCAATTTGGGGGATTCGATTTTATTCTTGTTACAGTATGTCTGGGGCTCTGCAAGGTGTGTTGCCCTTGAAATCTCCGTGCAGGGGGTGATGACTCCGTGGGTGGTGTGAGTGTCCTTGAACTGAACTAGGATGGAGTGAGAAATTCAGTGTGTCCCATATATCTCTGTGGGAGTTTTGAGAGATACATGCTCCCGAAATCTGTAGGATGGAGTGAGTATTGTATTGTCCCACACCCTGAAAGTGGATAGTTTAAGATATATATATATATTTGAAGTATTTATGGGATGGAGTAAGAGTTCCAATGTGTTGTGGTATAAGGCAGGGGTGCTCAACTCCTATATGCAAGACCCCACAAGCCAGGTATTAAGGATATCCCTGCTTCAGCACAGGTGGCTCAATCAGTGGCTCAGTTATGTTGAAGCTGGAATATCCGTAAAACCTAACCTGTTGGGGGGTCTGGAGCTGTTAACCCCTGGTGTACGGTATCTGCCCTGCATGTGTCTCTGTAGTCTGGTTTGGGGTACATTTTATAATGGGAGATCTGCAAAGGTAAACACACTTTATCGCTTCCGGACTTTCTCTGTGATCCTATAATCGCTCCCATGATTAGACCTGTATGTATGTGTTGGATGGTGGAAGATGTAAGGGGTCCTTCTCCTGTTTTGCTGGAGGATTTGGGACTCAGGAGGCATGTGACAAGAAGAGGAACAGTGACACAATGTGCTGCTAACAGATGTCACTTACAATGAGCCCGGTTTATTCTCTCTTCCTCCCCTCACACTTCATGCTTTTCTGTAAAGTTTCCTCTCTTGTTCTCCCATAGGAAGGTGATGAAGGGTATTGGATAATATGGTTATTATGTCTCACAAACAATTCAGCATCATGTGTTTTATCTCAATTCACTGGGCTGTGTGAAATTTGTATCCAAAGTACAGTATTTGAAATGCTTTAAGCACCAATTAGAAGTCGATTTGACACATTTACTTTTCAGACCAAACACTAATATAACCTGAAGTATGGTACAATTACTACTGGGCCAAAAGTATACCTGTAATTTAAATCGGTGTGTATGTGTGTGCGTGTATAGTGTGTGTGTGTGTGTATATATATATATATATATATATATATATATATATATATATATATATATATATATATATATATATATATATATATATATATATATATATATATATACATACATATGTTACAATGACATCACATTATATATTATATCACAGAAACAGTGTTCATGTTGTCGTTAAACAATATCATCATATATGAGTTGTGTTTGTGTGTGTGTCTGTATATATATGTATAAATATATGTATGTATATATATATATTTGTAAGCGTGATAATTCCACAGCAGATGAGAGGCTCAGGGTTACTACTTTAATGCAGCCAATCCAATAATGAAGAAACATGCATTAATTTAAATAACAAATATATTACCAATTTACAAAAAAAAAAAAAACAGAACACTGTCTGTAAAATAAGGAAGTGTAAACTCTTAGATATGTCAACATTTGATGTATGTCCCTGTTCAGGTTTATTCATGAACATGCTGGAAAAGAGCAGGGATAAGTCATCTTATTTTGTTTACCCTCTAAAACTACAAAACAAATTAGATAGTTTCCGTTTAATCAATACCCACAAGTCACGCTGCAGCCTGTACACATTGTACACACACCCACCATTAATAGTAGAATACTTTAAATTAATAAATAATCAATACAGACGGATCCGCGTGTTATATATGTATAAATAAATATAATTTCGTTTATTTGATTGCTATACTTGTAGGCAGATATTATAGTTAATAAAATAGTGCTATGAATGCATTTGAGTAAGCAGGATTTTACAAATTGCTATTTTATTTTGTACTCCTTAAAGATATTTATACCATATCGCCCTTCTTATGTGTGATGGGATCATGCAAAGGGAGCATGGTATATATGAATATATAAAATAGTATTGGAGGTGTCACCACTGAAATGTGTCGAAAGCTACATCACTTTCTCAATATGATTTCCTCAATTCTCTTTTATTCCTCTGTAAATTGAGGTAATCAGTAATCTCATTTTCCTCTTCTGTTTACACCATAACGATTTCATACAAGCTTCTTTTTTCAGTTTGGTCTGGAAAAATTAGGGCTCTTCTGCAATCAGAGTTTCCTGTGAAACCCAATGTGTATGTATGTGGGAGATGGTGAAAGATGTGTGTACACTTACAATTGTGATTGTGGAATTATTTTGTGTTTTGTTAGAGCAAAGGTCAATGGGCCAAGTGCTCTTATTACCTGACTTTTCTGCATGTGCATCTTACTGCAAATCCACAAGAAAGGATGGAGTGACTCATTTTATTATGGAAATATACAGCCAAATTGCAGTACCATTTGCAATCAGTATCTGCAGTGTTTTGAAAACCTGTCAGCACTCTGTAATTGTCCAAACATTCCTTCTATGTGTCCCCTCATCTGAAGGGTTTCAGTCTCTGCATTTGTTGAGGTGCCTTTTCTGCAGGATAATGTTACCCCTGATAATCAAAATATTTCTTATTTTGTACCAGCAAATTCTTTGCTGCAAAATGTAATACATACTGTAGGTACTGGCAAATCTGTTAATGGAAGATTTGACTATGGACAAAAGGCTAGCCACATAAGATTTGTTTTGATTATGAAAGAGGCATGTATGATGGGATATGTTGATTATTTACAGATATACTTATGGTCAATACAAGGAACTTTCAAAGGAATTGTTCATCCCAAGGGCAGTACAAACGGTGCGGTTATCCCTTAAGGTTGGAGGAAAGGAGATTTCACCAGCAACAAAGGAAAGGGTTCTTTACAGTAAGGGCAGTTACAATGCGGAATTGATTACCCAAATGGAGACTGTGATGGCAGATAGAATAGATCTGTTCAAAAAAAGTTGGACATTTTTGTAGAAAGGGAAGGTATACAGGGATATATCAAATCATTAAATATGGGAAGGATGCAGATCCAGGGAGAATTCTAATTGCCAGTATTGGAGTCAGGAAGGAATTTATTTTTCCCCTTATGAGATATCATTTAATGATATTTCACTGTTTTTTTTTGTTTGCCTTCCTCTGGATAAATATACTGTAAATACAAATATAGGATAAGTATCTGTCCTCTAAATTTAACATACTTTGAACTTGATGGCGATATGTCTTTTTTTTTTTAACCTTATCTACTATGTAACTGTAATGTGATACAAAATATGCATCCTAATGATTGTATAGGAGGAGTGGGGAGACGTGTGTCCTTGCTGTGTGGAAGTTTGGCCAGACCTATGTAGCATTGCTTTATGCCTCTGGAAAGCAATTAATTAGCGCCATATGTCTCTAATAGTTATAAAGAGTAAAGTGTGACACAGCGAGTGCCATTCGCATGTTATTTCCCAGAATCCTTGGCTGCGGTTGAAACATTGCATGCTAAGAGATAATGGTGAAAGGCTGGGGGTTGCCGACCTGTCTGTGACATGTGAATGTGCTCACACGTGGGACTTTTATTTGCTGCACACTCTACGGTGGAGAGTTTTTGTAATTTATTAACCTTTTTAATGCCTAATAGTTATAAGGAAGAAGTGAGATTTATGTGGGCCTGATATTTCTGTTGGAGTGAGGGTAATGTCCCTGGTACACTCAGGAGAAGGTCAGAGGTCGTAAAGGGACCTAAAGCCACAGCCGTTTTGACCCTGAGGTAGATGTTGTGTCTAGGACAATTAGCGTTTTGATTAGGGATTAAGGTTGATAGGGTAATGGGTCAAAGGTAGGATTTTTAGGGTAAAGGGTCATGGTTAGGGTTTTTAGGGTAATAGGTTATCGTTTGGGTTTTCAGGGTTAGGGGTTAAGGTGTGTGGTGTAAGGGTTTAATTTTTGGGTTTTTAGGGTAAGGGATTAAGGTTTGGGTCGTTAGGGTTAGTGGCTAAGGTGTTTAGGGTAAGGAGTTATGGTTTGGGTTTTTAGGGTTAAGGTTTGGGTTTTCAGGGTTGGAGTTAAGGTTTTTAGGGTAAGGGGTTATGGTTTGGGTTTTTAGGGTTAGGTTTGGGATTTCAGGGTTAGCAGTTAAGGTTTGGGTTTTCAGGGTTAGGGTTAAGGTTTGGGTTTTCAGGGTTAGGGTTTAGGTTTTCAGGGTTAGCAGTTAAGATTTGGGTTTTTAGGGTTAAGGTTTTTAGGGTAAGAGGTTAGGGGACACATTACCTGCGGCAGGGAACTGTCTTGACGGCCTACTATTTCAGAGATGGAATGGCTGCGACTATTTGTCATTGACCCGTCAGAGGTATGCATCCTTCATGTCTCTCTTGTTACTCTGGAAAGTGTTTTGGAGAATATACCAGATTACATGTGTCTCTAAAAGCCCTTTGGGGGTGTGAGTGATATATGTCTTATTAGGAGAAAGTCTGAGAAGTACTGTTTTCGGTATCTTGATTAAAGGAGGTAATAGGAACCAGCAATGGATTTACTGCAGATCTGTAATACTTTAAAGAACCAATTTTGTGCAATATGCTACGTGTGTGTTTTTTCAAGTAAATCAGTTCTGTAGTATTAGATAATACTTACTGCGTTTTTTTATTCAACAGTTAATGCCATTTTTAATGAGTTTTAATATACTGAGCATCATTTGATTGCTATAGCAGGTTTTAAAGGAGCAATCCAAGCAATATCCTACGTGTGTTTTACTTTATTTAAATACATCGGTTCTGTAGTATTATATAATACTTACTACCTTTTTTTAAATTCAATGCTTAATGCCATTTTTAATAAGATTTAATATACTGAGCATCCTTTTATTTCTATAGCAGACACCCCTTCCTAACAGTGCAAGATCTTTGTAGCACTTTATTTTGTGATACTTTGTTGCCAATATTCCTAGCAGTCTGAGATGCAAGCTGTAACAATACACAATGTTACCATAGTAATATAAAAATACATTGTACAGTAGCTGCTGAGTTAGGCTGCGCTTATAGTGCCGGCGACGGCGACGGCGACAGCGACGTCAAAACAAATGCATTATCGCCGTCGCTTATAGTGAATGTGACAGCGCTACCAAAATTCTGGTAGTCAGTAGAATTTGATTTTTGGAGATACGGTCTCCACATGTGACTGGCTATAAGCCAATCAGAGAACTTCTCCGTCCCTCTGCCTTCCCTCTTGCTGATGTCACTGGCCTTGTAGCCAGCGACGTCTCCAAAATATGAATTACAACTTTCGCAATGGCGACGGCTGACGTCATCGTTTGCGTCGCCGTCGCCGGCTGTATAAGCACAGCCTTACACTGACTGAAGGATTGATTGAAACTGAAAGGCAGCCATTTAGTGAGCCCTGGGAAGCAGGATCTTTGCTGATCAATCACGGAAGAACTAATCGATTAACAGCGTAGGTAATTAGTTTTCAATAAAGGTAATCAAAGGCTGTATATATATTAAAACAAAAAATATATATATTTTTTAACGTGCAGCTTGAATTGCTTCTTTAAAGGAGCATGTATGCAAGAAAAATACACTCTGAAGTTGCCACTACCTGGCAGCTTGTATGTGAGCCTGTGTGAGTGAGTGTGTGAGTGAGTGTGTGAGTGTGTGAGTGAGTGTGTGAGTGAGTGAGTGAGTCTGTCTATCTGTCTGTGTACTGTGTTACAGTTACAGAATATGTTAGTGTGTAATAAAGAAATGATGATAATTTATATATAATCATATTAAGTTATAGGTTTATACTTCCTATATTATGTATTTTAACTTTTGGAGTCAAAATCAGCACTATTGTGAACGTTTGGGTCAATAACAATCTACAAGGAAAGCTCTTTAATTTTGAAATGTTTTAGTTGATTCTACGACAATCAACATAACTTTTTTCGCAATGTTTTTTACTTGATAAATTCTATATTATATCTGTCAATTCTGGAAACTATTGTGTGTATATTGCAACTATAAGAATGACAAAATATTGTATAATAACAACATAACATAATATGTATATTGTATGGTTACCTCTATCACTCTTATAGATCTGTGCCTTATTCCAAAGTTTCAATTAGGTGGTTCGGTTATTATTATAATTTTTCTAACTCGCCAACAACATACTCCACAGCGCAGTACAAGGCAATAAAATGCAACACTAACATACACTGGTACAGTAGGAATGGAGGGCCCTTACATGTTAACAGGAAGGGAAATATACATCGGACACAGTGGGAGAAGTAGGTTGTAGCGTTTCTAGAGATGGCAGAGGGGATGAGCTTGTAACATGTCTAGTACCAAAGCAGCAGCAGGAGCAGCGAGTTATGGCAGTACCCTTTCACTGCTCTTTTTCATCCATCAAGGTACCAACCAAGATTGTATAGTCGGCTATCATGAAAAGGAATCTGTAATTCACAGAAGAATCCTGCAAAAAAAAATTAGTATTGTAAATGCTGCATAAACTCAGTGTATTTTGTGTGTGAATACTAATCAAGTAAACCCGAGAAATAAACTTTCAGAGATTGTACAATATCACGAGTCTCCACCAGGGGGTGTTGTGAACAAGAGCAAGAATGGATTTGCGGATCTAAATTGGTCCTGGAGAATTGAACAGGTCAGGTGTGAAATCTTTTATTTGACCAATAAGTGAGTTCTGTAGGTGAGTTTTGGGGACTTTATACATCCCCCAAAAATAAATGTGTGTATAATGCATTTCCCAGAATCCCTTGCTGCAGTGGAAGCACTGTATGCTAGGTGATAATGGCGAAAAGCAGGGTTTCAGACCTGTCTAAGACATGCGAGTGTGCTCACAAGTGATATTTTTATGTGTGTAATGGTGTTTCCCCTCCTCTCTGGGAGATTCTGCCATTACACGGTGTGGCGTGGTGAATACCTGCTGGCTCACAGCAGATCTGAGTCTCCTGCGATGTGTGGAGGAGAACAGGACAGGCTTCTTGAGTAGTAACTGATTCTTTCTCACAGTGACAGCACCTCCATCTCTTGCAGGCCCCAGAGATATGGAGATAATACCTGCAGGATAATACCTGCAGAAATACCTCTCTTTCCCCTCCCCCTGATAGATTGTAGTCTCAGACAGGAAGATATCTTTGAACAGGAACACTTTATTTGGTTATACTGCAGATGATCAGCATACACAGCCTCAGACAGTTCTTCTTGGGGCTTCACCTTCAGGATATACCCTGGACCCCCACTCCAGGCCAAGGGGCCCTGAAGCGGTCCTTGCTCTTCCATGACTCCCTGGTGGAGTAAGGGGTATAGTTTCCCTTTCACTCTCCTAGGGGAGGGAATACAGATTGACAGAGCCCTGCACAATTTTTGTGGGTAGACCAGCCTCTCTCAAGCAGGTAGGCACTGACTACATTTAGCTGTGCAGCTCCTTAAGTACAAGGGAAGTAGGTACCAGGTCTGAGTCCCTGATTGGACACACACATGGCTAGTTGCACTGCCTCCCCTGTCAATCAAGAAGCTACTGTGAATGGGGAAAACCCATGATAACTCCTGGTAGCCTGTTCTTACCAGGGCTAACTGCCAGGAGGGGGCAGACTGGTAGCCAGAAACCAGTCCTGGCTAGCTACATACATACATACATACATACATACATACATACATACATATAGGTTGAGAAGAAGAGCATGGAGGGAGAGGAAGAGGAGAGGGGTGAGAGGAAGAGGAGGTGGTGAGAGAGGAAATAGAGAAGGAGGGGGTGAAAGAGGCAGTGCGAGGCGTTTTCACCATTGTACAGTGCCATTAAACAAAAAAATGTTTTGGGGGGGGAGAGGGGTGAGTACCTTTCTTGTCTGGCGAGTAGTATTTTGCGTAATTTGTCGAGCCCTGATCATCATCATAATCATCATGTTCATCTTCTACCTTCTCCATATCTGCCTTCATCCATCCCTCAGCAATTCCTCCTCCCTCCATCTTCTCAGAGCCTTGAAATAAGAGAGCTAGAGCCCATTTATAGTCCATCCTCCCAGTCCCGGCAGTTGCTGAGGAATAGGATGCATCAGACTCTGACGTAGTATTTAACTCTGACCTTCCCTCACATGTAGTTCTTCTGGTGCCCTTACCCTACACACCCAGAAGTAGAGAAGCCTGTCCCCATTCAGAAATATACTGTACCCCTCCGCCTCCTAGACCTCTTACTCACATTGGTATCATACAGTATGTGCTTAGTTTGGTATGGAAGCCTACTCTCTGAAAGCCACTTCTATTTTTGCCAATGACATCTATCTTTTTCTGGACAACCTGGAGACATGTTTGACCCCTGACCTCATGAAGAAAATTATGTTGTTAGAAAAACTGGCGTTCTGTTTTGTTTAGTTTCATACTAGAAAGCTGCTGGGGGTCAGGTACGACTGCTTCTGTTCTCATAGGAGCAATGATTACTATTTCCTCTTTGGTCTCATTCAGTAAAAGTATTTTCCAGTTGCCACCCTTGCCCTGACCATGATGACCCCCAGACCTTCCCAATCTTATGCCAATCTAACTACTAGACACCATTTTTTAAAATGATAAGTCACAGTGTTTAGATCACGGTCTACTGGGTGTATTAACACTCCCTCTCCCATCCCGAGCGCTCTTCAAAATGCACAAGCACATGGTGTGTGCACTCTATATTAGTATCAGTATTAAGCGAATCTAGCGATTGTAGAGAATTTTGCAAATTAGGTAAATTAAGCGAAATTGCAACGTGCTGTGACTTAATGCCTGGCCACTCTGAGAATGCTGCACAATTTATTACAGAACAGAGGCAAATTGTTTGTGATTAGCAACCTCCTGCTAATCCCCTGTGCCTGTAACATTCCTATGTGCTGCGTACCGCGCACTATACTGTAATTGCGACGCACTTTGAGTCCCATTGGGAGAAAAGCGCTAAATGAAATAAAGTTATTATTATCTCATCACTACCTCACTCTTTCTGCTGGTAATACTTCTCCCTATGTAACCTAGCATCCTTCTGGCTTTCACCATTCCTTTGTTACATTTCTTGCATACTTTTAAATCAACTGATATAATTACTCCAGGGTTTCTTTCCTCTATATCAAAAAAGATCATCCAAAAGAAACCTCATAACCAGTGCACTCCTGATTGACCTTTCATTCTTTATCATAGTAGTATCAAAAAAGTATTCAACATATCACAAAATGGTATTCTTATTCCACAGATAAAAACCCCACAGGCAATAAAAATCATTGGTAGGTACTGGGTCTTATATTCAAATCAATCCTATACAATATTTCCTCTATAGTAGTTGACATTATAATGCTATTAGCCATGCCTTTAGATTTTTTTTGACCCAAGTGCATTATTTTGCACTTTTTGGCATTAAATTGTAGCCCCACACTCTTCAGCATTCCTCTAATGATTTAGGTAGGTCATTATTTGCTTACCCCTCTAAAGTGTGAACTACTGTACATTTTGAAATGCCTTTTCATTTGCAAACTTTTTATGGGGTACAAAACAAAATTGAATAGGAAACATCATAGAATACATAAAAAAGCTGTGTGTGCTGTGCACGCGCATAGTAAGTGAAACTTCTTTGACTTTTGTCACAGAAATTGTGTTTGTGATGTTTTAATTAAAAATCAAAATACAATTTCTTTGACAAAACGCAAATAAATTTGGACTTATAATGTGCGTGCTCGGCACACATCCCCTGTATTAGCTATTTGCACTAAGCGTGAATTCCTCGTGCATGTGACTGTGTGTGACTGTGTGTGTGTGCGTGTGACTGTGTGTGTGTGCGTGTGACTGTGTGTGTGTGCGTGTGACTGTGTGCGTGTGACTGTGTGTGTGTGCGTGTGACTGTGTGTGTGTGTGTGTGTGTGCGTGTGTGCGTGTGACTGTGTAGTGTGCGCGTGTGACTGTGTGTGTGTGCGTGTGACTGTGTGTGTGCGTGTGTGATGTATGCGCACCCATCCTGCACCTTGCATATGCCTCTGCACCTCGCATATGCCCCTGCACCTCGCATCAACCCCCTGCACCTCGCATCACCCCCCTGCACCTCGCATCCCCCCCTGCACCTCGCATCACCCCCCTGCACCTCGCATCACCCTCCTGCACCTCGCATCACCCCCCTGCACCTCGCATCACCCCCCTGCACCTCGCATCACCCCCCTGCACCTTGCATCAAACCCCTGCACCTCACATCATCTCCCTGCACCTCACATCACCCCCTGCACCTCCCTGCACCTTACATCATCTCCCTGCACCTCACATCACCCCCCTGCACCTCACATCACCCCCCTTCACCCCCCTGCACCTCACATCACCTCCCTGCACCTTACATCACCCCCTGCACCTCACATCACCCCCCTGCACCTCACATCACCTCCCTGCAACTCACATCACCCCCCTCCACCTCACATCACCCCCCCCACCTCACATCACCCCCCCTGCACCTCACATCACCCCCCCTGCACCTCACATCACCCCCCCTGCATCTCACATCACCCCCCTTCACCTCCTCACATCACCCCCCTTCACCTCCTCACATCACCCCCCCTCACCTCCTCACATCACCCCCCTTCACCTCCTCACATCACCCCCCTTCACCTCCTCACCTGCACCTCCCCTCACCCCCTGCAGCTCCGATCACCCCCTGCACCTGCGAGCACGGCGGCAGAGCAGTGTGGTAGGAGGAGGGATGGGCACAGGTTGTGTTGCCCCGCAGTGCCGGGGATCAGGGCAGGGAGGACGGCACATACGGCGAGGAGGCCCATGTGAGTGTGACGGCCCCCCCCCCCGGGGAAGAACACCATGATGCCGGTGGGGGGGTTTGGGGGGAGGAATAGAGGGGGTAATTGGGGGGAGAGGGGTGGGGGAAGGTTGAGACGCGGCCGCACCGGGCCCGCCGTATGCGTGGGAAGCGGCGCGCTCAAACCCCCCCCGCTTCCCACTTTACCCTAGCAGGAGCCAGGAGTCACTGGCGCCATCGCGCATGCGCGGCACGGCAGTAGGCAGCGGGCGGGGAACGGCGGCCGTTATGAGCGGCGCCGGCGACTATCGCCGCCGCCGCCTCCGCATGTCAGCGGCTGTGTGGGGGGTGCGGTGGCCATTAGGAGCGGCGCCGGCGGCGTGGAGCGGGTGTGATGTCAGTGTTGGGGTCGGGCTGAGCCAGAACACAGCCCGGCCTCAACTGCCAGCACTGACGTCACATCCGTTTCATTTCTGTCTCCACAATCCATTTTTGCCCCATCACGAATGAGGTGCCACTAAGGAAGTTTCACTTCAATTTAAAATTGAGGCAGGTGGGGGGCGGGTTTGGGGGGAGAGATGGGTGGTTGGGGGGTTTGATGGGGATGTGGGGGGTGAGGGAGATAGAGGCGGGGGGGGATTATGCAGATTTAGGTAGAAACAAATGTATAATATCTAGCACGGACCTATTTAGATTTATCTGGGCTGCAGAACTTGCTGAGCAGGGCGTCCCAGGCTTCCGCTAGCGGTAGCAGGGCTCTGGCTGAGTCAACCTGCGGACCACGTGGGCAAGATGGCAGTGAGCTGGACTGGCACTCCAGGTCCCCTGGGAAGCTGAGTCCTGAGAGGGTACCTTCCATTTCATCTCTAGGTGGTGGAAGTCGAAGCAGGCTGGCATCCAGTCCTACTGGTGGTAAAAGGAGGGCCCTGGGTCATGGGAGTGCTTTTCCACACACAGAGTAAGTTAGGGGAGGTTAGAGGGAGTGAGGCCCCTACTAGCCTCCCGGGAGTATGGATTCTTTTTTTTGGGAGTTCTCCAGGTTGGTAGCAATTGGCGTTGCCAGGTGGTGCACGCTCTGCATGCGTTTCTCCACAGCTGTTGCCAGCCACAGGAGGGGAGAAAGCTGGGGGGTTGTGCCCCCTGTAATTGGCTCGCTGCTTGGGGTTTTGGGCATGGGTGACTTGACGACCCTGCTCAGAGGAGTGCTGTTTGACTCTGAAGAGCTAAGTGAGGGCTCATTCAGGGGACCAAGAGGGATTAGCTTTTGCCAGTACCAACGCCTGCGGCTGGTGCGGTTTCCGGCATGGCAATAGCTGGAAGGGGAATCACCTGTGCTGAGGGGATCAGTTTTGGCTCAGTGGGGCTTGTAGTGGGTGTTGGGGCTATGCCAGCCACAAGGGGTGAGGCTGTGGTTGTGCTGCCTGGCTCTACATTGGGCCTGGCTGAGGCCAGGAAGATCTCTGATGTTTGTTTTGTTTTGAGGATACATATACGGGCATCACCAGCCCATTGAGTTTGCATTCACCTGCGGTTGTTAAAGAAAAATCGGGGACGGGGTTACGTGGAGATATTGTCCTTGCTGCCAGGTTAGAGGAAGTCGTTAGCAAGGTCTAGCAAGAAGGTCGAGGCTAAGAAAGAGGACGTTGAAAGTCGACTATTACTCCATAGGTTTGCTAATTGGATCTAGGCTTTCTCCATCCTCGCTAGCGTAATTGGCAAACAGGCTCCCACCTTTGCTCAGCCCTATTCAAGCACCAGGACATGATATGGTTCGTGCAGCGGAATTATAGCGGAGTGGCTTAGCGGCGCTATGGTGCGCAGTTTCGCATAAAAATGGCTGTCCACAAGCAATTATTTGGGATACAAAATATATGGATTTGTGAATAGAGATCATGATGATGCAGAAGCCGGCCTCCTTTCTCAGGGGGTCTGACAGCGGGTCATCTTCTGGGCGGGTGTCCAGCAATAGGAAGGGGCACTGCTGGGCCTTTAATGAGGGCCATTGTAAGGTTAGCGGATGCAGATTCTGGCATGAGTGTTCATCCTGTGGTGGAGCCCACCTCGCAGGCGAATGCCCCACAAGGGCGAAGGCAGAGACGCGCGTAAGGAAGAGAACACTCGGAATGTTGGTTTGCTCCAATATGGGGCAGCATTAGCTCAATTTTCATGGTTGCCTATTAGACGGTTTGACTCATTTAATATTTCTTCAGAATTGGGTTTGGAAGGTTTCTGCAGGTCTGGCTGTCTGAGGCTCGTTTAAGGGCGTTAAATCACCCAGTTGGTGGCAGCTAGTTGGGGATTGTCACGGGAGACCAGGCAATTATACGTTTATACCGGGATCATATCACTGAGCAAGACCAAGAAATAAAACAAATTGTCATTTATTCCATTGAAACAGATGTACACACAGTGGAGTACAATAAACATGAGAAAACACACATAGTTGCTGCTTATAATCTTAGAAAACTTTAGAGAAACTTAGAAACTTAGACACTTTAGAAAACGTAGAAAATCTGAGCTGCGTAAGTTTTTTTTAAAAACCTTTCCGTTTCATTCACAGAAACCTACAGCCCAATCAAAAGCGTGAGAATTTTCTCAGTAGCCAATCAGAGCAGGGCTCACCTGGCTTATGATGTCAAAGGCAGGGGCATGTTGAGCCAGCTTGAAAAAACGTGTGGGCTGGAAATATGAATCAGCCAATGGGAAATATTCCCACAAGCAGCAACTTCCCCCCATCTAACCGCTTGCCGGCTCCGCTAAGTCTGGTGTCACAATCAGGGTCCCAGTGGGGTGCCCTCTATTCTCTAGAACTGACACCTGGACTTTCCCTGCTCACCAAATGGTTCGACACCTCCACATCCTAATTTCCCTTTGAAGCCAGAAGGCTAGGTATAGACATCATGTCTCCTTGCATGGATTTTTATACATACAGTATAACACCCTCTGAACCTTACTTTAATAAAGTCTAAACATTGGGGACCCTAAAGCCCATAAACAGGTCAGGGTTTCCTATACTTTACAGGGGACTTCCATAACCTGCAACCCAATACCTGTTCTGGGACACCTTGGCACTAACTGGGGTACCCCTATGTTACCTAGGGATCCCCGCAGCTACAGGAACACCTTTCATCCCTGTGCCTCATTTTACTGTGCACAAAGCATACTTGTACTTAACACACTTTGTTTAATACAATATACCTTACACTTTTATGCTGCTAAAATGTCTAAGTCTTTTTGGTGATGAGGGATAGAATGAGAACATGTACTTTTTAGTCCCACTAGCCATATGCCTCACACTCTTCAAAACCTGACTTTAAACTTTAACAAAACCTCACAGTCTTATATATAACTGGAGCACCCCCTGAACACCTATACTGGGTTCAGGGTGATGTGAGAATTAACTGGGCATCCCCCCTTATATTAGGGACCCCTTGTCTGGTCCAGGGACACCTCACATCCCTATGCCCCTTTTACCTTACTGGGTTGTGTTTAAGCATGGAACTTAGTGGTGAGTCACGCCCTATGCAGCTTGTGGGTGACCTGGGCATTAAATGAGTATCCCCCTTAACCTAGGGACCTCTTGACTGTGTCAGGGACACATCAAATCCCAATGCCCCTTATACCTTTCTGGTCTGTGCTAAGCAGGGAACTTGGCGGCGAGTCGCGTAACTGTTTTCAAGGGAGGATTTTGACCAGAGGTCTGTGCCTATATATCCCCGGGAATCTGACTTGATTCCCGTATACATTTTTGGGGTGGCCAGCAACTCTGGGCACCGTCTACCTAGACACAATGTGACAACGCTTTTACCGAAACCCCCCCGTTGAAACTCATAGCCTGTGAATTTCCACTGGTTAGCACTCCTGGAAAGGTAAAACACACATAAATACTTTATTGTTGCACAATCACATACATTTCATGTACAACCAATGGGTCCAAGAGCTGCAACTCTAAACCCACAAATATGGTTCAGAGGTAACCAGCCGGGCATAATAACTTTTTTGATGGCCTGGTTACCCCTTCACCAACCACAGGGAGTAAGTGATTTGAGTACCTGGAGCCCATCTCGCAGCTGATGTTGAGTTAGTTAAGCGGCTGGGACTTTGGGCGGTCCTGGCTTGAGGGCCATGATTTGCACATTATTGGCCTTATCTGTGGGTGGAGTACTCAGGGTTAGCACCCCCTCCCCCTTTGCTGTATTTGAATAAAAGCAGCGACCATTGAACCTCCAAACCTTTGTGTGTGTGCTTTATTTACGGGAAAGCCGGGGGAGCAGCATCGCAAGCTCTCAGGTCAAATGCAAGAACTGAATTCCTCTGGGTCCGCTCTCCACTCTAGCTCTGCTTCAAACTTCTGCATTCAAGGAAAACACCCTAACACCCCAACACTACTATGCCACACCTTTTCATGTATTGTAACAGTGGCTCATATATTGCAGTTTTCTGAACAATCACAAAAAAATCTTTTCTATAATTTCATTAAACTGAGTGTTGGGGTGTCCCTTGGCATGGAAGATGACATACTGCTGGGTAACAACCTAGGCCTACTGTCCAACAGTTTGCAGACCACCAGACGGCCCGATTTCAGCCGTGTCCCACCGCCAGAGCCGAGGGATTGCTAGTGCAAAAAACCCAGGAACTGGGGTAACAGATCCGAGAATCCTTGCTCCTAGGACCAGGAGCCTACACCCCAAGAGATAAGCCAAGGAGAAACTGCCATGATGAACCTGACCACTGATGGTCTTACCCCCTCCGCACTGCACTGTCCCCCACAGAGAGGTTGGCTCTCGCGGCATTCGTACCCTACTCGACCGGGCAGTGCTGGGAGTTATGCAGATCCTTCAGCCCATCTAACCAACAGGACTTTGGGCAGGAAGGAGGATTGCCTCCTGGGCGGTCCCAAGAGCCCCAGTTGGCCTTGATCTTGGGGCTCAACCATGGAAGAGTTTTGCCCCAGAGCTCTCAACTTAGAGGGGGAGGTGTGACAAGAAGGAGCCCGTGACCAATAAAATAAAGGTTTAACCTGGCCCCTGTCTCTCTTCCCAGGGGTTCATCTGGCCATCAGATCCTGAAGCTACCCAGTTTTAATGTACTATGTTGCCCCATCATACCCTGTAACATTAATTAATAATTAATAGCATGTTCTTGTATAGCGCTGCTAGTTGTACGTAGCGCTTTACAGAGACATTTTGCAGGCACAGGTCCCTGCCCTGTGGAGCTTACAATCTATATTTTTGGTGCTTGAGGCACAGGAAGATAAAGTGACTTGCCCAAGGTCACAAGGAGCTCCAAACTCAGTGCCAGTAACAGTGTCTTGACTCACTGAGCCACTCGTGCACCCAACTTTGACTCTTTTATTCCTGCTGTGTATATGTAATAAAGTATAACAATGTGTTTGGTGTAACAATAAAGCAGAGCCAGAGTCTCTGGACACGCCGGGCTGAGAAACCCCTTGTGCTGCTCACATGTCCAGAGAAAATGGCTACTACTGGGACTGGAGGGGGAGGAGAGGGGCAGGGTACAAAGTAAATGGGGCAGAGATCAGGCCGGGGGGCATCCGCCCAAAGACCGGAGCCATTTCCTGCCTCCCCAGTTAGAGCGGCGCCCGCCCTGACAGCTGGGGAAAGCTTTTGCCGAATCCCCCTGGTAGGCGCTGCTACCATTGATGAGTTTGCATTTCCCTCCACAGCCCTTTAACTCCCTCAAACCTGCTCCCAGTCATGATTGGTCCAGAGCTGAATTCTCTCTCATTGGTCACAAGCCCCCTTACTATGCTTTCTTATGGCAGAGTGGAAGATAGAAAAAGGCAGCCGATCGGAACTCCAGAGCTCATTGGGATCCTGACATTTAGAGGTACTAAGCGGTGTGCTCCAAGGCTGTGCCGGAGACACCTGAAAACGAGACTGGGTGCCTATCCTAGCGGGATATTTGAAAGTGCTTTTGCACTATGAGACTGTGGGCCTCATTCAGAGAGGGTTGATAAAAATTATCGCCAGGGCATTTAAAAAGCCGTTTTTTGGGGTGTTGCTATCACGGTATTCAGAAAGACTCGATTACCTGTGATAGCAAAATTCCCAAAACGGGCGAGTTGCAGCCAGCGAGAGCATTGAGCCTCTGAAAAGGCCTAAACCGGCGATTCATTTTTGCTGCAGAGAGAGCGGCTCTGAGAGAGCTGCCTCTCCCAGCTGAAATGTCGCCCGAAAATTATTTATTTAAATATACATTTCTTTCATAGTGTATATGTGTAGGGGGTCTCCGGAGCTGAACCACGTTGGTTTTAGGTCCGGGGACCCCCTTTTTCCCGAGATACAGGCCCCTATATGGGGTACCGGTATCTCCTATGCAAGGAAAAAACCCGGTAACGTGACGCGGGACATTTCAATGCAGAGGGATACCGGCACCCCATAAAGGGGCCTGTATCTCGGGAAGCAGGGGTCCCCGGACCTAAAACCAACGTGGTTCAGCTCCGGAGACCCCCTACACATATACACTATGAAAGAAATGTATATTTAAATAAATACTGTAATAAACATCAATACACGCCCCCCCCTCCGCCCAAACCCATACAGTACAGTAATGGGCAAAATAACTATTATCCAGATATGGATAATAGATTATTTGCCCATTATTAAACACTGCATTAGCATACAAAAATAAATTAAATAAATACAGTTATACTTAACACAACACCAGGTCCCTTTGTCCTCCGTAGCAAGAAAGCATATACAGTATATACATAATAAAGACATTCTAATGGCCCCTAACCCTTTAATCACCTTAGCGGTTACTAACCGCTATAGTCATTAAGGGGTTAACCCACCCTGACCTGATACAAACCCGGGAGGCCTAAGCACTCACCCTTGACTGACTATACCCACCCTGTACCCATTGAGTAGTATAGTGGTACATCATACACATATAATAATAATATGGGCATGATAAGCCTCGATAGCACTCAATGGGCACCCTAATTACAATACATTAATACACAAGACACACAATAATAAAACATAACTAAACTCCAAAAAACCACACTTCACTAAATAAAAACAGTAGCCAGCAAATCCAATCAATACAAGCAATAACAACATCAACAATGAATTAATTAAACCATTAACCAATCAAACCAATTAATTCCTAAACCAACTCAAAATTAATAGTAACACTAACCAATCAAAACAATTAATTACTACAACATTAATGAATTTAAACAGTAAAATAGAAAGAAAGAAATTCTAACAATATCTGAACTAACCATAAAACGCATTAGCCAACATAATATAACATTAACTACAAACGAACACCAATCGCAAACCTTGTATTAGCATTAAGCATGAACAAACAAACAATCACATCCACATAATAAACTGAAATGAAAAAAAGCAACAGCAATACCAAGCGAGAAATGCCCCCCAAATATTGTCATAATAATGTATTAATCTGTACCCTAAAGTGGTACAGATTAATATATTATCAGTCAATGTTCCTCCCCCAAAAAATCAAAAAACACATCCAAAGAAAAAACCTGTAAAAAGAGACATTTACAAACATTCAATATATTACTTACCATTAGAAGCGGTGGCCCTCCGACTCCCGGGGTAACAGGAAGCTCATGTACCTTGAAGCCCTCCAACAGCATCCGATGCCATCCGCCATGAAGATCCAGATCAGGTACCCAAATCTTCTTTTTTCTTTCTTTAATCACCTTCTTCTATCTTCATCTGTCACCATTTATTGATCTTCTATCTTCTTGTTGTAATCCAAAAAGCCCCATAGTAGATCCCAACAGATGTTGTCTCGTTGTCTTCTTGGGCTCAAATGAGGTGTCACAGCCTTAAATAGGGCTTGTGACGTCACATATAGCCTCCAAATGGTTAACAGCCATCTGATTGGCTGTTAAAACCATGTTCCGACTTTAATTTTTTTTTTTGACATGACGTCACTTAAAGGGAATGATGCCAGCCAATCAGAATGGCTGTGCTTCATTTCCCTTTAAGATGACGTCACGTGGTATTTCAGCCAATCAGATCGTGGGAACCAATTCCACACTCTGGTTGAAATACCTTGTGACACAGCGGCCATCTTGGATTTAGTGACGTCATGTTAAAGGGAATGATGCCAGTCAATCAGAATGGCTGTGCTTAATTTGCCTTTTTAAGTTTTTAAGGTTTTAAGTCCCCCGCAACCCCCCCGCAAGGCCTAAACAGCCACTAAGGGACTAAGGGACTAAGGCCCCCTTCACCCACCCTCTCTAGCCACAGTAAGCCTGGCATGGGTGTTTAACCCCTTCATTGCCTTAGCCGTTAGCCGCTAAGGTAATGAAGTTGCTGTAAATGCATTTTTCCTGCATCGGATGTATGCCGGGGGGTCCGAAGCTGCTATTAATGGCTATCAGCTCCGGAGACCCCTGGCATCAATCCGAGGCAGGAAAAGGGCCTGATTTTTTCTAAGTCCCGACACATCGCAGCTCATCGAGGCAATCTCCTCACCAATTTACCTAAAGTTTGAGGTGAATTGGATTTGGGGAGAAGATCGCCTTTTAGGGCTGCGATAGGCCGCAACAGCTGACTAGCGGGTATCTGAATCGCGCGAGTTTATGATCCTCCCAAAAATGGTCGATAAGCGGCTGATCGCCGCTCAATTGGCGATTTTCTTTTGATCATAAAATTTTGCGTTGATACAGGCCGTTATCGAGCACTTATCGAGGCTTTCTGAATACGAGTAGCCATTTTGGTCGATAAGTGCTCGATAAGGGCCTTATCAAGGCTTTCGGAATGAGGCCCTGTGTGTTTCTGGAGGAGCGGAGAGCAGGACTTTTAAGCGGCAGATTTGTAAGTGCCCTGCCGCCAATTGCACCAGAGATCCGGACGGTCTCTATCCCCACGTGAGTGGAAGAGAAACCTGAGTAAGGCCACGCTCATGGAGGGGGTTTCACTACATGTGTGTGCTTGCATACGCGCACATGTTCAGGACTCTTCTATGCTTCTCTAGTGAAAGAAGCATAGTACAGGCGGCGATGCAGCGTGTCAATGCTGCTGGAGTTTGGTGAGACAAGTAAATTTGTCTTTTCAGGCTGCAGTCACGTGATCAGCGTCTTGAGAGCTGGTTCAGTCAATGAGGTCGAACCAGCTTCATGACGCGTCCGGAGATGCGTTTGCCACGCCCCCGCCTCCGATTGCCTCCCCAATCTCCTGAAGCCAAGTGCACAGATCGCTGGGGCTGCAGGAGTGAGCACAGTGGCGCGCACAGTAGCCCGCGCCACCACCATGAGTGCAGCCTAAGGCCTCGGCCATGCTCCCTGCTGGCGTGCTGATGTGTGCTGAGGCGCAGGGAAAGCGGGTGCTTTCCCTGGCCTTGCGGTTGCTTTCTGCACGCACTGTCAGCGGGTCTGCAGGGGGCGGGCCGGGGGCAGGCGTGTCACTGGCCGGGGGCAGGCCAGTGACGTCACGTCCCCCAAGACCTGCGCTTCTGTGCGCTTGCGGAAGCGCAGGTGAGCCCCTACTAAAGCCGCTCTAATTGCAGCTGTAGGGGCTCAGTGCTGAGCGGGAGCGCGTGTTAGCGCGCTTAGGCCAGCAAGCAACGAACATGGTCGAGGCCTAAGTAGCGCCTGGCATCTCTTCAGCTGGAATAAAAACTCGTTATTGAACTGCTTTGTTCTGTCTGGAAGGGCCGCAGTCCGATTTCCCAGGGCCCAGGGCTAGAGTTACGTCACCCCCACCCCCCTTCTTAGTGGTATTGCGAGCCCCCGCATTTCAAACCTCCCGAGCCCCCTCTATTCCCCTCCCTCTTCCCATGTATTTCTCTCCCCTCCATCTCACTCCCTCTTCCTCAATCACCCCCTTCCTGCCTCCCATGTATTTCTATCCCGTGGGTCTCACTCTTACTCCCTCTTTTCCTCACTCACTCACCCCCCCCCCTCCTCTCACTCACCCACACCTTCCGTCAATTACCCCACTATCACTCAATCCCCCCCACAAAATATATAACAAAAAACCCCACCCCCTAAATACATAAAATCCCATCACTCAATACATAATAAAAATACACCTACCCTTCACACATAATAAAAATACACCCCCCAATACATATTAAAAAAATACACTCCCCACCCCCTCAATGCATAATAAAAAATACACCCCCACCCCCAATCCATATTAAAAAATACCCCCCCATGCATACTAAAAAGACCC
Source organism: Ascaphus truei (assembly GCF_040206685.1). NCBI lineage: Eukaryota > Metazoa > Chordata > Amphibia > Anura > Ascaphidae > Ascaphus > Ascaphus truei. Next base: position 52,999,569 of record NC_134490.1, on the reverse strand, counting down.
CCACCCCCCAAATGCATATTAAAAAGACCCCCACCCCCAAATGTATATTAAAAAGACCCCGTCCACCCTAATGCATATTAAAAAGAACCCCAACCCCCAATACATATTGTAAAGTCCCCCACACCCCCAATACATATTATAAAGACGCCCACCCCAATACATATTTAAAAAAAAACAACACCCAATACATATTAAATAGACCGCCAACCCCCAATACATATTAAAAAGACACCCACCCCCAATACATATTAAAAAGACACCCACCCCCAATACATATAAAAGAGACCCCCACCCACCCAATACATATTAAATAGACCGCCAACCCCCAATACATATTAAAAAGACCCCCACCCCAATACATATTAAAAAGACCCCCACCCCCAATACATATTAAAAAGACCCCCACCCCCCAATACATATTAAAAAGACCCCCACTCCCAATACATATTAAAAAGACCCATCCCCCCAATACATATTAAAAAGATCCACCCCCCCAATACATACAATACATATTAAAAAGACCCCCACTCCCAATACATATTAAAAAGACCCCCACCCCCCAATACATATTAAAAAGACCCCCACTCCCAATACATATTAAAAAGACCCATCCCCCCAATACATATTAAAAAGACCCACCCCCCCAATACATATTAAAAAGAGCCCCACCCCCAATACATACAATACATATAAAAAAGACCCCACTCCATCAATACATATGAAAACACCTTGTGAATGGTCATTCCGGGTCCAGCGGCTATGGGGGCCCCGCGGCCAGTGCCGATCCTCTTGCAGCCGGGCCCCGGCTCTCTCCTAGGCCCGGGCCATAGAAGGGTGAGGCGATCCGAGCCGCACTGACGCTGAGGCTCGCCTGCTGAAATCTGGCCGATTTCATGCCCATACAGGCGAGCCAGCGGGCGCGATCGGAGCCGGGGGGAGGACGTTGGAAGCGGGGCAGTGACGTCACTGGGCCAATCGCCCGCGACGCACTGACGTCGACATCACGGCGCCGACGTCACGGCGCCGTGATGTTGACACTGCTGTGCTGTGATTGGAGGTTTTCAGCCGACAGCGCGCTGAAAAACAGCTTGGCGCTCTGCTGAAAACTCCAACTCGTCAGCACGCCTGCAGACGCTCGTGTGAGCCCCCTCTTAAGGCATCCTCATTGAGGGTGCAGGGGCTCAGCGCTGAGCGTCCGTACGGCTCAGCGTGGCCTGTCCGTCTATGGACTCGGCCTTAGCTGCAGGCCTCTATCCCACGCCGGGCTTCCGACGTCAGGGCACATGTGCCGGAAGCTGTTCCAAGCTTATTTCCGTCGCGCTGACATCAAAGAGGCCTGTCCCGCCGCAGCATCGGAAGCTCCGCGTGGGACAAAGGGATAGAGGCCTGCAGCTGAGGGAGAGCCGGGGCCTTGCCGCGAGAGGACCAGCAGCCGGGTCTGGCCAGATGTCGGGCCCTCTCAGGCACCGGGCCCGGGACACCTGTCCCCAACTGTCGGCAGCCCTGCTGTCTGGTGCCTTGGATCCCTATGTTAAGTTCTGGTCTCCTGTGACACTGAGTATAACCAGACATTATAAAAGTGATATTTATATTTGCATTAAACTGAGTATAAATTATAATCAACATTAGGAAAGTAGTGCATTAACTCTGTTAGTGTTACAGGGGTCTTTAAAACAATACATTAAAGTTGTCCCCTGCAGTAAAAGGGCTAAACATACAATAATCCCAGTGCATTTGGGCCACGCTGCAAGCAGTTGCTATATCTGCTTATGTCTGGAATGCAAACACCACCATACTTTTTCTAAGCCATGCTAATGAATTGCAGCTTCAGTGATCTACAGAACGGGGAGATTCTGGATGTTTCTCAAACTGCAGCACTCTTAAACCAACCAAAACCGGAGTTGCAGAAAGGAAGGCGAGCAGAAATAATATATTATCGTCTGGCAAATCCTTGTGTTGGCGGAGAAGCCTTTTGCAACAACTTTACTTTGTGGTAATAAAAAGACTGTGATGTCAGACAGATACTGTAGGGGAAGCAGATGGTCCGTCTGGCATGGATGCTTGACCTCCCGTCTGCATCTCTCTCCTGTCTTGCGCTTTCTTTTTCAATGTCATTTTGTCTCACCCTCTCTTTGTCTCCTCTCTCTTTTTTGTAGTGTGTCTTTGTTTCTCGTCAGTCTTTCCTCCCTTTGTCTTACCTTTCTTCTTTTCCCTTTATTTCCATCTTTCTCTCTCTGGCTTCTGCTCTTTATGTTGAGAAGTGGGGAGATACATAGTCAAGATAATGGAAGTTGGCGCATTATTAATTATACCATAGAGATGGTGGATTCTCTGTGAGTTTCACTGATTTCAAGTCATATCTCATCTCAAAGGGCCCCACCCTCTGTCTGAAATTTGCTGATATTTCCTTGCAATTGGAGTAAGAAGCAGTCAAACCTGTGATTTGAATCAATTTTTTTCGTTGATGCAATATGTAAAAAGCTTTTTCTTTTATGAATACTTTCTTATTGGTAAATTACTATGCATTTTTTAACCTGAGAATTAAGTATTGTTATTGTTCTGTTCACCAACATCAGACCAATGATACTGTACTCCTGCTTGTATTTGTATGTCACCAACATATTTAGATGCGCAGTACTATGTGGGTGGGAGGCCAATAACATTGTATGCCCCACGGAGCTTACACTCTAAAAGGAGGGGAGTGGAGACATGAGGAACAGTGTGTAAGGTTCTCAGCAAGCGTTTGGCTATCCACGTCTGGTCTCTTAGTTTGCGTTTATAACCTGAAAGTAAAATTAAGGAGCCAGGAATCTTTTGGATAGGGCTCCTTAAATAAAGTGTGTTTTAGGGAACTGTTAAATGTATGTATGGTACTGGAGAGTCTGATCTTGTGTGGGAGAGAATTCCAAAGTTGGCCACATGATTGTAGATCACGGACGAAGACGAAGGAGCTGTTCTGGACTACCCTTACAGCAGAGGTGTGCAAACTTTTCCCCCTGCGCTCCCTGCATGCTGTCCCCTCCTCCACTCACGTCCACTCCTTACCTTGGCTCCGGCGTCATGGTGTCATGTGATGTCACAATGCCATGGTAACATGACCCGCAGTGTCAAGTGCCATGACGATGCGTCGCTGGAAGCCAAGGTAAGCGAGTTACAGAGGCATTGCGCGGTCGCCCAGAATTTTATTTAAATGCCTTGTGGAAGAGTGTGGGACCTCTGTAACACCACGCCCCTCCTGGAAAATCTCGTGCCCCCCAGGTTGCCCACCCCTGCCTTACAGCATATTCGTTTTAGAGTGACATGCGATACACTATTAAAAGTACACTTGAAGTAGAATCTGCACATCTTCAAAAGCTTTATAAGCTATACTCATATCTATGAAGGACTCTCAGATCTGCCAACAGCTCTCCAGAGGCCTAGGACTACACTCTCCCCGTTTCCTCCCCCGATGACTTTTACATTGGCACATTTAAAGGTAGAACAACCTACTACAAACTACAGGTCCTATAATATTTCTAGTGACTTGGCAATGAGCAAAAAATGGAAAGACTACAACGCACCACCGAATTGAAGAAGGAGGATGACTTGGAATATAAAAAAGCTTTATTTGATCCTTGACAAATAGACCGACATGTTTCGCGCTTTCTCGAGGTCCCCACTTGGCAATGAGGACTTAAACAATACACATATCTCAAACCCAACACAAATATATCATGTTTTGTATAATACAGTGTTTCCCAATCTGTGCGCCGCGGCACCCTGGTGCGCCGTGGCTTGCCTAGAGGGGCGCCGCGATTAGTCTCCCCACCATCACTCCGATTATCCCTCCCCACCATCACTGCTTCATGCCGGCCGGGCCGCAGGGGATTGGCTGCAGGTCAGAGGAAGCCGGGGGCGGGGCTTCCGCTTTGTGCAGAGCACACGGTGAGTGTGTGTATCTACCTTCCTGCTCCTGGCTCCTGTGGCTGTGCGGTGTCCCGTCCCCTTCTGCCCTGGGTGATAGGAGAAGGTAGGGGGTGATAGGAGAAGGTGGGGGGGGGGGAGGGGAGGGAGAGAGGTGTACGTTTGCTTGTCCAGTGACTGTGTGCAGGGAGCTGCCTGCACGGATTGCATGCCTTTCCTCCCCCCTCCCCCCCAGTCACTCACATCTGTCGCTGCCTCTGCTCTCCACTGCTCTCCAATGTGTGTATCTGTGTGTGTGTATCTGCATCTGTGTGTGTGTGTGTATTTATTTGTGTGTGTGTGTATGTATTTATTTGTGTGTGTATTTATTTGTGTGTGTGTATGTATTTATTTGTGTGTGTGTGTGTATGTATTTATTTGTGTGCGTATTTATGTGTGTGTGTGTGTGTGTGTGTGTATTTATTTGTGTGTGTGTGTGTGTGTGTGTATTTGTGTGTGTGTGTGTATTTATTTGTGTGTGTATTTATTTGTGTGTGTGTATTTATTTGTGTGTGTGTGTGTGTGTTTATTTGTGTGTGTGTGTGTGTATTTATTTGTGTGTGTGTGTGTGTATTTATTTGTGTGCAGGGAGCTGCTTGCACGGATCTCCTGCCTTTCCTCCCTCCCTGAGAGTGTGTGTCTGAGAGAGTGTGTCTGAGAGAGTGAGAGAGAGTGTCTGAGAGTGTGAGAGAGAGAGTCTGAGAGTGTGAGAGAGAGAGAAAGAGTGTGTCTGAGAGAGTGAGAGAGAGTGTGTCTGAGAGAGTGAGAGAGAGTGTGTCTGAGAGAGTGAGAGAGAGTGTGTCTGAGAGAGTGAGAGAGAGTGTGTCTGAGAGAGTGAGAGTGTGTCTGAGAGAGTGAGAGAGAGTATGTCTGAGAGAGTGAGAGAGAGTGTGTCTGAGAGTGAGAGAGTGTGTCAGAGATAGAGTGTGTCAGAGAGAGAGTGTCTGAGAGAGTGTGTCTGAGAGAGTGTGTCTGAGCGAGTGTGTCTGAGAGAGTGAGAGAGAGTGTGTCTGAGAGAGTGTGTGTCTGAGTGAGAGAGAGTGTGTCTGAGAGAGAGTGTGTCTGAAAGAGTGAGTGAGTGTCTGTCTGAGAGAGTGAGTGAGTGTCTGAGAGAGTGTGAGTGTCTATCTGAGAAAGTAAGAGTGTCAGTCTGTGAGAGTATCTGTCTGTCTGTGAGAGGGTCTGTCTGTCTGTGAGAGTGTCTGTCTGTCTGTGAGAGTGTCTGTCTGTCTGTGAGAGTGTCTGTCTGTCTGTGAGAGTGTCTGTCTGTGAGAGGGTCTGTCTGTCTGTGAAAGTGTCTGTCTGTCTGTGAGAGTGAGTGTCTGTCTGTGAGAGTGAGTGTCTGTCTGTGAGAGTGAGTGTGTCTGTAAGAGAGTGAGTGTGTCTGTGAGAGAGAGTGTCTGTCTGTGAGAAAGAGTGTGTCTGTGAGAGAAAGTGTCTGTCTGTGAGAGAGAGTGTCTGTCTGTCTGTGAGAGTGTCTGTCTGTCTGTGAGTGTGTGTGTCTGTGTCTGACAGAGTGAGTGTGTGTGTGTGTGTCTGAGAGAGAGAGAGAGTGAGGTCAGAGAGAGAGAGTGAGGTCAGAGAGAGAGAGAGAGAGTGAGGTCAGAGAGAGAGAGAGAGTGGTCAGAGAGAGAGTGAGGTCAGAGAGAGAGAGAGAGTGAGGTCAGAGAGAGAGAGAGAGAGAGAGAGGGAGAGTGAGGTCAGAGAGAGAGAGAGAGAGTGAGGTCGGAGAGAGAGAGTGGGGTCAGAGAGAGAGAGTGAGGTCAGAGAGAGAGAGAGAGAGTGAGGTCTGAGAGAGAGTGAGGTCTGAGAGAGAGAGAGAGTGAGGTCTGAGAGAGAGAGAGAGTGAGGTCTGAGAGAGAGAGAGTGAGGTCTGAGAGAGAGTGAGGTCTGAGAGAGAGTGAGGTCTGAGAGAGAGTGAGGTTTGAGAGAGAGTGAGGTCTGAGAGAGAATGAGGTCTGAGAGAGAGGAGATCAGAGAGAGAGAGAGTGAGGTCAGAGAGAGAGAGAGAGAGAGTGAGGTCAGAGAGAGAGAGTGAGGTCAGAGAGAGAGAGAGTGAGATCAGAGAGAGAGTGAGGTCAGAGAGAGAGAGTGAGGTCAGAGAGAGTGAGGTCAGAGAGTGAGGTCAGAGAGAGTGAGGTCTGAGAGAGAGAGAGAGTGAGGTCTAAGAGAGAGAGAGTGAGGTCTGAGAGAGAGAGAGAGTGAGGTCTGAGAGAGAGTGAGGTCTGAGAGAGAGTGAGGTCTGAGAGGGAGTGAGGTCTGAGAGAGTGAGGTCTGAGAGAGAGAGAGAGTGGTCTGAGAGAGAGAGAGAGAGAGAGAGAGAGTGAGGTCTGAGAGAAAGAGTGAGGTCTGAGAGAAAGTGAGATCTGAGAGAGAGAGTGAGGTCTGAGAGAGAGTGAGGTCTGAGAGAGAGTGAGGTCTCAGAGAAAGAGAGTGAGGTCTGAGAGAGAGAGAGAGTGAGGTCTGAGAGAGAGAGAGAGTGAGGTCTGAGAGAGAGAGAGTGAGGTCTGAGAGAGAGAGAGAGAGAGAGAGAGAGAGAGAGAGAGAGAGAGTGAGGTCTGAGGTCTGAGAGAGAGTGTGAGGTCTGAGAGAGAGTGTGAGGTCTGAGAGAGAGAGAGTGAGGTCTGAGAGAGAGTGAGGTCAGAGAGAGAGAGTGAGGTCAGAGAGAGAGTGAGGTCTGAGAGAGAGTGAGGTCTGAGAGAGAGAGTGAGGGCAGAGAGAGAGAGTGAGGGCAGAGAGAGAGAGTGAGGTCTGAGAGAGAGAGTGAGGTCTGAGAGAGAGAGTGAGGTCTGAGAGAGAGAGTGAGGTCTTAGAGAGAGAGTGAGGTCTGAGAGAGAGAGAGTGAGGTCTGAGAGAGAGTGTGAGGTCTGAGAGAGAGAGTGAGTGAGGTCAGAGAGAGAGAGTGAGGTCAGAGAGAGAGAGTGAGGTCAGAGAGAGAGAGAGAGAGAGAGAGAGAGAGAGAGAGTGAGGTCAGAGAGAGAGAGAGAGTGAGGTCAGAGAGAGAGAGAGAGAGTGAGGTCAGAGAGAGAGAGAGAGAGTGAGGTCAGAGAGAGAGAGAGAGAGAGAGAGAGTGAGGTCAGAGAGAGAGAGAGAGAGTGAGGTCAGAGAGAGAGAGAGTGAGGTCAGAGAGAGAGAGAGAGAGAGAGAGAGTGAGGTCAGAGAGAGAGAGAGTGAGGTCTGAGAGAGAGAGAGTGGGGTCAGAGAGAGTGAGAGTGTGTGAGTGTCTGAGAGAGACACCAACTGCGCACTGCAACTGTTAGGTATGTATATACACCTTTGTTTTTACTTTGGGCGCCGCGTAAAAATCCTGATCACCTTGGGGAGCCTTGAAAAAATTCTGATTGCCTTGGGGAGCCTTGAACCGAAAAAGTTTGGGAACCACTGGTATAATAGAAGAAGTGGAAATGTAGAAAATAATTTTAGATGTTACCGAGTTATGTACCTATATCTCTATTTGCATAGCACCATCCATGTGCACTCTACAGCAGTAATAGATGTGCAACATAATGAGAATAAGCGCTATAGATGTCACGTTAATCCCTTTAAACTATTCAGTTGTGGTAACAATACAGCAACCAGTGGGTTAACTTTCATTTGAAAAATATTTATTTTTCTCCGGTGAGGTCATATGGGTTAACACGGTCTTTACATTAATGGGCCAATTAAACCATATGTTTATAATAGTACCGACTGGTGAAAGTGTACAGATCTACCGGAGATGTGACACAAGCTCTAGTCTAGGCTATGTACAAAGGTTGGCAGATGGGAGATCACAAAAAGAGCACTCTATATTTCCTTCCCTATTTAAACATGTATGATCATTAAAATCTGATATCATTCTCAAGGAAAAAAATATAGACATGTGGCGGCAAAGTAAGATGTGCCTAACAATACTAAACAGGTTGTCTGTGTTGCAAAGGCCCACATCACATATTTGTTTCCCCATGAAAGATTAACATTAAGGCAGATATCCAGGCAGGCATTAAAGTCAAACAAATTGCATGTCTGCAATTAACCAGCTCCCTGTTGGATTTAGAGGCAGTTTCTCTCAAACAGTGATAAGTCCCCATTACACTGCTCAATCCAGAAACACCCCCAAAACTGCAACGATAGATGAGGTGCTCGAGGGGGTGATCTGAGGAAGACCAAAAATTCAAATATTAAACAACTGTGAAAGCATTTTTCTGGTACACAATGTTGTAGACAGTAACAAGTCCCAATACACAATATTGGGCAGTTGGAAAAATACTATAAAAATACTGTCATAAGTCTTAGAACTCAATCGACTCAAATGAAGGCCCCTATATCAATATCTATGTTGAGGCCCAGTGGTGTCAGAGTTTTGAGTTTATAGATCCAGAATGTCTCTTTCTGGGCAAGTTTCAATAGCCTATCACCACAGCACAACAATTGGCGAGTACTGATTCAATGGCCCTATAAATAAGGCCCGAGGGATCCTTTTCATGTTTGAGACAAAAATGTTTCGACACATTGTGTCTCATCAGTTATCTCCTTATGTTGCCCATGTGTTCCAGTATGCGGACCCTCAGTGGTCTACTGGTACGTATCATAACTGGTATTTTACAACTGTATTTATGCAGTATCTATCCCTACTATTGGTGGTGATTTTCATATATTACATGTGATCTATTGTCTAGGGGTTGTAATGCCAAAACACTGACATGATCAAACTCTAATTGTCAATATGCTAAGTAAACGAAGAACACCCTTGTGAAGGGTATATAAGAGCTGCGCTTGCTACACATCCACAGCAAGAACCTGACAAAGCATCATATGATGTCAAACGCGTTGTTCAAGTTAGGACGTGTAGCTTTTTGATCGCGAAAGCCACCGTAGCCCTCCCAAGTACTTTGTATCCAGTCCTGTTGACCGGATGCGGGAGCAGGAGCGCACTGAATCTCAGTGCTGGAAGTGGCAGAGAGTACCAGAGGCATCTTATTGTGAGGATCGGCGTGAGGCCCCGCCCCGTCACGTATCTCATGACACACATCAGCCACAACCTGTGCCCAGGCGGCGTGTTACTAGAAGGGTGACACCGCAGGGATCGTCTCCAGGCTTCACCCCGTGACGCATCACGCGACATCACGGGTGACCACGCCAGCCGCAACCTCCGCGCAGGTGCCGCTCTGCTAGGAAGAGAGACACTGCAGGGACCGCATCCAGGCTCCGCGACGATATGTGCAGCGCTCGGACCACGTGCAGACGTTGCGCGGACACAGGCACTCAAGGGGTTAATTCAATCCATTATCCCACAGCTGCTACTGACTCCGACCCTGCCTATCGGTACACAGCATACCTATGATGCTCACTCCCTGCAGCCTCCCCATTGGCTCTCTGTGCTTAATTTGCCAAGGGGCTGGCTGAGCATAAACTTATTTTTATTTGTGTGCTTACCTCCAGCCTCCTGTTGCCTTGTCTTGTTTCGCTTTGTGTATTTTGACCTCAGCTTGGACCCGGACTCCTGACTTCTCTGACCCTTGGACCATGGCTACGGACTTGACTATTCTACTCTCTATACTCCTGGACCCCAGCACCGCATCAACGACTATCCGATCTCTCCACTCCTTGACCACGGCAAGTACCTTCACCAATCTGACCTATCCTAACCTGACCTGGCTACATGACTACCACTCTGCTACCAATATCCTTCCTTGTTTGTGGTGAGCACTTCGTGACACATATGTGTGATTACACTGTTACTCGTGGTTTTTAAACAATAGATTGCATTTTTTTCAAACCACCTGTGTGGCTGTCTGTCATCCCTATTGGGTCCCTTCGCGAGGACACTGTGTGGATGCTGCGTGTCTAACTACGTGAACACCCCATAGAGAGGGAAAAGACCAAGGAGGAAAGATTTTCTACTGAGGAGAGGTGGCATTACAGGCTGTAAGGAACTACCTTTGTGAGACAGTCTCACACATGGCCGTGTGAGTACCTCACTCATATTGATATTATACTTATCCCCATCACCCTGAGAGCTGTGATTTCCCACATTACAGCAATATTGTTACTAACTACTGTTCATTCCTTATTCTTTATTTTTCTTTTTGCTCTCCCGCACTCTGTTTATATAATTGAACTGGAATCTAGCCTAGCTAACCAATTGGGTAGGCAGGCCTTGCTTTTGTGTAATACGTCAAGGTTGATAGATACAACCCAAAGGAGACCTACTTGCACTCACTATGAACAAACAATAGGCGTTTTATGACGTCACTTTGGTGACGCAGCTCAGGTCGTATGGCGATTTCCAGAAAAACTCAATACATGCATAGTATATGCAGTGGTAGTGATTACTACGCTTCTATTACTCACACCACTGACTGTCAGTAATTACGTTGGATGAGATACTACGCAATATTGGGATTGAGGATACATGCTGATACTTATATTTGGTTAAAGATCAAGTACCTGCTACCTATCTACTATTATTTACAATTGTAGATATAATTGCATCTCTGATAATAAGTAATCTTTGGGAAAAAATATATATATATATATATATATATGCAAATATAGCTGTATGCTCATCTGCATGTCTTAGGCAGGTCTGCAACCCCGCCTTTCCCCATTATCAACCAGCACACAGCACTTCCACTGCAGCAAGGGATTCTGGGAAATGACATGCAAATGAGCACACAGTGCCACTTTTTGCTTCAAAAACCATTTTTAACATGGTTCCCTATATATATATACACACTGCCATAATGGGAATCAACCGTTATTAAGAAATCACTGCGGAATAACACTTTTTCAGTGTCTACTAATATAAACACCATACCAATTAGAAATACACTTGCCAGAATCAAAAATGTGGTTCAAAAATAGGCTTTGGTGTTTGACAAACTTCACAACCAATGAGCTAACTGAAATATATGCTGGAATACAGCAGGTTGGTGTTTATAATTACTAACTACAATCTGTAACTGTTGCATTTAGTTAAATAGCAACAATAATGTGGTGAAGTCTTGGGTTTTGATCAGGTTTAAATATAAACAGTCATTGGCAACTGTTGCGTTTTTACAACTAAGCAACAAGTTACAACTATGTTTGGTTTATATGTATTGCCTATCTGGTTCCTGCCTGAAGCATTTACAAATGCCTCATTACATCTTTTAACCCTGGTTACATTGTTTTCTGAATTAATAATTACATCCCCTTACCTATTTTAGAATCCCTAATATGGTACACACAGATAGGTTTAGGTTCTATGTGGAGATATACTACCTTTTTTTTACCATGTTGGCGACCTCCCCGAATTTTTTATATCATTTTTTATATCACACACCTTATTGTATATTGTTTTGCCTTTTTTAAATGTTTTTAAATGTTCTTACTATCTTGTGAGTGGCCATACAGGGACACTAGTACCCATCGATTAAATTTTTCCGTCCCATTGTTTGTTCATAGTGAGTGCAAGTAGTTTGGGTTGTATCTATCAACCTTTATGTAATAATATATCGTTGTTCCCTTATGCACCCTGTGTACTCCAATACCACATTAATTCTATAATAGGTGAGCGATAGGTAGCATCCCCTGTGTATATATTTTGTGTAATATGGCAGGCAAAAGCTTATAGGGGTCCATGTTAAAATGGATGAAAAGTAAAGAGTGGTCATTTTCATGTCATTATCCGGAATCCCTGGCTGCAGCAGAAGCATTGTTTGCTAAGTGAAATTGGAGAAAGACAGTTGCAGACCTGCCTGAGATGCAAATGTACCCACAAGTAGTAATTTTATTTGCTGTACGTGGAGGGTTTTTGTTACTTTTTTACCCATCATAACTTTTTTTTTTTTATAACTTAAATTTTATTGAGTGTTACAGGCATATGTTACAACATAAAATATAAACCGTCGTGAAATGATATTTACTTTAGCAAATGAAACAGGCAAAAATGGGTTGCACGGCTTTTCAAGCCCTACTCAGCCGGGCGGTTCAAGGTGGACAAAGTGGTCCACCACCCAATCCAATATATATAAGTAAAAATAATAATGTGATTTGGGGGGAAAAAAAGGGGAGGGGGAGGAAAGGTAGGGGTGGGGAGATAGAAAGGGGGCGTCACCCCCAGCGTGACCCGCAGGCTGGCAGAGGGCAATCCCCTCCGGTCTCATCTCATCCTAAATCGAACAGTCCTGAGGCCCTGCTGTCCAAGGGTCTGTTTGTATGATAGGAAATGAGCAGTCACCTCCAAAAGAGAACGCACTTATATCTATTATAGCCATCATAACTTTTTTAATGTCTGGTATGAAAACTAGAATTGAATAGAAGGGTGTTAACATGGGGGGATTTTCATATTTCAATCTCACAATCTCTTGAGGTTAACTGCTTTTATAATAGTATTTTGTGAAACTATCTGCATTTATATATTGTCCTTGTAACATTCCTGTTCTGTAAACAAGGACTGTGCCACTTTTCTTATATTAAATTTAAAATGTAAGATTGTACCGTTTTGGGGCTCCTATTGAACCTAGTACCATTGTGAAGGGATTAACCACATTTTCAGACAGATTTTGCTACATTGGATTTTTGTGTTAATTATATAACCCCCTGTTTGATGAGATCCACACACTCACACTGCTCCCTGGCAGGTTCCCCTCCAATGTGCAATAGACTGTTAATGGACATGAGAGCAGCCAATGATAACGGCTATGGAAGAGGTGGGACTAAGAGGGAGAAGAGCCTTTAAAAAGGGGGGGGGGGTGGCCATGTTGAGGAACGATTCTGTGCAGACAGGTTCGAGGATTGGAGAGTGTGAACATGTGCACGTGGAAACAGGAGCAGTGAGTTACAGTCTGAACGTGATCGAGAGTTCATGCGCTGTTAGAGGGGACCCTCAAAGGCTACAAAGCACAGTGGTACAGAAGCACCCTTTGCGAAGTAAAGGCCTGCAACAGTTAGTACACAAAGTGCTCCCATGGTGTTCCTGCACCATCACAAAGCCAATATACCCAGGATTGGGAGGCTAACTGTATTATCAGTGTATGTTGTATGTGGTGATCCTCTGCTGAGGATCACAGGTTGCCCAAGTTATTAAGGGTACAGTAAATCCGTAGCACCATCCACATACCGTCTGCCTTTTCTCCCGCCGCCTTACCGTAGGCCACAAGTGGCTCATTAAGTTATCAATAACGCCTCAGGCCCCCACCTCAGCAATAGTCATGTCTGAGAGCTAAAATGGAGGGGTTACAATGACATACTTTTGTTTCTAGTAAATAGGAAACCAGGGACTCCTAAGACCTTTAATTATTCTTGGTGGGAGCAGTGTAATTGAGGTGTAGTGAGATGGTTTTTGGGGAGGTATTGCTATTGAGGGCCCTGCAGGGAGGTAAGGGAGTCAGCTGGAGGTTTTAACCCCTTTCACATACACAAGTCACCTGCACACAGATGTGATGTTAGTGACAAGACAACAGACACAAAAACAAACAGGAACAGGGAGTCTCTGCCCCAAAAGAGCTTACAATCTAAGAGAATCTAATTACAATGGAAGATGCATTCAATGGTCAAAAAGGACAGAAGAGTATGGGAGAGAGGAGGAGAGGAGCAGTATGTAGACAGAGAGATTGCAGTAATCTGAGTGTTACAGTAACACGTCACATCATAGAGCAGCACTGAACAGGGAGGAACTCAGAACTTGGATCCCATGCTAACGTCTTCCCTTTGGCTCACATCTCTGTCTGTGGGGAGAGGCAGGAAAGGGGTGGGAAGGAAATATAAAAAAAAGGAGCTGTAGCTTGTCTGATGTGATGAGTGCAGTGCAGCTACGTCACAACCTAAAGGGTACTGCAATGGCTGTGAGACGAGCATGAGCAGTCAGCAAGGTTACTGCAGGAGAGAGAGCTCCCCAAGGCAGCCGCATACACAGCTCCAGCATGTCTGCCAAGGATGTCCAGGCTGCAGGTAAGATGCTGACACATGGCCCTGTCATGTTTGCACAGGAGAAGCATTCTGCAGTACAGTATGCGTTACCTCTCCAGCTACTGACTCGCATAACAGTTAGATTGCTGATTTTAAGAGGAAGCTGCTAATGAATTCAAGAGATGATTCCATTAAATCCTGTGGGAATAACACGTGTGGAAGGGAGCGATCCTGGTTTCTAAGAAGGTTACACTATTGCACTGTAGGGGGCAATTCTGACTTAAGTGGGGGACATGATACGTGTTGGGGGTGAGTGTGAGGGAAGTGAAGGCATCGTGCTCACGGTGAGGGTGTGGTGAGAGGTAAAGTGAGATTTGGGGTATTATGCAGTGTCTGTCTGTCGCATTAGAACACATTGGCAGCCCAGTTATGTATGTTACAAAGAAATGCAGCATCACATATAGCTCATCCATCACTGGTGTCTCAGGGCATGGAGAACAGAGCGATGTCTCCCGGGTTTTACACCCAGCACGTTCTACTGTATGTTCAAGACACGGAAAGCAGCCAGAAATAGCAATCTGGAGCAGAGTAAGACAAACCGTGATGATGGTTCTCTAGGACAGGGGTGCTCAACTCCAGTCCTCAAGACCCCCAACAGGTCAGGTTTTCAGGATATCCCAGCTTCAGCACAGGTGGCTCAATCACCACTGATTGTGCCACCTGTGCTGAAGCTGGGATATCCTGAAAACCTGACCTGTTGGGGGTCTTGAGGACTGGAGTTGAGCACTACTGCTCTAGGATAGGCTTGCAAATGCTTAGGGCAGGGGTGCTCAACTCCAGTCCTCAAGCCCCCCAACAGGCTGGGTTTTCGGGATATCTCTGCTTCAGCACAGGTGGCTCAATAGATGTCTGAGCCACCTGTGCTGAAGCAGTGATTGATTAAGCCACCTGTGCTGAAACCGGGATATCCTAAAAACCTTGTTATGGAGGGGTGGGATGCTTGAGGACTGGAGCTGAGCACCCCTGCCTTAGACTACACATGGGGGTCTTAATATTCTTTTCTTAACCATGTCACTGCCAGATGGGCATCTGAAACTACTTTAGAATACCCATATACTGTTCACAAAAGCCTTTCATTTGATTCAGAGAAAACAAGGATGCTAAAGCGTTTTTTATTCCTTTCCTGTAGAGATACACCATGCATTAAGCGTTTAAGTGATGGATATGGATTGTGTGCACTATATAATCAGTATAAGGGCATTAGCACTACCTCTGCAGTAACTATGGGATATGGCTTTGCAGAGATATCAGGGTCGGTGATGCTAACACCTTTTCATAACCCAAGCCGCAGTACTAACAGACAGTGAGTTTGCAGGATGTATGGATGGTACTCTAGGGGGGTAAGTATGCTGATCACAGCAAAAAAACACACGTGGTGTAACACACTCCCTGTAGCGCAGTGAGCAGAACATAGGGACATAAACCCATTCACACACTGCACATTGTAGCATCAAAATGTTTACGACACTGATGCTCCACTTGTTACTTTTACCGCATTGTCGCTGTTCTGAAGTATAACTGTAATTCACGTTTGATGGATACGGGGAGGTACTCAGAATTGTCATTTATTTTCTAGCCCTTGCTTGTTCTGCAACGTGCAGCTGGGGAGGACAAGCCGAGAATCGACGTTTCATTGCATGTGGGGGAGAATCTGAAAAAGAACTTTGCTAGAATCCAACCGAAGCACGTTTCATTCCTAATGTTAAAGAATGCTGTATGAATTCTGACACCAACATTTACATTGCACATTAACTGATTATTAACAAACATACTGCCATATATACCGTATATTAAACCTCTTGCTACACTGCACCTCACTTTGCACACTGCACATTAAGAAACACAATATACAATAAGTTGTGCAATTGACACTGCAGCTCACATGTTGCATAATAGCGCTTCATAGAATCACACACGCCTTCCCAGCTGCAGCATCATGTCGTACGCTACTGCTCATTAGGCTAAGGCCCAAGTCCTCACTGCTGCACGCGCGCCTGGCAGCCTGGTGGCGCATGCACGAGTGAAAGCCGCGGTCTGTGGGTCAGCTGCAGGGGAAGAGAAGGAGATCCAACGGGGGGGGGGGAAGGGGCGTGGCAGAGGTGCAGCCATGATGTCACGTGGCTGGTTCGCCCTCATTGGCTGGACCGCCGCCGTGATGTGGCCAGCGCTCCGTCACCACAAGAAAACTCTAAATTCTTATTGGCAGAAAATCTGGTAGCGCATCGAGATCACTACACACGTGTGCAGGCAGCTACTGGGGCCGGCCCCATTGAGGGGCAGAGCTTGTTCCTGCAGCACATGCTGTAGCGAGCACAGCAGTAGACACTGGGACCGAGGCCAAAGTTTCCTAATGCGTTCCCAGTCAGCACTGTAGCATGAGGGGGCGGCGCGTGCACAGTGCTTTACCGTGATCTGCTGTCTTGGGAGAGAGGGAGAGATTGCGACGGGAGGGGGTATGGTGGGGGTTTTGCGGGCCATGACCTCACGCAGCTGGCTCGCCCTCATTGGCTTAACCACCGGCGGGGGCGTGGCCACGCCTCTGTCATGAGTTCCAAATACAATTCTTTATGTATTTGAAAAAACTCGTCTTGGAGCACAGCTGCCAAATGCGCGTTGAGGCAGATTCTGGGCCCGGTCTGATTGGAGGTTGGTGCTTGTGCGCACAGGGACCGCAACCTAATACATGAACACGACAGCTTTATATCCAAACTCCTGTCAGTGCATGGAGCACAGCTATGAAAAGCAGCAATGCCACCTTGAATTGAAATATCTGTTTTATCCCCCCTGGTTTCAGAGATACTTGCAGTTTTATGTGCAGATACTCCTACTTATTTAAACAAAGGGACAGCCGTCATCCAATTGGCCAGCGGTTTGGGGCCATTTTGAAATTCCTAAAGGTGGGAGAACACCGGCACTGTAAGCATCTCGGGGACTGGGGGGTCATTGGAGCTGAAAATAGAACGGTTCAGTTCCATAGCACCCCTGCTTAAAATGTTACAATGCCCCATGTAATTGAGCTACAATAAATTACTGTGCAGAACTGCACACTAAGTCATAGTCTGCACTGCATGCCAACCAACCCCCTGCACTGCACGCCAACCAACCCTCTGCTCTGCACGCCAACCAACCCCCTGCACTGCACGCCAACCAACCCCCTGCACTGCATGCCAACCAACCCTCTGCTCTGCACGCCAACCAACACCCTGCTCTGCACGCCAACTAACACCCTGCATGCCAACCAACACTCTGCTCAGCACGCCAACCAACACCCTGCACTGCACGCCAACCAACACCCTGCATGCCAACCAACACTCTGCTCAGCACGCCAACCAACACCCTGCACTGAACGCCAACCAACACCCTGCATTGCACGCCAACCAACACCCTGCACTGCACGCCAACCAACACCCTGCATTGCACGCCAACCAACACCCTGCATTGCACGCCAACCAACACCCTGCATTGCACGCCAACCAACACCCTGCACTGCACGCCAACCAACACCCTGCACTGCACGCCAACCAACACCCTGCACTGCACGCCAACCAACACTCTGCACTGCACGCCAACCAACACCCTGCACTGCACGCCAACCAAAACACCCTGCACTGCACGCCAGCCAACACCCTGCACTGCACGCCAGCCAACACCCTGCACTGCATGCCAGCCAACACCCTGCACTGCACGCCAACCAACACCCTGCACATGCACGCCAACTCACAATCTAAATTGCGTACCAGTTCACATGCATCAGTGTACACTACTCACTCGCCTGATGCACAACTCACCTACAGACTTTCACTGTACTCCAATTAAAACCATGAACCCCTGTTTACACCAGGTTCCCCTGCTTCAAACTCTCAATGCCAGTCAGTGTCTTTACTCACAAGCCGCTCCTTCTCCATTGTTCAAATGTTTAACACACAATTAAACACTAACAAGGGAGGAACTTGCAGGCAGTACTGACTGTATCATGCAGGCAGTACTAAAAGTACCATGCAGTCAGTACTGATATTATCAAACAGCCCTGCACTGCAGTATGTATGCATTGACTTACAGAACACCTGTCATGTCGCCCTCATTTCCAGTGGATGTTTCTGAATGAAAGGCAGTGTTATTTGAATTTCCAGCGTCAAAAGTCTCCAAGCACTTAGAGTTTCATTCATAGAAGGCAAAACTATTTAAGCTTGGAGTATCTCCTTGGTAATACCACTGCCTTTTGAAGTGGGAGAATTTAGTTTGCAACCCATTGTCACTTCTCCTTGTGACCTTGGGTAAATCACTGTATCTCCTTGTGCCCTAGGTACCAAAATTAGATGTAAGCTGTATGAGGCAATGACTCATTATTGTGCCTGCTAAATGTTATGCACAACGTACTTTATGAGATTAAATTATTATTATTATGCAACACCTACATAGCCAGAGCAGCAAGCAACACAGTGCATAGCAATGCACCATTTAAAATGTATTTTTCCATGACAAAACCTAAACATGACGAGTCGGTTAGTGTGGCTGATGTATAAGCATTACAATATCGCAGAGGTTATAATGGGAATGAGAGCTATTGATCTGTGGAATCCAAGCACCCCAGAATCTGTTGAACTGTAGATAAAAATAATTGTAACACTGCACCATAAACGCAATAAGGACCTAATATGATCCACAGAGGAAATGTTCTGCGGTCTTTCGGGGCAACTTAGGAACACTTTGAGTCTGTCAAATACCGGAGAATGTCAATCTTTTCACTGCTAAGGAAAGTAGTTTTTTGTCTCAAAATGTATGGCGGGGGGGGGGGGGGGGGTAATGGTAAAAATAGGGTTTTATTGACCTAAAGAACTTGAGGCAATCCAAGAACTGTGCCATGTTTAACCCCTTCTGGACTGGAGACATTTAAATACATTATTCTGCAATGTATCAAAATACAACCTTCACACCAGCTCACCATGCACTTTTACATTGTGATATCTCACCAATGAACACGGTACTCCTTTTGTATGCTGTAATCCAGGCCTATCAACACGCGTTCCGCATACCACATGTGGCCCACCAAACTATCACGCGGCCCTCTCAGCTTTCTGCATGTACATAGGAGGGTGCAGACAGCTTGTGACACGTGGTCACACTCTGCAGGGACTCTGCAGACAATGAGCATGAGGTGAATCTATCTGAGGTCCATTCTGCTTTTTCCTCTTGCAACCTCAGCCGCCCTTTCCTTTAAATTCACTGCACCATCCCTCTCCTCTACCCTCTGGTATCTCTCCTCTGCTGTCCTGTTCTTGGGGTGAATGGTCTTATACAGTAGGTGGATTTATTCATCCAAGGTCAAGAGTGACAGCAGCACTTAGCAGCTAATGGATATTGTCTTAGAAAATGGAGAGATCAAGTGTACAGTATGCCTTATTTTATCACATAATGACATCACAAGGGACTGGGAACGCAATGATAAAAGAAAACGTCCATGATGACCACCCAGTCTTGCAACTGCAGATACACAACTACAAGTCAATGGAAACATGATACAATGAAAGGTGCACAGTAGAGACATTAATACAACAAGGAAAAAACTGTTTACACCAGAAAGGTAACCCAACAAAAATATGACAACTAATTAATGTACCATAACTGGAGCGGTCACCAGAAACAAAAACAATGGCAGTGTAACAATACAACAAAGTGCAAAAATACAATAAGGGTAAAAAGTGTGCAGCACAAAAATAAACACACTGTAATTCAATACAGGAGAAAACATGCCAGGAAATCCCCCAATAATAACACAACTATGCAACAGACGCACAATCACACTAGAAAGATAAGATAACCCAGTCATTTTAAAAAGTACAATATTAGCAATTGTTTTACATTTTGGCTGAATTACTAAATATCAGTCTATAGGGATTTCTGAGTGTCAGATATGCTATTATCTCTATGATACAATGTGTAACCTTTTTGAGAAACCGTTATATAATAATACATTTATTTGGTACTTCCTATGTAGGGTCCCCTTGTTTGTATCCCATGCATTCCTGAATTCTTTGACCATTACTTGTTTTTAATCACAGTGTTGGTCCAGGTGTTTCTTATTCTCTGAAATCTGCTTCTCATTCTTACCTTACTGTACCCGTCTTATGTTTTTTCTGTATTTGAAAGCCTCTATCATATCCCAACTCGCTATCCCCTCTTCCAGGGCCTATGGCTTGCTACATTTAAATGTATAAGATTCGAAACTCTGGCCGTCAGTGGATAACCTAACTCCTGAGTGCATTGTTTCACCAATAACGAGACATTAGCATGGCTACAAACTCTGTGCCTTTAAAAAGAAATACAGAGTGAGAAGTGTATAACCAGAGCTATGTGAACTCTCCCCTCTAGTCTTGGCCTGTCAGCAAATCCCAAGGATGAGAAGCCTTGGTCTTGATTGCTTTAGGTAATACAGTGGAATGTTCAACTCCCCCTCAGCATAACTCCCACTCACTGTGTCACAGTCACCCCAACAAGTCCTGCACCCCTCCCCTCCGCTCTCAACGGGATCTACAATTACAGTAATGATTTGCTTCCCTGGCCTATCACGGGATCAGATTCTGAAACATTCAGTGTGAACTATTTAAGAATCTAATAATTAGCAGCTACTGGTTGTCTTCAAACCTTGTGATCTTAAAGCAGCGAATGCGAAAGTATGATGGGCACATAATGAGAAACATATTTAAAGCAGCAGTCCTGCACCCACGTTTTTTTTGTTTGACTAAATGCAGTATGTGAGTAGTTTTAATGATAAATAATTACCTAAGCTGCCAATCAATCTACCTATGCTCCTGTGATTGATTGGCAATATCCTACTGTGTGGGGCTACCAAAATGGCCACCTTCTGATTCTGTGCTGTAGTTTGTCAAAGGCTGCAGCTGCAATGTAACATTGAATTACTAAGTGTAACACATTATTGTTACAGCTTCCAGCTCGGCAATACAGTCTGCTGCTGGAAAAACTGCAACAGATCTGTTTGTGATACTTTGTTGCCAGGGGCAGAGCTAAAAAAAAGTGTGCGTGTGTGACAGCCCGTTTCAGATTGGGATGTGGATTTGACTTTCTAAATAGCTGCTATTGACAACCAAAGGATTATCAGTACAATAAAAAAAAATGGCATGAGTTGGAAAGAAAAATGCAGAGAATATTATCTAATACTACAGAACTGATTTATTTAAAAAATAAAATGCTATATAGGATTCTGGATGTTTTGCAGCTGTAAATGAATAATGCCTGTTGGTTTTCCTTTCAATTACTTGTCTCCTCACTGTGTATTGCAATGCGTTGCAGGCTGTTCTGGTAGTGAAAGGGTTGATTCACTTTTTGTCTCAACACATTTTGGGTATTTTTTACTTTTTGAGGGTAGTCTGGAAACCGGAGAAATGACGTTATCTCGCGTAGTTCCCAGCATGCTGTGTGACTGCACTGTACCAGCGGGCGCTGAATTTTAAATAATTACAAATCTCTTGAGAAAGGTCCTATAGGGGGACGAAATGTTGATGTACTAATAAACCACTTTGTTGTTTCATAAGTTCCTGTGAGTGCTTAACAAGCACCACTATAATTATAACTTGTTCATTCTAATGCACCCAGGCAAGTTTTTCCTTTGTTACGCGAGTGCTGCCTCCACATCTATCTATCTATCTATCTATCTATCTATCTATCTATCTATCTATCTATCTATCTATCTATCTATCTATCTATCTATCTATCGATCTCAAGATACTTACCTCTGAAGGTGCCACCGTAACTATCCCCTGTTGGGGAAACAAAATGGAGGTTTAAATCACCCACAGCTCACCGGCTAATAGGAAGCCACAGCGGATGACATCAAGGCTTCCTATTGACCTGCGTGCCAAAGGAGATTTAAAAACTAAGTGGTCCCAGCAGCATGGAGATAACTCTCTGAGGAAGCGGGGGATCCATGGAGCTGAAATAAATGCACTTCAGCTCCGGCTTCATAACCATTTTTTTTTTTAAGTGACCCTAGGATGAAAGGGGAACATATTATTTGGCAATGTGGTTTGATGTTATTGTAGGTCAAACATATATGTTGCTTGGTGATAAAAGTACAGTGGAATGCTCTGCACATATATACAGGGCCCCCAAGTCCCGAGCTTGGCAAGGCAACCCACAGGAGTTTCTATTCTTCCCTGCAGTGCTCAGATGAAAAATACTTTTTCCATAGCAGTGCATTCCTTCAGGGGGCCCTGCTGTACAGAATGCAATGTCTGACTGAATATTTTACCATACCTTTCACATGGCTGATGTATTTAACCCAGTGGTGGCCAACTCCAGCCCTCAAGGCCCCCCAACAGGTCAGATTTTCAGGATATCCCAGCTTCAGCACAAGTGGCTCAATCAGTGGCACAGTCGAAGACAGAGCCACTGATTGAGCCACTTGTGCCGAATCAGGGATATCCTAAAAACCTGACCTGTTGGGGGGCCTTGAGGGCTGGAGTTGAGAATCCGTCATTTAACCCCTTTCTTGCTGGATTGCATTGGAGATTTGGAGAAAGTCAATCACATTTTGTTTACAATGATAGAATAGATACACAGTTAGTAGACATGTTTTCATTTGGTTTGATGCATTATTTCCTTTATTCGTTTCCTATAGATTTGGGAACGCAACCCCAAGAAGGTGTCATCCATTTGAAATGAGTTTCATTCATTGGGGGACAGTCTCACAATCCTTTTTGTTTAGCACCTGGGATCTCATACAGTAGGTTTCAGTGAATTATTGTGTTGACAATGAATTCATTTCCGGTTTTACAATTGTTTTTTACATCAATATTATTTGTCAATTTTTTTTAATCTACTGGATAATTTCACAATTATTAGGGTGATCAGAAGGACAAGAGATGTGAAAATTATTTGTAAAAACAAAATGTATCCATTTTCACCACGTGTATGGGACCGCACCTTCAACAGACCCGTCAATGTCCTCTTTCTTTGCCATGCAAAGATTTTGGGGCGGAAAAAATGTCCGCCCCAATATACATTTGCCGCACTATTGTGCCTGATGGGAAGTCACTTAGCTGTGGCGAGTGCATCCTTGCTGCCACCCTCCTTCTCCTTCTGAAACGCAGTGTCAAATGACGCCACAGACGTCACCAATGTGACTTCACACGGTGTCTCGTTGCCATGGCAACGCGACGTCTCGGCATCAAATAACTGCATGACATTGCGTTAACATGGCAACGCAACGCCATGCGGCATCACGTTGGTGACATCCACAGCGTCAATTGACCTGCTGTTCAGAAGGTGGTGGCAGCAAAGAGGCGGGAGCAACAGCTAAGTGCCTAGGGTGGTGGATTTTCAAATCCGCCATTGGTAGCATGTTTACGGAACGACACCGTCACTATATACAACAGATTGCTGAGAAGGACCCAGTGGTCTTGGTACACTTTGGCCCCAATTACTAAGATGGAGTGTCCTAAAAAAAATCCTTATTACAACAACACCCACAGCACTCACAAAACTGCAATTCACATCAGTTCTAAAAAAATATTTCTGGGATCTTGGCCGCAATCTTAAGGCAAGGACCTCCAAGGTAGTATTTTCAGAAATACTACCAGTGCCATGCGCTACCCTAAGGAGGCAGTCGGAGTTTAGGGAGGTTAATGCATGGTGGTGTAGGAAGGAACGGTTGAGTTTTTAGAGCACTGGGGGTCCTTCTCTGAGAGATACAATCTTTATAGTAGGGATGAATTGCACCTCAATGAAGAGGGATCATCTGTGCTAGGGGGAGGATGTTAAAAAGGTTGGAAGAGATTTTAGACTTGGAGGGAGGGGAAGGGACAAGCAAGAGGCAATGGACACAATAGATAGGAATGGGGAAATGGCTGTAGAGCTGGGGGTGAAGTGGGGGGACAGAGGGAGGTTAGCAAGCAGGAAGGCACCCACATTAAATACAGATAATACTAGTAAACGTCTAAAGTCTAAAATCAATGGGAGGAGAAAGGCAGGAGCAGATAAGCTAATAATAGCACAGACTGGTAGCAACCTTAAGTGCATGCTTACTTATGCAAGAAGCCTGCAGATAAAATGGGAGAGCTTAAATTAATAGCTTGAAGGGAGAAATATAATACCATAGGCAATGCTCGTGCATGGTGGGATGAAACTCATGACTGGGCAGTTAATTTAGAGGGTTATTTCCTTTTTAAGAGGGATTGAGCAAATAGAAGAGGTGGTGGAGTATGTTTATATATTAAACTGGAATTAAAACCTTTTTATAAGGGAAGATGTTTATGAAGGGATTGATGAAAATGGAGAGACCCTGTGGATAGGAATTACAAGTGGAGGTAAAAGTCCAAAGAAAATGTTTGTCAGGATATTCTAAAAGCCCCCAAATATCTGTGAGGTTATTGAAGCCAAAATATTTTTGCAAATGGAGAAAGCAGCAAAACTAGGTCATGTTTTTATAATGAGTGATTTTAATTATCCAGTCATAGACTGGGGAAATGATATTAGCATCACAATTAAAAGAAAGAGTTTTTTGGGGGGTGCTAAAAGACAATTACATGACCCAAATTATTGAGTAACCAACCAGGAGAGGGGCATTACTGGATTTGGAAATATCAAACAATTGATAATAAATATTCAAGACTGAGAACATTTGGAAAACCGTGACAATAACATGGATTTATTTGAAATAAATTATCAAAAAACATGGGTTCAACAAAGACTCTACATTTTAGAAAGGCAGATTTTAATAGACAAATGAATAATCTACAAGGAATAAATTGTCAGGACATTTCTGCAGGACAAAATGTGGAAGATAAATGGGCAGTCTTTAAAACAGTGTTGGATAAGTACACTTATCAGTATATACCTTTGGATAATACATTTAAAAGAAACCAGTCTAAAGCAATGTGGCTAAACAGGTAGGGGAGGAAATGGAAAATAAGAGGCTGGCGTTAAGATTCTTAAAGTCAGAAGGGACAGAGTTATAATCAGAATTATCAGAATTATAAGGAAGGTAACAAAAATTGCAAAAGGGCAATCAAATTAGCAAAAATGGATCATGAAAAAAGGATTACAATGGAAAGTAAGATCAACCCTAAAAAGTTATTCAAGTACATTAATAAAAAAAAAAATAGAATACAGAAAACAGAATATAGGACCCTTTCAGTGTGAGATGGGCAGGCAAATTATTGGAGCTAAGGAGAAGGCAGAGGTATTAAATACATTTTCTGCCCTTGTATTTATGACGGAGGAGTCAACTTCAAAAAGTATTGCAAGAGAAGGAAGCCACAAACTCTATATTAACAAACAAGTGGTTAACTGAGGAAGAAGTGCAAAGGCGACTTGATAAAATTAAGATAAAGAAAACCACCTGGCCAGAAAGCATTCATCCAAGAGTTCTTAAGGAGTAAAGTTTACTAATAGCCAACATGTTATATTTAATATTCAAGGACTTCATTTCCACAGTCTCCGTACCAAAAGATTGGCATAAAGCAGATGTGGACCTATTTTAAAAAGGGAGCTAGATCACAACATGGGAATTACAGATCTGTAAGACTGACATCAATCATGGAGAAGCTACTTGACGGTTTTTTAGATAATATTCTGGAATACCTAATGGATAACAACATTATTAGTAATAGTCAGCATGGATTTTTGGAGGATAGAGCATACCAAACTAACCTTATTAGCTTCTTTGAGGAGTTAAGTAGACATTTAGACAAGAACAATGCAGTTGATGTGATCTACTTAGATTTTGCAAAGGATGTTGATACACGAGGTTAGTGTACAAAATAAAGGCAATTTGACTCAGTAAAAGTATTTGTACATGGGTTGAAAACGGGTTGAAGGATAGACAACATAAATTGAACCTTGTGATACATTGAACCTTTTTCAGGTTTGGCTATAGTTGTGAGTGGAGTACCTCAAGATCAGTACTGGGGCCCCTGCTTTTTTTAAAACTTGTTTGTTAATTACCTTGCGGTTGGTATAGAGAGCAAAATCTCCATCTTTGCTGATGACACTAAATTATGTAAGGTAGTAAAATCAGAGCAGGATGTAATTTCTCTCCATAAGGACTTGGAGAGACTGAAAATGCTGGCAGGTATATGGCAGATGAGGTTTAATACAGATGAATGTAAGGGTATGCATTTGGGAAGCAAGAATAAATATAGGCTAATAACAAATTAGGTCAATCTGTGATGGAAAAGGATTTAGGAGTGCTTGTAGTCAGCAGACCTAGCAATACTGCTCAATGTCAGGCGGCCAGTAGCTGAATAGGCAAATAAGATCTTATGCTGGAAAAAAACAGGGTATGGATGGAAAGGAATAAAGCATAATTATGCCACTGTATAAATCATTAGTAAGACCACATCTTAAATATGGAGTATAGTTTTGGGCACGACCCCATAAAAAATACATTATGGTACTAGAAAAAGTACAGGGATGAGTCACCAAATTAATAAATGGAATGGAATATATCTAATTTAGTGTTGTTTACATTAGAAAAGAGAGGATATAATAACTATTTACACTTATATTCAGGGTCAATACAAGATACTTTTAAAAGAACTATTCATCCCATGGGCAGTACAAATGATATGGGGTCATCCCTTAGGGTGGACGAAAGGAGATTTAATCAGCATCAAAGGAAAGGGTTCTTTATAATAAGGGCAGTGGAAAGGTGGAATTCATTATCCATGGAGACTGTGATGGCAGATACAATTGATATATTCAAGAAAAGGTTGGACATCTTTCTAGTAAGGAAAAGTATACAGGGATATAGCAAATAAGTAAACATGGGAAGGATGTTGATCCAGGGGGAAAAAAACCCTGATTTCCATTATTAGATTCAGTAAGGAATTTACTTTTCCCCTTGTAAGACATAATTGGATAATGTTTCACTGGGGTTTTTGTTTGTCTTCCTCTGTATCAATATCTGGATAAATATACTCTAAATACAAATATAGGATAAGTATCAGTCGCCTAAATTTAACATAGGTTGAACTCGATAAACATATATCTTTTTTCAACCCCATCTACTATGAAACTAAATAAATATGAAACTATATAAATATGTAACTATGTAACTTTATAAAATAATTGAAATCTACCATAGGGGTCACAAACTGGTGCATTGCACCACAAATTGGTGCCAATTGCTTCATTTAGTCTCTGTGCCACTTTGTATTACTGTATCAAGGTGCTTTGTGGCAAATTTGCTCCCCTTGCATCACTGAGCGTTTTGGGGTATTGGTTATTGAAGGAGTTGAGGATATTATATTGAGATGTCTCAAATTACAATGATGTATCAATATTATAATAATATGTATTAAAGCTGCAGTTGAAGCAATATCCTACATGTGTTTTTGTTTAATAAATATCAGTTCTGTACTATGAGAATACTTGTAGCATTTAAAAAAACAAAAAAACATTTGAAATACATTTTTAATGTATTCTAATGTAATAAGCATTTTTGTTCCTATAGCAACCATTTACAAAGTCACATCCCCTTCACCTTCTGAAACAGCATCACCTTTTTGAGCTTTGCCCTCTCTCTAGCAGTGAACCAATTGAATCTAGTTCCTGCCTCGTCACATGATCTTCCCCACAGAACTTTGGTTGTCAGTGCAGCAGAAGAGGAAGCAGAAAAGGACCCAAGATGCATTTAGTGAACCCCAAGCGGAATCTTCGCCGATCGATCACATGAGAATGGACCGATCATCAACTTAGCTAATCACGTGTCAGTGTGGTGATTGTATTGATGCACATATTGAATTATTTTTTTTTTAAACGACAGCTTGAACTGCAGCTTTAAAGCAGCAATGCCACCCAAAATTGTAGTAGATTTTTTTTTTTAAACAGAATTGTTCCCGGGGGTTTTCTGTAGCTGGACTTCTCTATTTACAGCTGTGGTAGCCCCAAAGTGCCTGAGATACTTACAGTTTTCTGTGCCAGCGCACATCCTGTGCTTGTTTTTTAAGCTGGTGCTCCCGGTCATCCAATAGGAAGCTGCAATGTCATCTGTTGTGGGTTGGTTGGTTGCAATTGCGGGGCCATTTTGTTTTACCAGAATAGGATAAGAACACCGGCACCGAAAACTGTAGGTATGTCAGGAACAAGGGTGTCCACGGAGCTGAACAATAGCGTAGAGTAGCTCAGTAGGACTCCTCATTTCAATCAGGGCCGGCTGGGAATATTGTAGGGCTCAATGCAGACGTGGTGCGGGTTCTCTTACCTTCTCCTTCGCCATCTCTTCCTGCAGGGTCCCTCATGGCGCCCCAACGTCAAATGATTTCGCGTTGCTATGGCAAGGACCGCGGGGCTCAGTGCAGTGGCACCAATGGCACCACTATCACGCCGACACTGGTTCCATTCCTGCAAAAAAAAAAAAAATCAATTAAAAAGAAACCGTGAGCAACTGGGACGGCTGCTTTAAAACTTGCACTTATACCTGGTCCAGTTTTCCGCTCTGTGTGAGATTCACAAAGCGCAATGCTGGGTGCCTGATCCGGTGCTATACCCCACCTCCGCACTTACTGAATCTGTCCCTTAGTGTCAAATAAATTCGCCAGGTCTAAGGTGGCATTAGCCTCTGCTCCCTAATTATATTCACCAAATGTAAGTGGAATTAACAAGCATCATACATATGGCGCTGGTTCAAATTGATACAGAAACACATTTTGACCCCATGATTTTGGAGCAAACTGCGTTTCGTGATTCATGTACTCAGTCTTGCTGGTTCTGTTCAGAAACTCTAAACAAAGTTTCCGAGGAATCCAATCTTTCACAAGCAAAGAAAAAGAAGAAATAAAAAATCCCACTGCAAGAATTCTAAAAATAATTCCTACCCACTAGGAAAAGTCAATAACCATATAATACAAAACATTGTAATATGTATTAAGGAGCTGGTCCCAAACACTTGACCTACCAGGGTTCACTTGTATTATTAGGATCACCTGCACTTTATTACCATACCTTGGTGAGACGTGTATTGTTTCTACAGCTGAGTGCTATCATCCTTATTTAGTGGAACACTGCTTACTACTGTACTTCCTGTGGGTATTGCTGCAGATAAATTTGTAGGTATTATTTGCCTTTCTGTATGTACAGTACTTGGGTACAGCTCTCCATACTGTACCTCCTGAGTGGATTTTACATCTTCCCCTCAGGATTTATGCATCTATAGAGCTATAACTATTTTGCACTATTATATACGGTATTTACTTTCTTTGTGGGTTGTTTGTCCGTGATGTGTTTGTTTTAGAATTTGAATTTTTGCGTCACCGTTGGTCTTTACTGTATTTAACAAATTTGTTTTGTTATATATTTTGCAATTACCGTGCGTACACACATTTTTGGGGGAGTTTCAGGTGCCCCGTCTCGAAACTACAATTCTGCCTGATATTGTGAACGAGGATATAACTTTCTGCCAGACCATCTGATAATTTGATGCATCACACAGATGTTGCTTTTGATAGTAGAATATACATTTGTGAACTATTGTTGAATTTGTCTTGTTCTATATTGTGTATCATTTTGTATTCATCGCATGTCATTCTCGCTATTTTGAGCACATATACAGTATTTTTTTAATGCACATTTCTGTTGCTTTTTGAGTGATGAAAATACTGTAGTCATTTTCTTTTTGGCTTTCTTGTATTTGCACATTACGTGTATTCACTCTGTTTAGCCTTGCTCTGTGACATAGCTAGAGATGGACATCTCAGTAAATTCCATTTAGTGGCATTTTAATATATTTTTGTATGATGTGTTGTATTTATAAAATAAATGTAATTCGGAAAATTTGTAACATTCCGTTCTCTGTGTTGATCCTCCACAGTATTCGTAGTGCACTCATTCTCTAGGTCAGGGGTGCTCAACTCCAGTCCTCAAGCTCCCAACAGGTCAGGTTTTCAGGATATCCCTGCTTCAGCACAGGTTGCTCAATAAGTCCCTGCTTCAGCACAGGCGGTGCAGTCTTTGACTGAGCCACTGATTGAACCACCTGTGCTGAATCAGGGATATCCTGAAAACCTGATCTGTTGGGGGGACTTGAGTACAGAAATTGAGCACCCCTGCTTTAGGTGACCCTATTTTTCTTTGGAAATGGTTCCTACTTTTCTTGTACATAGATCGTATCTTTGTCATGCTGTTTTTATATTGGTCAGTATCAAGAAACAAGACTGAACAATAGTCAGACATTAGCAGCAGACAACTTCACAGTAATATCCTGGTTCTGTGAGGTTACTACTTACTCCCAGCTGTGTCGTATCCCATGGCATTGTAAACACTCCATTTCCTGCTCAGGCAGAGGTCACTCATGTCAAGAGACCACCAAGTATCCTCCTAATTCCGGTCTTTCCAGCAACATGCTTTGAGCAACGCATTGCTTTCTTTGACTGTTCCTTATTATCCCGATTTAAACAATTTCTTGTTAAATCCTGCACTAGTTTCCTAATTTAGAGAAGATGATGATGATTTTGTAAATGTGCTATGACTCAGCAGCGACCGCTGCACCTGTGCACCTGTATGTACAGTCTGTGTGTGTATGTATGTATATGTATGTATGTGTGTGTCTACAGTATGTGTGTATATATATATATACAGTGGTCGACAAATCACCAAAAAATCTACTCGCCGAACAAAAAAATCTACTCGCCACCTAGTACCACACGTGTGCTGCTTGGGCCAATATTTACTCGCCACGATGTTAAATCCACTCGCCCGGGGCGAGCAAATGTATAGGTTTATATATATATATATATATATATATATATATATATATATATATATATATATATATATATATATATATATATATATATATATATATATATATATATATATATATATATATATATATATATATATATATAAAAACCATAATACTGAGTTAAGTTATGGTGAGTAAAAAAAGTGACAAAAACCCTCCACAGGAAAGCAAATAAGCATACAGTTATATTTGCATATATATATATATATGTATGTATATATATGTATATATATATATATATATATATGTATGTGTGTGTGTCTACAGTATATGTATGTATCTTTAACATCCAGTTTCGAAAAGAAAAAAAAACGGGGGGGGGGGGGGAGGAGGAGGAGGAAGTAGCATGTGAATAATAAGGGATAAATAAACATGAAAAAAAGGTTATTCTGAGACTGCATGATGGCCTTTGAAAGACAAGATGTCAGTTCTAACAATTTAAGTTTTAAAGTCGATCTATATACCACGCACATTGCTGAAAGGGTTAATGCTATGCACAGAGTTCTCTTTGATTTGCTAGGCTGTAGTCATGCATTATACAGCATGTTCTTTTTGGGACTTGCTAACCCTGCAACCCTAAATTGCAGCATGCCACAAAGAGAACAACCAATAAGTTGTTCTATACCTCTTTATCCCAAGCCAGCTGAGTACAAAACATCATTTATATCTTGTTTACTCTTATGTTCCACTCTTTTCTTCTTGCAAGCAAAATATTCTTAAATATTTAACAGAGTTGCAAGGAGCATGTGGGAGAGACATGGACAGGCGCTGTGTGCTTTTGCTGCACCAGCAGTCAATCTTTCACTGTACGTTCGAGGTCATGCTGTAAAATAAAAAAAAATGAATACTTGTGAGACTTAAAAAATTAATTCTTCACTGTAATAAAGGAGTACACAACATTATCAAGCTTCTATTTGCACAATAAAAGAAGAGACTTTGGTCCATGTTTACTCAGTGGCGCTATTTCATGAGACACCCCCCGGTGCTAAAAGGCACCATATTTACGAAGTGGTGCTAGTCTATAAAACGCCTCACATCCAATTTATTTGAATGAGCCGTAAGGTGCTCGCGATGCCAGAAGGTCTCCTGCGAAATATAGAGTATAATGGCCCATTCAAGTTATTGCAGTGTAAATTGTCTTCTGGCATAAATATATCTAAAATATAGATATAAATAAAATAAGAATGCAAGAATCCCCTGCATGGTGTAAAACTCTGACAAGCCAGACGGAATCTGAACCCACAACCTCTTCTATTCAGTGCAGAAGCTCTGGCCATGTGCTAAACCAGCTGCTGGATAGCTTCCCTGCCGAAGCATGCTTCTAAGCTCTACTGCTCAATACTTACGTATTGCCAATCAGCCTCATGGACTCTCACCCAGGCTTTCTTTATAAGCTGAGCACTTCCACTTCTTGGTTACTAGAACAATGTGCTTTTGCCCTTGCATCCATCCAGCTATCCGCATGCCTGACTACCAACATGACCTCTGCCAGCCGTGACCCTGATCTACTCTAGTCTGTTTAACCATTATCCCACCTGCCGCCTGACCTTTGCTTCTGCCTCGTCCATTGTACTGAGATTGTTTGTCAATCCTGCCTTGCAACAACTCTGATGCTCAGCCATTTTTACATTTGTTTGATTTTCATTGTTATATATATATATTTTTAAATGTATTCTCTTCCTATAGTATCTTAATCAATTATTATACCTTTCTCACATTCCTACCCAAGGCAATTACAGCCTGGGACTATTTTGAGCGCACCTCGGTTCTGTTAAGCTGTCTTCTGGCACTGGAAAGTATCTTATGAAATAGTACTGCTTATTATTAGCATATATTTATAATGCGCCAATGGTATTGTGCAGAGATAGAGCTGTGAGAGCAGGTAATATGTAAAGATGGAAAAGCTTCATTATACATCTGAAATATTTTACCCAAAACTAATACAGTAGCTGGAACCCACAAACCGCTGACACCCTTTGGCAGTCCTTTTGCTGCCACTTTTTTGCTGTGATACGGGTGTTATTTCTAAGAAAGTCTGAGGTGAAGTAAAGACAACTGAGAGGCAAAGGGATACCCACAGCACAGAGATGCAGGGGAGGAAGGGATGATGATCTCCAGGTCTTGGTAAATATGGGTCTTTGCTTCTCTTGTTCTTAAGATTCCAAACCTTCAAATTCTGAAGTACTTAAAGCAGTCCAGCAGCCACTAGAAAGCTGAAACGTCATTGGGAGGTAACGTCATGGTTTTCTGATGGTTACTCCGCAGCCATGTTTGTTGTCCTGTTAGCCATATTTGTAGGTTTCTTTTTGTGTCAAAACCAGCACAAAAAATGACTAAAATCTTAGGAACTAGGGGGGACCAGAGAACAGCTTAGGATGACCAACGAAATTTATGTAGAATAAAAAAAACTCCAGCAATTAAACCAGCAATACCTCGGAAAAATGCAATTTTTCTCTCCCTTGAAAGATGGGGACTCGCAGAGCTCAACTGTCCCGCCCTCAGCCCCACGCAAGCACACAGTTGCTGGGGAAATTAACATCTAAACTATTGTAGTTTCTTGCAAAAAACTAAACGTATGGCTGTCAGTCACCAATAGAAATCCGCGACACCATTGGGAAATATGGCTGTGTATTGGTCACAAAGGCGACCATATATGTTGTTTTTTGCGAAGGCCAAACAGGCAGCCATTTTGACCTCCTGGACCAGTATTCTTGTCCCAGAGATGCAGGGGTTATTTTTACAGTAACCAGGGCATCAGTGGAAACCAAAGCAGTTCAGTTTAACTCCGCTGGACCCTAGAGTCACTACGGTAAGATTGACCACCCATAAAAAAATTTCGCTGCCCGGATTGCTGCTTTAACCTTTGCTTCCGTTAAAACTTGTACCACTGCAAGGTTTTCCGTGACCGGAGCATAATAATTAAACCACTGCTAGAACAGCCTTCCTTGCTATGATGCCCCACATTGGAACGATGATTCAGCCGATTTGGTGTATTCCCCTGATACAGCCTTGAGTAACAGCCGGATATAAAAAGCTTCTGTTTCCCTAGAACAGTAACCATATTATTTTACATAGGAAGGTTGTGCACTGCAAGCGGTTTCTTTGATTGAAAGCAGCCAAGCCACTTGGCAACTCACCCAACGACTTTGACTAATAGCTAACAATCACCAATAGATGCTAAAAATGTTTTAACTACAGTATGTTGTTAAAAGTGTGAGCAGTTAAATAAACCCTGCCTGGTCTTAGTAACATGAGTATTATCCTCAAATACGTCCTCCAACAGGAGTTATTTTCATAACCTCCTAGAGCCAGGGATGTGATGAACTAAAGCACTGCAAGCTATAATATACAGTCCATTCTTTATACCATCTGCACTGCCTGTATCGACCCTTCTGAAGCATGAGAGAAGAGGGGAGAAGTCATTAAGAGTTATGTAACAAAGTTGTGTGCAGTTTCCCTGTTTCATTCAAATTCATTTTGAAATCTGCATAGTAATGCAGGGATTTACAACCTTTTTTTGATTAAGGAACCCTATATTTATATTGTATAATTCTGTGGAACCACAACCCTCTCTAATAGCGCATCTGAGTTCAAATGCATTGTAAGAAACTTCAACCCTCTCTAATAGCGCATCTGAGATCAGATGCATTTTAAGGCAACCCAACCCCTCTAATAGCACGTCTGAGATCTGATGCACTGTAAGGCAGGTGTGCACAAACATTTGAAGCTGTGCTCCCCCTGGTGCTCACGCCCCCTTACCTCTGATCCCAGTGTCAAATGACGCCGCTGGGTCATGTCACATGACCCCACAGCGTCATTTGACACCGCGTTGCCAGGGCAACGTGTCACCACAGCCGTCTGAATCACGGTATGTTGGAGTTGCAGAGGCCTCATGCGATCCCTCAGCATTTAATTAAAATGCTGTGGGGAAGAGCGTGGGGCCTCCGCAACCGCCCATGCCACCCCTGGGGGGCATGCCCCCCAGTTTGCGCACCCTTGCTGTAAGGAACCCCAACCCTCTCTAATAGCGTGTCTGAGATCAGATGCATTGTAAGGAACCCCAACCGTCTCTGTGATTGCTTCCACATTTTTGCTCTTGATTCCAAGACACTCATTTATAGGAAGACCAAGTCATCAGTAATATGACTGAATACTAACTTTTATCCCTACCGAAAATGTAAGTCCGTTCTTGAAGTTTGTATATTATAAAGATTATATTATACCATGATTATCTCCACCTTTACTCAGATCTCCACTTGCTTTTGATTGTACAAATAGGAGGGTCCCAGAAGGAATGTTTGGGGAACATATCTTGCATGACTGAAAGGTTCCTCACTAAACTGATGGTTTTCTTTGTTCCCTTGGTGAGAGAGCCTTACAGGAGGCATTCGTTCTGTAACATATGGTGCTGTTTGAGAAAAAAAACCCCTCTGAATATTTGGCAGTGCTTTCTGTTCTTGCATATAATAATACATACTGATTTACATAATTACATGTCAAATCAAACGACATTAATTATATTCAGTCACTTTAGATATATTGGCACATAAATAAACTCAGTTTTTCGCAATGTTCCTATTTCAAGGATAGCTGAAAAACAGCAGAATAGGCTCATATTCACTAAAGGGTGCTAAGCTTCGGCATATCTTAACTCCCAATAATTTGCATGAGTTAGGGCAGGGGTGCTCAAACTGGGGGCCGTATGATTTTTCAGTGGGGGCGTCGCGGATGCAGAGGCCATGCGCTCTCCCCTAAGGCATTTAAATGAAATGCCGGGGGACCGCGTGAGGCCTCTGTAATTTCTCCAACCTTGTTTTTGAGCGATGCGTCGCCATGGTAACCCAACGGCAAATTACGCGGTTGGGTCACGTGACGTCGTATTGCCATGGCAACGTGACGTCACATGACCCCGTGACATCATTTGACGCCGGAGCCGAGCAGTGGAGGAGAACAGGCTGCGGGGGTGCAGAGAGAGAACTTTGCGCACCCCTGAGTTAGGGTATGCTGAAGTGTAGCACCTTTTAGTGAATATGGGCCGAAGAGCTGCATCTACAGCTACATTTTTAAGGATATTTATTTTTCAAAAACAATTTCCTGGGAGTGACACAGCATGTTTACCGAACATACACGGAGTCCATCTCTGTTTGTCTAATGAAGTTAATAGGTCTAGAGAGAGCGTGGACCTCCTATTCTTCTGAATTATTTGGGTTAGCCTGGTCCATGGTGTGGATGGAGGATATGTTGGTGGAATGTGTTAGCATTTTACAAATAAACGGTAATAATAACATATGGAAGAAGAGAATAATGGCCTGTCCATAAAAACAATTGAACGAACAATGCAGAGTATATTGCAAAATATATCCATGACAAATCTTATCAAATTGGTTTCCTTCTTACAATCCATGTCCAAATCAAACGTACTCTCTAGATTCTGAAGACTTCTTAAGGCTTTCCTGCTCTTTCTGCCAAAATGTGGCTCTTTGATGTCACTTTCGGCACAACTACTTTTCATGTGTGGCAGAGCAGTGGTTTTAAGGCTCTTAGCTACAAGAAGCTATGGGGTCAACTATCTAACCAATATTTTATCTATATATAAATAGTTGCTTATTTTCTTGAACCTGTATTCTGACTTGAAGAGCAGAATACAATCCATCTATTTTTCTTTCTGAAATGCAATGTAGCAAAGATACACAGTTTACCATTCTACATGGCTGTGGTTGCAGTCCCGTTTTGGTCCAACTCATTAAAAAGACAGAACCTAATTGTTGACGGAAGTCTGTTATTTATGTCCTTGCAATTATCAGAGCTACAAAGATATATAGAAATGTTGCAAGTGCAGCCCCCCCATCAGTGTATATTGTACTCAGAAGTGGTATTTTCTCACCTGTAAAGTTGGTATTGGTGTACTGCTTACCAGTCCATATATGTATGAAGGTATGACTCAGTGAGGGAAGGCGCTGACTCTGAGTTTGAAACAGGGGAGTCTCGTTCAGTTCCCAGTGTCTGCTCCTTGTCACCTTGGGCATGTCACTTTTTCTCCCTGTGTCTCAGGCACCAAAAACATAGATTGTAAGTCTATCATCATCAGTCTATCTTCCCATCTGGGATGGACTGGGTGTAAAAACCCTATGTACAGTGCAGCTTACCATGCACTATATTGTAATTGTGAATTGAGACCCCTTGGGAGAAAAGCTCTATATGAAATAAAGTTATTATCATTGCATATACATCTTTCTATGTTGCTCCCTTTATATAGCTCATTCTTTTAACAATGTTTGTGTTGCTTTTACAGAGAGAGTGTCCACCTCAGCTTATTCGTCTCCGGCTCGAAGTCTGGGTGATCCCGGAATAACACCACTTTCCCCATCGCATATAGCAGTGGTAAGATCCTTTCATGTTCATACTACTGGCAGAAGCATGCTTGCTGCTCTTACTGGGAAAGATGTGGACATGAGCATTTATTGAAAGTAAATCAAATGTAGCACTTGTTTCCCCCCACCCCCCGTCCTCTGGGAGATTATGGCTATGCGACTGGTTGGTGTGGTGCTGGTTACCTGCTTGGTACAGGAGAGATGAGTTTCCCGCAATGGTGTGGGGGGTACAGGGCAGACTCTTAGGGATCCCTCTGGTTCTTTCCTTCTCTGTGTAAGCGCCTCCAGACATAGGGGGCTCTAGCAAGGCTGAAGGCGGTCCCCGCTATGAAAATCCTTACTCTGTTACCTCCCTCCATACAGACTGCAGCGAAGCCAGAAGTACAAGTGAGGATGTCCTTTTTTTACAGTGATTTTGCTGGTGATATTGCACTGTATGCACCAGTTGGTAAGGTAGATCCCTGGCTTCTTGATGGTACTGGCCTGCAGGTAATAGTGAGGCCTAGCTGGATTAGGTTGTGTTCAGCTCATGAGGGACTGAGCGCATGTCTCACTCCCGGCCGGGAGGAGACATTTTCAACACATCCTACCCCATGCAGGGGCAGACAAGAACAACCCAAAGGTCTCACCCCTAGGGGGCTGAACTTCAAGCTATAATTTAGGCACTTCCTTCCTGCAGCTCAAAGAGGGAGGGCACAGTATCTGTACCACCATTGGCCATCACCGATCCCTGTGTCAACTACACTCCTGTCACTCAGGAATTCAGCATTTGGGAAACCCATATGATAGCCTGTCACTGTGTACATCTTATTAGAACTTATTTGACAGGGGAAGGTAGAGAAATAGCTGGACCAGCCACCACTATAGAAACAGAAGCATCACCTCACACAAACCTATTGTATTGATTTTGACTACATAATAAAATACAGAATGCATTTAATAGATCCCTCCATGGCCTGAGCAATTTCCAGTAAGAAAGTCATTAAATATGCCAGTAAGTTGCAGTTGAGGAGCAGGCTGTGTTTTATTTCTATGTGGGATTTAAATATCATTGATATAGCAGTATTAATTATGTACATGGTAGTAGCTGCCGATATCCTGCCCTTGTCTACTGTTAATCAATTATAGTATCCTTTTCCACATCACCCAGAGGACAAATACCTCAGTCAGTCTTTGGATCTCTCAGCAGGTATCATGTATAGTGATATCCTGATTAAAGCAGCAGTTCATATTAAGGTCATTTAGCTACAATTAAAATGCTGCAGTACATACTATTGCTGAGCATTACTACACACTAACAGTCCCCATAAAATCTCTAGTCCTGGGGAAATATAACTTAATTCTCTATGCTATTCCAAGCATTGTAGGCAGTCTCAGATCACCTAGCCCTCTTCACACACCTCACATGTAAGCATGTTGATTTTGTGTAGCGTTTTCAAATGGAAAGGCCATCCTTGTATTAGTGTACCGCTTGGAGCATGCAGTACCAGAGGGTTCTTGATAGTAGTAAAGAATTTCAGCTGTGAGAACTTCTCAGCAGGGTCGCCAACAGAAATCGTGGGGCCCAGGACAATTTTAAGCAAGCCCCCCCCCGTGTCGGCTGGATTGCGAGCCGCCCCCCCCCCCCCCATTTCACACCTCACAAGCCCTCTCTCTTTCCCCCCTCTTCCGATGTATTTCTCTCCCTTCCGTTTCACCCCCTCTCACTCTCCTGCCTCGCATGTATTTCTCTCCCTTGCGTCTCACTCTTACTCCCTCTTTTCCTCACTCACCCTTCTTTCCTCTCCCTTCCGTCAATTACCCCACACTCACTCATTCCCTCCCCCTCACACAATCCCCCCGCAAGATATATACCAAAAAACTTCCCACCTCCAAATACATACAAAAAAGATCCCCACCCCCAAATATATACAACCTCCCCCACCCCCCCAAATGCATACAAAAAACCCACCTACCCAATACATATTAAAAAAACAATATAACCCCCCATACAAACATATATTTATATATATACACATACACACACATACACATCATATAAAAACACAACCCTCCCCAATACATATAAAAATACCCCCAAGCCCCCAATACATATAAAAATACCCCCAAGCCCCTCATACATATAAACCCCCCCAAGCCCCCTATACATATAAAAAGACCCCCAAATACATATAAAAAAGGCCCCCAATACATATTAAAAAGATCCCACACCTCCCCAATACATATAAAAAAAGACTCACACCCCCCCAATACATATTAAAAAGACACCCACAATACATATATAAAAAAAAGACCTCTGGCCAGGCCCATCTGCCGGTCTTCTCACGGCCGGGCCCCAGCTCTCCTTTAGCAGCAGCCTGCATGCCTCTATCCCTCTGTCCCACACCATGCTTCCGACAGGCCTCCCTCTCATGCTGTCATGCTCCGGAAGCAGAGAGCGCTGACGTCAGAGCGTTTCCGACGTGCTGACATCAGAGAGGCCTACTGGCGTAGGACAGAGGGATAGAGTCATGCAGGTTGCTGCTAAAGGAGAGCTGGGGCCCGGCCGTGAGAAGACCGGCAGATGGGCCTGGCCAGAGGTCGGGCCCAACTTGCTGTGCCGGCTGGCTGGGCCCCCCCCCCGACTTACTGGGCCCGGGATGGCAACCCCGGCAGACCCACCCTGTTGGCGGCCCTGCTTCTCAGGGCATCAAACAGAGTGTGACTGGTCTGTTACACAGCCAGGGACCAAGGGACCAAGGGACAAGGGCTAGCTGTCATAAGTCATAAATACAGTTTAATTCATTACTTGATGAAAACATGCCTGCTACAAAGGGTTAATGCAAGACAAGGCTTAAAAACCATAAAACACAGAGGGCTGTAAATGGCACTTAGGGACATGTGAACATATGTGACAATTAAGGGCTTTGGTTTTGCATTCTTTTCTAACCCTACACTTCAACATGGCAACTGCTGGCCGAGGGATTTTCCAAAGGCTCCTCCTGCTGTAGACTGATCAGAGACAATGTATTAAAAGGCTGAAAGTGTATAGTCATACTCCCAAACGATTTAGATTGCACAGTCTTCATTGTTGAATGGGGACGGTCCTGAACAAAAGCCAAGTACTCTTTGTTCTCTAGTGGGCTGTTTACCACTCTAGGAACACAAGGGTTAAACGGGCACAATGATATCTCCTTGCAGAAAGACTCAGAGGAGTCCAGCACAGCTGATGAGCAGAACTTCTCAGTAGTGGTTGCCATTGATTTTGGCACCACGTCCAGCGGCTACGCCTACAGCTTCTCCAAGGAGCCAGAATGCATTCACATAATGAGGTAAGAGCTGCAATGCAGCAGCACGTTCGGGGGAGGCGGTGAGAGGAAGGAGAGTGGAATATGATTTGTACCATCTGCAGCCAAGGCTTGTGACTTTATCTGCAGCATTTAGGACAGGGCTTTATATTATCCTATATAACCCATTGAACACTATATACTGTCTGACAGCATTTTACCTAATCCATGTGGCTTTTTTTAGTTGCAATATATACTTCTGCACAGTATAATGAGGAACAAAGACTGTCACAAATAAAAGACATGCCACATTCTGCTTAATGCACAGTCTACTGAATAGATGCATTGTGTATTGGTGTTCTATGTACAGCATACAGTGTTGGCTCTATATTAACTATATTATCAATATGTTATATTCTTCTTACACCTTTTTATTGAAAAAATAGTGTTTTTTGTCCACCAACTACAGATTACAAAAACAGAACCTCTTTAAAAATGATGATTGTGCAATATATAAACTAAGCTCTGCGAAAAATCTAAATCCTCCTTAATGTACACCCCAAAATAAAACATTATTTGGGCAGCACAGTAATCCCCTTCAGATCCTCAGGAGTCCGCACATGGCATGTTGTAGAATTAAGGGCTGGTCTCATTTTCCTTTCACTGGTTCTCACTGGGGAGAAATTATCCCATCTGTGGTGGAAGGAAGGAGGAAGGGGCCAGGATGTGAGCCTTGCAGCCTCTTGGATCAATGAGAAACTATTAAGGGAGAGGGCCTTTGTGTAACCCTTCTGAGGATATCTTTGGAGACAATGGCCCATTATTTTCTAGAAGCTAAAATGTGTCAGATATATGCACTGTCACTGATTCTACAGTATGTATCCATGATTATTAGCATCAGCAGTCTCGTGGACTTTTGAGTTCCACTGCTAAAAATCAATACATATTTATTTTTGTCCAGAAACTCCAGGTCTTACTGATTTTGGTGCTTGGCTGTTGACATCTCTCCATTTAGGACAACATGCTTAGTTTTTATTAATATTTATTATGAATATAATATATTTTTTGTATGGCAGCAACATACTGTATTCTGCAGTTGTAAGACCTTTGTTTCAGTAGCGCGGGACAACTTGTTATCCAATAATATTGTATAACAAAAAGAGTACGTATAACTTAAGATGAACAAACAATGTGAAGGCGGTCCCTGCTCCAAGAAGCATATTGTACAAAGCACTGGGCTATATTCAGTGAAAAATACTGGGGTGATACAGGGATA
Organism: Ascaphus truei; assembly: GCF_040206685.1. Lineage (NCBI taxonomy): Eukaryota > Metazoa > Chordata > Amphibia > Anura > Ascaphidae > Ascaphus > Ascaphus truei. Next base: position 52,958,022 of record NC_134490.1, on the reverse strand, counting down.
AGAGCATCAGATATAGTATACTGTAAAAGTCACATTTGGAGAAAGGAAGCTTTATACAGAAGAGCTTGTAATCTATATCTAATTAAAGATACATAGAACGTTTATGACCACTGTGACTTCCATATTTTAGCACAAGTGTCAAATGATGATTACTAAAGTCATGTCTGTCTCCAGAGCCACAGTACAAAGTAACTCAAGGCGGAACCAGTGGTCCAAAATTAGGAATGGTTCCGTGGACCTGTGATAGTGCAGCAATCTCTGTTGGCCCCATCTGTCTCATGTGGTGACCATTGCAGATAGAAGTATGAAGGTGATCCAGGGCACAGCGGGTTTCAGCAAAAAAGAATTCATTTTATCATAACAAAATAACAACATTCTTTTTTGCTGAAACCCGCTGTGCCCTGGATCACCTTCGTACCTCCATATACAGGATTTCTTCACATAGGTTTTCCCTGAACCAGGTGCACAGGTGCTAAAACGCAAGTATTATGTTGCTATATATTTGCATTATATAGGCGTGCAGCACTATCTCTGTTGTGTGACCATTGCAGATAGCCATTATAAGTGCTAATCAGGTCTGATAATCTCGTACACTTCTTTCCCAGGCGTTGGGAAGGGGGAGATCCAGGCGTATCCAATCAGAAAACTCCAACCACCATCCTCCTGATGCCAGACAGGAAGTTTCATAGCTTTGGCTTTGCAGCCAGGGATTTCTATCATGACCTGGACCCCAGTGAATCCAAACACTGGCTGTACTTTGAGAAATTTAAGATGAAATTGCACAGTAGCACTGTAAGTCTTACTCATCAGTGATGTTGAGATTGCCTGTTTTAAATGTATTTTATGCTCTGGTGCTTACATTTGTTTTTATGTTTTGTCCCCTTTGTGATACCGACTAGTATTTTGGTAAGTTTTGGAGACCACATTGACCCCTTTTTCTTTGCTAGCTAATAGTTTATATTATTTCAAAGTGCTGTGGGAAGTGCATTTCCATGTGCAGCAACTACAAATATCACATTAAAGCTGCAGTTCAGTCTTTTTTATTTATTTTATTTATTTTTTTACTTCAATAGTTTCATGTGGGCAATCTCTAATTACCTAAAGAACTGTATAGCTGCCGGTCAATTCGTTCTCCGTCTATTGATCGGCAAAGTTTGGCGACATCCTTAAATATGGGGAATGTAAATCGTTGCGATAGGAACAAGCATGCTTGTTAAAATAGAATACAAGAAAATTGGTCTTTCAAAGTTGTTTTTTTTAAAACAGAAAATGCTAAAAGTATTTTTTCTTACTACAGAACTGATTTATTAAAAAAAAACACACATGCAGGATAGTGCTTGAACTGCAACTTTAAACCTGAATGAGACGTAAAAGTTGCCTGGCTAAATAATTGGTAGACTTTGAGTTCATAGAGAATAGGATTCTTCAGGATTGTTGACATGTATTTTCTCTGTCCGTCTGATAGGTTCACCCTCTATTTCTGTCTATAACCTTTTTTCTTTATTGTACTATTTTTTTTTTAACATCTACATTTAAAATATGACCGTTTATTAAAACCCCCACAGAATTTTCAAAAAACGACTCTTTAGTTGTTTCAAGAAACGTATTACTAATTATTAGAGATTTCTCCAGTAGTTCAGGGATGTCCTCTCATACACACCTCTTACGAAGTGATGCTACTGTACAGCTAACGCATCAGTTCTTCAAGCAATGTCAGTGCTATTTGTTTGCGAGTAGCATCATTCATAAGTCACTTCCAACTTGCTCTTCACTTTCCAGTCCAGGAAATTCGGGAATGGATCCTGTGCACAAGTTTGCCTTTTAACTACTTGTACTGTCCTTTTTTTTATTTTTATGTTTGCATGCCTTAGGATCTCACCATGGAAACAGATCTCACAGCTGCCAATGGCAAAAAAGTCAAAGCACTAGAGGTGTTTGCTTACGCTCTCCAGTACTTTAAGGAACAAGCATTAAAGGTGAGAGATGTCCTTCTTTACAACTCAGCCAAACACACTTTTCTGGAGAATTACAGAATCCAACCTAAATTGCGACAAATCATTTTTACTCTAGACTGTGAGTGAAGGATCCTCACTGTGCTTCTCCTTATTCCCTAAGTTCCTTCCTGAAAAAGTTCCTTCCAATTTAATGGAAAACTGGGCTTCACAGATCTTCCCTAGAAAACTCAGCTTATTATTGTTTATCAATGGGTACAAAATATTCCACAATGGAACTCAAAAGTAGCATAACTTAATAACAAACTAATATATTAGGAAATTAGCACTCATTAACAATAGGGATGGAAGAAATCCCTACTCAAATGAACTTACAATGAAAAGGAAAGGGTGGGAACTAGAAACACAAGATGTATTTGGGGAGGTGATGGTGTGATCATGGCACCACCAAATTCTATTTGGTTAATTTGGATCGGGAGATATTTATTGTGGCTGTCTGTGCCATATAGACCAGTAATGTAAACATGTTAACTAATTTGTGCAGCAGAACTCACTCAATAATAGAAACCAAACTCCCTGAAATTACACATTGTTTCGATGTCACAATCCCAGTTGGGAGTGCTGAGTGTGTTTGAACAACCCTTAATCATACAGTATGACTGTGGTAAGAGTAATGCGTTAAGCATTGCTATCTTTGTGAATGCATTACGGCTGATCTGCTATTAGTTAGTGGTATTCCACTCTCAGAATACATTGCGGCTTATTTTCCGGAGTGGGCCGTGGGGTATCTTCTTGTACCAGAAATTATCTTATGCCATAGCCCTGCTTCGTAAATATGGGTCTACTAGTGGTAGTGGGAGGTGCCAGACATTATGAACACGTAAAATGGGCAGCTAATAATTCACTTGAGTCACTAATATTTTGACAACAAAAAGTATGTATTGGAACAAAACACCAGTACATCAAGTTTTAAGAATTATTGATGAAACCGTGTTTAAAGCTTCTAAAACGGGGCCCATCTCAGTTGTAAGTGACCTGTTAACACTGATGTCATAATTTAAAGGTGTCCAATAGCATTGTACTGCATTAGTAAATATGGCCTTAAATGTTTCTATTTCTGTGTGAACATTAAATATTTGTTGAGCAGTGTATATACACACTCCTATTTGATATGCTTTATGTCTTGTACGTGTGAATGCGCTTCACGTTATTCCTCTTGGGTCTCAGGAGCTGAGGGATCAGGCTGGATCCGAAATGGACAGTTCTGAAGTTAGATGGATTATCACTGTACCTGCCATCTGGAAGCAGCCAGCCAAGCAGTTCATGAGGCACGCAGCATACAAGGTGAGGAGTACCGCTACTGTTGAATCCCACAATCAGTTAAGGTTGTTTTTCTTGATGTGTACTTGATGTGTAAGTAATGACAATAGGCTGGACTCTTGTACTATTAAACAATGAAATAATCCCGTTATCTACTGTATCAATCGGATTTTCATTGCTGCATCTCTATCTGAAGACTACAAAGAAGATACCTGTACACAATAAAGTTATAATTCAGAAACAAAAATAAAAAACCACCCCAGATAATACATACCCAAGTCTCCATCTTCTTTCATTGCTTCAAAATCACATTTCCAGATTAGTGGCGTATACATGCAAATGATCATTACCTGATGTGCATGTTTATACTTTTAGAAATATGCATCTTAGGCTGCGTCCAGGGTGGCGCTGAGCTGGTGCGGGCGCTCACGCTGGCCGCGATGACACATTGAGACAATGTGTGTGGCCTGCGTGAGCTCCCCCCTGCGCGTGCCCGTGAGCTGCAGTCGGAGCTCAGATTCAAGAGTTTCAAGATTTTGAATCTGTAGCTCCGACTTCAGATCACATGACCAAATTTACCCAATCAGAGGACAGAAAGGCAAAACCAATGCAATACAAGCATTGGGAGCTTGCATTGGTTGCTGTCCTCTGACACAGGGGGGGACACGAAACGAGGGGGGGACACGAAACGAGGGGGACACACGAAACGGAGAGATGTGAACGGGGGGGGGGGGGGTAAAACGGAGTGGTGGTCGGGGGCAAACAAAGTGGTGGTGGGGGGGAAAAACGAAGTGGTGATGGTGGGGGCAAACGAAGTGGTGGTGGTGGGGGGGGGGCAAATGAAGTGGTGGTGGTGGGGGGGGGGCAAACGAAGTGGTGGTGGTGGGGGGGGGGGGGGCAAACGAAGTGGTGGTGGTGGGGGGGCAAACAAAGTGGTGGTGGTGGGGGGGCAAACAAAGTGGTGGTGGTTGTGGTGGGGGGGGGCAAACAAAGTGGTGGTGGTTGTGGTGGGGGGCAAACAAAGTGGTGGTGGTTGTGGTGGGGGGGGCAAACAAAGTGGTGGTGGTGGGGGGGGCAAACAAAGTGGTGGTGGTGGGGGGGGCAAACAAAGTGGTGGTGGTTGTGGTGGGGGGGGGCAAACAAAGTGGTGGTGGTTGTGGTGGGGGGGGCAAAGAAAGTGGTGGTGGTTGTGGTGGGGGGGCAAAGAAAGTGGTGGTGGTGGTGGGGGGGGGGGCAAACAAAGTGGTGGTGGTGGGGGGGGGGCAAACAAAGTGGTGGTGGTGGTTGTGGTGGGGGGCAAACAAAGTGGTGGTGGTTGTGGTGGGGGGGGCAAACAAAGTGGTGGTGGTGGGGGGGCAAACAAAGTAGTGGTGGTTGTGGTGGGGGGGCAAACAAAGTGGTGGTGGTGGGGGGGGCAAACTGAGTGAGAGGGGATGGGGAGGGAAGGGGGGTGAGAGGGGAGGGAAGGGGGGTGAGAGGGAAGGGGAGGGTGAGAGGGGTGAGAGGGGTGAGAGGGGAGGGAAGGGGGGTGAGAGGGGAGGGAAGGGGGGTGAGGGAGGACAGGGGGGAAGGGGGGAGAAAGGTGGGAAGGCGGGGAGAGAAAGCAAGGGGGGAGAGGGGAGGTCAGGGGAAAGAGAGGGGAGGGTCAGGGGAGAGAGCAATGCGGGGGAGAGAGGGGGAGGGGGGCAGAGAGGGAGGGGGGGCAGAGAGGGAGGGGGGAGAGAGGGAGGGGGGAGAGAGGGAGGGGGGAGAAAGAAAGCAGGGGGGGGAGAGAGAGCAGGGGAAGAGAAAGAGAAGGGATGGATATATCTATATCTATAAGATCAGATTGGAGTAGCGCCTTAGTATAACTGATTTAAATAATGATCAGCTGTATCAGACAGATTGGATATATATATGGATATATATATGTTACTGCAATAGATGTCCCACTGACACGCCCCCCCGTCGCTCGCAAATTTCTTCTAGCAGGACAAGATTGGTCTCCTGCTTACATGCACGTGACGTCACTGTGCATGAGCGCCAGCTCGCTCGCTCTGCTCTTCCCTTCACCCTGGACGAGGCCTTAAGCAGTATATGGTGTGATGACAAAACTAGGATATCTGCAGTTTATGTTCTTGGACACTGGATAAAGTATTGGGCACCTGTAAAGGACATGTACTGGAGATATTCTGAGTATTACTCTGTTTATTATACTCTGTATAGAAAGACGTGTTACATTCTCACCCACCAGCCTTAATTGTGTCTGATTTGTAGCCTTTAACAAACATCTCACCACTCATTTTAAACATACTGTTTAATACAGCTGGGTTATTAGTGGAAAATTAATTGATTGACACAGTGATACAGTGCTGGTAGAAATGATTTACAGTATACCACTTTCAGGCTCTCTAATAGGCTGTCATATAATCACATTTGGTTACAGCACAATTAGTTTTGGTAACTGTATTGTGTGCTATCCGTGTAACACCTCCTCCTTTCTGGAATAAGGTGTCTGTTTCAAGTTGGGTATCGGTAAGAATTGGCAAGTTCACAATCAATTTTATTATTTAGGAATGTCCTTTTCATCTGTCTGCATAAACACATATGTGTGTGTGTGTGTTTATGCAAATAGATGAAAAGTGGTTACACGGATAGAATATATATATATATATATATATATATATATATATATATATATATAATATCAAATAAAAAGATAACTTGTGAACACATTCACATGTCTTAGGCACGTCTGCAACCCTGCCTTTCACCATTATCCCCAGCATACAGTGCTTCCACTGCAACAAGGTATTCTGGGAAATGACATGCAAATGAGCACACAATGTGTCACCTTTTGTCTGAAAAAACATTGTTACATGGAGCCCATATAAGCTAATGCTCGCTGTTAACACAGCTTTAAAGCACAGCATGGGAATCGGATGCAAAGCCAGAGAAACCATTCACACACATGTTTCAACCTTAATGGGTATCATCAGTGTGAAGTTGGTTGTACTGCTGGCTTTGCATTTTCAAGACTTTAGGGTTTACAATCACGTTTTAAGTTATGGTGGGTGAAAAAGGCAACAAGAAACCTCCACCGTATTGCATATAGCAAATAGTGGTGAAAGGCAGGGTTGCAGACCTGTCTTAGACATGTGATGTGCTCACAAGTGATCTTTTTATTTGCTATATGCAAATAAATACTCCTGAAGAAGTCTGTTTTAGACGAAACGCGTAGGGTATCCTTTTTATACCCCCGTATGAATTTGTTTTTTGTTTATTTCATGTTCTAATTTACAATACACATTTATCATTTTTTTATAAACGTCTGCTAGTCATTTTTCCTCTTACTATCACCATCCTATACCACCGCCCTGATCTAAGTGAGGCGATTTCCTCCCCTATACTGAGAGGCAGCTTGTTCACTGAGAGCCTATTGAAGTTGAATGGTTACACCGGTTGGCCCCTGACGCAGTGACGCATTGTCTGTAGGCATGCAGCAGTGAGAGGCGCTGGATGTACTGAGAGGTGGTGCTCCGGTTACTTGTGAATACACTCTAATCTGCCGGCGTCAGGTGTCTGACCAGTGAGGGATTGAGAGACGGGCAAAGTGGAGCCGGTGAACCTTCTATAGCAAGGCTGACGGGCATGCCACGCGATACGCTAACGGTGATATAGCAGGCAATCTACAAATACACTTGAAATTGAGAGAGCCACGATCAGGGAGCCTGTCCGTTTACAGTGACAGTGAAAGTGAAGAGATATCCGGTCAGAGGAGTTGGTGAGAGAGGGGACGACTTGGCGAAAGACCCGAGGCACTGGAGCAGGGATTAACATCAGCTAAGTGGACCGGGTGCAGAGTCCTACCAGCGTGAAGGTCCCCATACCACCATGAGGCTGGGAAAGCTAGCGAGAGAGGGGACGACTTGGCGAAAGATCTGAAGCGCTGGAGCAGAGTACTACGTCGGTAAAGTGCACCGGGTGCAGAGTCCTACCAGCGTGAAGGTCCCCATACTACCACCAGTAAGAGCAGTGTAAACGGCTGATTAATTTCTCTCCGAGCTACATATTGTCACGCTAATTGTTGCTTGAACTCTGGGACATTAAACCACAAGGCACTTTAAAGTGGTTCACTATAGAGACAATTTTTGAATGAACTGATATACATATATTTTCATTTTTTATATTTTTTCTTAAGTATATATTTTCACCTTTTTTGGTACGATTATTATCCATTAGCTGCATTATTTGTTGTTTATAATATTGATATTTGTGATTCGCAATAGTTTACATTTACCACACTAATACTAATATTATTATTATATCAGTCAAATTACAGGATCTCTTTATACTGTCAGTCTATACCCCACTGAGTTCCCATATTCTGGGTTCTATCCTGTTTCTGCACCAAATGCAATATCACACATTAAAATTTAGGTTTTTGTATCAAAACCAGCATTCAGGCTGCATTTACTAGATATTAACCCCTTCATCTTTGCACACTTGGTATTTTTAATATATTTAATATATATATATATATATATATATGTTACAATAAGACGTCTTAGCGTCATGGGTTGCTAGGTGACTAGATCCAGGGTATTGCATGTCCAGAGGCAGCAGATGCAGGGAGGCAAATATTTCATTTGACTGGAGTATGTGAAGATACACATAGAGAAAATGCAGTGATTGTACATCCCCTGCTTCTAGTCCCTAGTGTATCCCATGACCCTGTGATAACTGCAGCTGAAGCAATGTCCAATGAAAGGGAGCTGCAGCAAGACTATATTGTTTTGGCAGGGTCAGGCTTTTGCCTATTTAGTCATTACGTGGCAATAATTCTTGCCAAGAAAGCACTTAAGACCAGTCATGTTACATACTCTCAGACACATTACCTCTTTTAATGCTCAACAAATTGATTAACATTGATCTACCATACTCTACAGTATTACTGGGTCCAGGAAAACCTTAGCTGTAAAGATGGATGATTTTTTGTTTTTGCGGATTTGGACCACAATCTCAAGTCACTGACTTCCGGTGTCTGCTGCTGCTACAGTGCAGCTCCTCCCCGGCCGTCCTGCTCTGCTCCCGCGGTCCTCGATCCTCTTCTCGTGCCGCTGCCCACTGTCCTCCTTCTCTGCTCCTGTCGTCCTCCTCCTCCTCTGTTCTCTTCTCCTGTTCTCACCCGCCATCCTCCTCCTCCTCTGTTCTCTTCTCCTGTTCTCACCCGCCATCCTCCTCCTCCTCTGTTCTCTTCTCCTGTTCTCACCCGCCATCCTCCTCCTCCTCTGTTCTCTTCTCCTGTTCTCACCCGCCATCCTCCTCCTCCTCTGTTCTCTTCTCCTGTTCTCACCCGCCATCCTCCTCCTTCTCTGTTCTCTTCTCCTGTTCTCACCCGCCATCCTCCTCCTCCTCTGCTGCTCTGCTCTACTGAAGCCAGATAAGCATTGGTAAGGCTAGGTCCCCAGTGGCCGTGGCTGCGACGGCATTGGCATGCGTGGCACACAGAGGATACGGCCCTCTATGGGGCTGTCCCCAGTAGCTGCCTGCGCACCCCGGCACACTACAAAATGTGGTCGCGCATTGCGCAAAGACAAGGATTTTGTCTTTTCTTGTGGCGACAGAGCACTGGCTACATCATGGCGGCAGTTCAGCCAATGAGGGCGAACCAGCAGCGTGAGGTCATGGCCATGCCCCCGCCACCCCATTGTGACATGCCTGGAATCCACCAGGTCGTGCTGACTCAGGTAACGAGCGCCGCCAGGAGAGCCGCCAACAGGGGGGGACAAAGGGCACTGGGTCCCGGGCCCCGTGGGTCAAGGGGGCCCGGCCGCCCGTTAATTAAATAAATGAAAAAAAAAAGTTAAAAAAATTGGCGGCGATTCCTTGCGGTCCCAGCGCGCATGTGCAGGGCAAGCAGGGCCCGCTCCCAACGTTGGACGGGGGGGGAGTAACAGCTCCTCCTGTGGCCCGCTCCCCCCCCCACCCCACTCCCAACGTGGGACGGAGGGGGAAGTAACAGCCAGCTCCTCCTGCGGCCCACTTTGCTCTGCGGCCAGCTTCCCACGCACCCCCCGAGCTCACCTCCCGTGGACCCCCCCGAGCCCACCTCCCGTGCCCCTTCCCCCAAGCCCACCTCCCGTCCCAGGCAGCTGCCGCGGGGATATCGGGGGCAGGAGGGGGAAGCGTCCTGCGGCAAGCTGCACCCACCCGGCCAAGGTAAGTCACCCCATCCAGTCACTGTCACCCACTGTCACTGTCACCCACCCAGTCACTGTCTCCCACCCAATCACTGTCACCCAGTCACTGTCTCCCACCCACCCAGTCACTGTCAAAGTCACTGTCACCCACCCACCCAGTCACTGTCACCCACCCACCCAGTCACTGTCACCCACCCAGTCACTGTCTCCCACCCAGTCACTGTCACCCACCCACCCAGTCACTGTCACCCACCCAGTCACTGTCACCCAGTCACTGTCACCCAGTCACTGTCTCCCACCCACCGAGTCACTGTCTCCCACCCACGAGTCACTGTCTCCCACCCAACGAGTCACTGTCTCCCACCCATCGTCATTCACCCACCCATCGTCATTCACCCACCCACCCACTGTCATTCAAACATTCAACCCCCACTGTCGTTCACCCACCCACTGTCGTTCACCCACCCACTGTCGTTCACCCACCCACTGTCGTTCACCCACCCACTGTCGTTCACCCACCCACTGTCGTTCACCCACCCACTGTCGTTCACCCACCCACTGTCATTCACCCACCCACTGTCATTCACCCACCCACTGTCATTCACCTACCCACTCTCATTCACCCACCCACTGTCATTCAACCACCCACCCACCCACTGTCATTCATTCACCCACTGTCATCCACCCACTGTCATTCACTCAACCGTCATTCACCCACCCACTGTCATTCACTCACCCACCCACTGTCATTAAACCCACTGTCATTAACCCACCCACTGTCATTCCCCCAAATGTCATTCACCCACCCAACCACCCACCCAACCACCCATCCCTTATTCACCAACCCATACACCCACGCACCATAATTCGCCCACCCACCGTCATTCGCCCACCCACCCACCGTCATTCGCCCACCCACCCACTGTCATTCACCCACCCACACACTGTCATTCACCCACCGTCATTCACCCAAACCATCATTCAACCCACCCACCGTCATTCATCCACCCACCTACCGTCATTCATCCACCCACCTACCGTCATTCATCCACTCACCCACCGTCATTCATCCACCCACCGTCATTCATCCACCCACCATCATTCACCCACCCAGTCACTGTCATTCACTCACCCAGGCAGGCAGTCAGATGTCTTTTGTTGAAAATATAAAAATAAACAGGTTGCATTGTAATGTTTTTTTCTGTATCACAATAAGAAAACAGTTAAGTAAACGTTGCGCGCTAAAAGATATTTTTTCGTGGTAGGTGCGCTATGGGTTCGAGGGGGGGGTTTGCGCTATGGGTTCAGGGGGAGGGGGGCCTGCTCCTTTCATTTGTCCCGGGTTCCATGATTTCTGTTGGCGGCCCTGGCCGCCAGGCACCCCGTCGCTCGCGTGGCATGCGTACCGGGGCCTTAGCCTAAGAGGTTGAGAGGAGGGTGAAGGATGGGGGTGAGAGGAAGAGGAGGAGGGGGGGTGGGGGTGAGAGGAATAGCAGAAGAAGGGGGTGGGAGAGGAAGAAGAGAAGGAGGAGAGTGAGAGGAGGAGGGGAGTGAGAGGAAGAGAAGGTTGGTGAGAGAGGGGGGGTGAGAGGAAGAGGAGAAGGAGGAGGGTGAGAGGAGGAGGGAGTGAGAGGAAGAGGATAAGGTCAGTGAGAGAGGAAGAAGAGGAGGGGGTGAGAGGTAGAGGTGAAGTAGGGGTATGAGAGGAAGAGGAGGGTGATTGAGGAGTGGGAGGGGGTAAGGGAGGAGAAGTTGGACAGGGGTGAGAGAGAATGGGACTATAACAATGTTTTTTTTAAATGAAAGTTCAGGGGGTGGGGGATGGGCACAAGGCTGAAGGTTCGCCTAGTTTGCCGAATATCCTTGCACTGGCCTTGGTCTGGACTGCTGCAATGCACTATATCTGGTCTTCCGGAAAAAGAGCTGCAGCTGGTGCAGAATGCTGCAGACAGCAATGCTGCTTCTAGTTCCCTACTCTCATTCTCTCCCTTCCATCTGCAGATGAATATCTATTAACAGTTCCCAGAATCTCTGTGACTTCCTTTGGCGCCCGAGCTTTTAACCACGCTGCTCCCACTCTTTGGAACATTCTGCCTCGTACAGTGTGAGAAGACCCCTCTCTGGGAATCTATAAAACAGGATCCAGACCTAACTGCTTACTTAGGCATTTAATTACTGATCCACAACCTGTCCGGCATTTAATAGCTACAGTACCGTCCCATTCTGTAATGTATCTTTCCTTGTGTTTTGTCTCGTTTATAACCTTAAATATTTTCTTCCTTTTCATTTTTTGTAACTGCGAAGCGCTTTGAGTCCCATTGGGAGAAATGCGCCATATAAATAAAGTTATTATAATAAAAAATATTATTATTATCTATATATTCCTGAGCCTCCTTGATGCAGAATTACTGTATTTTGCAGTATGTGACACTGTAATGTACATGGATTCACTGCACTATGCAGTGTGTTGACATGTCACCAAATGAGTGATGGCCATGTGTGGAAATAACAGAGCAAATGTGGAATTTCGGAGAAACATTTAGTAAGCTGCAGAGTTACAAGCCGAACAGGATTTGATAGCGGTGAATATGTTGAGCCAACCTCATTAACCTGTTGACTGCCAGTGTGGCTGTTATGCATTGGGAATTATTATATTTGTTCATAAGCTCTTCCCCAGAGTGGCATTTCTTTATTTTGTTATTATGCTAGAGCCATGGTAATGACACACATGATCTGTGTATCCATCTTTTCAATTGATTGATTCAAACAAAGAAAGAGACATTCATTACATAAAATCGCTAAGCTAAGAAAATAATTAGCCCCTTCACGGCTAAATAAACCTGCAATGCAGCAACAGAATAGACATGCTTGGTAGTTTCAAGCGACTGTATCTAGAATAAGAGGTTTCAGATATGTATTCAGAACCAAGAGAGAGAAAATATTCTTTTTTTATTTTATTTTTTTTAAGCCAGCATCCCAGGTTTGTTGGTGTTACCGTTACCCTATGAATAAAAGGCATTGCTGCAAGCGGAAACCACAACAATTCAACCCTGTAAAGACAAACTTCTTCTAGGGCTGATTCCAGATGTGCCCCAAAGTGTCAAGGTTATATTCTAGTATATTTCCTCTTATGGTTATGATAAGAAAACATTGGAGGGCTATGTTTGTGTAAAGATACTCTGCATCATTGTACGGTGCATTAAGTATGAGTAGTTGTGGGGCTAGGAAAGTGGTGTCTTGGTACAGCTCTGCTCAGTTTGTCACACACTTTATACATAAATATAGCCTCCGTATACCATCATTACATATCCTGTATATCTGCTATGCTATAATAGGTTCATTGAGTACATAGGGAAAGGGAAACGGATGGATTCGGTGGTAAACATGGAAACATCTGGTTGGAAATATTTGCTGGGAAAAAGTATTCATGATATGCACACTGACCAATACATTATTTGTCACTTTAGTAACTGCTCAACGGCATCAAGAAAATAAGTATATATTAAACGTTTATAGATGTGAGCAATGGCTGTCAATTTGTTGCTCTACCAGGAATGCCATATTTTCTTCAGTTGTTACATTTTACACACAACCACATCATAAATCAAAATGCAATTAACCGAAAATGAAGGCAAATACGGTTTATACATAACACAGGCACAAGAGAACTCGAACAGAACCTTATTTATCTAGTGTCTGCATCTTTTCCCAATTCTTCATAATGGAGTATTTTTACTGATACTAAGATAGGAGTACCCCCCCACTTCCCTATTCCTCTCCTTACCCCCCCCTTCCCTACCCCCCTAGAGAAGGAGTCTGGGACCTAAGAACCAACCTATCTCCAGCACTTTTATAATGTTGCTATTAATTTTTCAAATCGGGCTATGTCAGGGATTACTAATCAGAGTGAGAACTGAAAAGAGGAACAAGTAGAAAGCTGCTTTTTCAGTTAGTCAATAAACATAATGTACACATCACACTGTACAGCAGGGGGGGGGGGGGGGAACTGCTGTTCTCAAGGGCCACGAACAGGTCAGTTTTTAGGGATTTCCCGGCTTCAGCACTGGGGGCTCAATCAGTGGTTCAGTCTTCGACTGAGCCACTGATTGAGCCACCTGTGCTGAAGCAGGGATATCCTTACAACTTGGGCTGTTGGTGGCCCTTGACAACTGGAGCTCCCACCCTACACTACACTGACATCTCTGAGATATACTATGGACTTCTTACATATCTAATTGGCAGTCTGAAACCATAAAGCTTCATTAGCCTACAATATCTGCAATCTGTAAGTAGAAAGATGCTTTTATTAAAAGGGATTTTTTGTTACCATTTCTTTTCAAAGCTACTCACACCTCAAAAGGGAACAGAGATAGGACCGCACGCGGGATATTCACTTTGTCTGGCCCTTTCTAGACGTGTTTGTAAAGAATGCCTAATGGACACTCAGATGTGAAAAGAGAATCAATACCAATGGCTTCTATTATCTTAAAGAGGTAGTAATGGGAAATGGATTTAAAGCTTCATAGGGGATAATGTATTTTGCAGTGGTACACCCAGACCCCACAATACAAACGCAGACCAGTACATGGAACAAGGAAGTGGAGAAAATGTTACTTCATTTGGTAGGTGGGCATTTTTCTGGGGGGGTGGGGGGGCAGCGTTTAGAGGCCCCCCGCTCTTCCCCGAGGCATTTAAATGACATGCCAGGGAGCGCGCGAGGCTGTAACTTCCCATTCCTGGTCTCCGGCGGCTTCCAGCAACGCGATGCCATGGTAACGCGACTGGGGTCATATGACATTGCACTGCCACGGCAATGCAGTGTCCCATGACTTAGTGACATCAGAAGACGCCGAACACCCGGTAAGGAGGGGGGGGGGCAGACTGAAAAGTTTGCGCACCCCTGCTTTAGATCACATTCTTCACATAACCAATGAGCTATTTTGGTTACAAGTTTATGTGGTTATTTTAAAAAATGGTACTTTTTCAGGTTGGGCTAAAGTCGTGAGTGGAGTACCTCAGGGATCGGTACTGGGACCCTTGCTTTTAAACTTGTTTATTAATGACCTTGAGGTTGGGATCGAGAGCAAAGTCTCCATCTTTGCTGATGATACTAAATTGTGTAAGGTAATAGAATCAGAGCAGGATGTAATTTCTCTTCAGAAGGACTTGGAGAGACTAGAAACTTGGGCAGGTAAATGGCAGATGAGGTTTAATACATATAAATGTAAGGTTATGCATTTGGGATACAAGAATAAAAAGGCGACTTACAAATTAAATGGAGATATATTGGGGGAATCCTTGATGGAGAAGGATTTAGGAGTGCTTGTAGACAGCAGGCTTAGCAATAGTGCCCAATGTCATGCAGTAGCTGCAAAGGCAAACAAGATCTTATCTTGCATCAAACGGGCAATGGATGGAAGGGAAGTAAACATAATTATGCCCATTTACAAAGCATTAGTAAGACCACAGCTTGAATATGGAGTACAATTTTGGGCACCAATCCTAAGAAAAGACATTATGGAACTAGAGAGAGTGCAGAGAAGAGCCACCAAATTAATAAAGGGGATGAACATTCTAACTTATGAGGAGGGGCTAGCTAAATTAGATTTATTTACATTAGAAAAGAGGCGTCTAAGAGGGGATATGATAACTATATACAAATATATTCAGGGACAATACAAGGAGCTTTCAAAATAACTATTCATCCCATGGGCAGTACAAAGGACTCGGGGCCATCCCTTAAGGTTGGAGGAAAGGAAATTTCACCAGCAACATAGGAAAGGGTTCTTTACAGTAAGGGCAGTTAAAATGTGGAATTCATTACCCGTGGAGACTGTGATGGCAGATACAATAGATTTGTTCAAAAAAAGGTTGGACATCTTTTTAAATGGGAAAGGTATACAGGGATATACCAAATAAGTATACATGGGAAGGATGTTGATCCAGGGATTAATCCGATTGCCAATTCTTGGAGTCAGGAAGGAATTAATTTTTCCCCTTAATGGGGTTTTTTGTTTTCCTTCCTCTGGATCAATAAGTATAGATATAGGATAAAGTATCTGTTGTCTAAATTTAGCATAGGTTGAACTTGATGGATGGAAGTCTTTTTTCAACCTCATCTACTATGTAACTATGTACTGAAAATAGCTGAATAATGCGAAACAACAGTCGAGAAATTTTAAATAAAAAAATAAGAATACAAAAGAGCGAACACCTAAGAGATTACATGGTATGGGATCTCTGTGCGTAGGTAGGTGATTACATGGTATGGGATCTCTGTGCGTAGGTAGGTGATTACACTGTATGGGATCTGTGTGTAGGTAGGTGATTACACTGTATGGGATCTGTGTGTAGGTAGGTGATTACACGGTATGGGATCTGTGCGTAGGTAGGTGATTACACTGTATGGGATCTCTGTGCGTAGGTAGGTGATTACACTGTATGGGATCTCTGTGCGTAGGTAGGTGATTACACTGTATGGGATCTCTGTGCGTAGGTAGGTGATTACACGGTATGGGATCTGTGTGTAGGTAGGTGAGTACACTGTATGGGATCTCTGTGCGTAGGTAGGTGATTACACGGTATGGGATCTGTGTGTAGGTAGGTGATTACATGGTATGGGATCTGTGCGTAGGTAGGTGATTACATTGTATGGGATCTCTGTACGTAGGTAGGTGATTTCATGGTATGGGATCTGTGCGTAGGTAGGTGATTACACTGTATGGGATCTGTGTGTAGGTAGGTGATTACATGGTATGGGATCTGTGCGTAGGTAGGTGATTACACTGTATGGGATCTCTGTGCGTAGGTAGGTGATTACACTGTATGGGATCTCTGTGCGTAGGTAGGTGATTACATGGTATGGGATCTCTGTACGTAGGTAGGTGATTACATGGTATGGGATCTGTGCGTAGGTAGGTGATTACACTGTATGGGATCTCTGTGCGTAGGTAGGTGATTACACGGTATGGGATCTGTGTGTAGGTAGGTGATTACATGGTATGGGATCTGTGTGTAGGTAGGTGATTACACTGTATGGGATCTCTGTGCGCAGATAGGTGATTACACTGTATGGGATCTCTGTGCACAGGTAGGTGATTACACTGTATGGGATCTCGGTGCACAGGTAGGTGATTACACTGTATGGGAACTCTGTGTGCAGATATGTGATTACACTGTATGGGATCTGTGCGTAGGTATATGATTACACTGTATGGGATCTCTGTGTGCAGATATGTGATTACAGTCTGTATTGGATCTCTGGTCCAGAGACCAAAAGTAGGGAAAATATAAGTGGGTTCACACCAAAACCACAAAATGGCCTTGTAATGGAAACACCACATTATTGAAAAGCCATAAAATGAAAAACACTTCCGTTGACTTTCCAAAATATTCAGGCTTTTTCAAACATATATTCAGTTCTCTGTATATTTTATGTCTAGACAGGGAGGCAGAGAGAAATCTCAATTTGTTTACAAAATGTATGCATTTATGTCTATTTATATAGCACCATCTATGTACGTAGCGCGTCACAGCAGTAATACACGTGACATAATAATATAACACATACTGGGAATTAGCGCTTCAGACATAAAAGTAACATGAGGAAAAGGAGTCCCTGCCCCAAAGAGCTTACAATCTCATACAGTACCATTCTAATTATGCATTTGATTTACTGCTTTTTGGTTGTTCTTACTTGTAGGCTGGAATGGCAACCCCCGAGAACCCAGAACAACTGATCATTGCTCTGGAACCTGAAGGGGCTTCCATCTATTGTAGGAAACTCCGCCTCCATCAAATGATTGACCTAAGCAGCAAAGGAGTAATCAATGGCTTCAGCCCAACAGATCCAGGTGCATTTGGCTTTCACTATATTGCATACTCGCCATTATTACTGGTATTTCTTCCTAAAGCACCCCCTTGCGTCATGAGCCTTTTTTTTTTACCATTCTATAAGCTAGGGCCAGGGGTGGCCAAGTCCAGTCTTTAAGAGCTACCAACAGGTCAGTTTTTTTCAGCACATCCCAGCTTCACCACAGGTGGCTCACTCCGTCCCTGCTTCCGTCCCTGCTTCAGCACAGGTGGCTCAATCAAAGGCACAGTCTTCGGCTAAGCCTTTGATTGAGCCACCTGTGCTGAAGCAGGGATACCCTGAAAACCTGACCTGTTGGTAGCTCTTGAGGACTGGAGTTGGCTACCCCTGAGCTAGGCTGTCTCAACCCACAAGTTTAATGAGACAGGATAAAGCCCTAGACCTTTTGAAGTGAAACTTCTTTGCTGGCATACTGTACATACCAAATGAAAATTTGCCTTGGAGTAAATCCCCTTCATGGTGATGGAAGTGCAGCCGCAGAAGTGACGTCACTGCTGGCAGAAGAAACCGTCAGTGTTGCCAGCTCGGCCTGTATGCCAAGGCCTCCCGCACTCGGTGCACATGTGCGGGAGCCATTGCCAATGGCTGGGCTCACCAGCGCAGTAGACGCTGGTTCTGGCTTGGTGTGCCTATGCAGAAGACAACGGCGCACCAGCAGCAGGATACAGAGACCACACACACACACTGACGCACCTTTACTGAAACACATTGACTGAAACACACACACACACTGAGACACACACTGACACACACACACACACACTGAGACACACTGACACACACACACACACACACACACACACATACACACACACACACACACACACACACACACACACACACACACACACACACACACACACACACACACACACACACGGAATTCACAGTTATTATAAATATAGACGTGCAAATAGCTAAAACGCATTGTAAGTCAAACATCTTGGCACTGAAATTGTGTTTTGATTTTTAATTAAAAATATCATCACAAATACAATTTCTGGAACAAAACAGTGACGGAAGACAATGAGGTTTCACTTAATGCGGGTGCATGCTTTTTTAAAGTAATAGAAAGATTTCATTATACAGCTGTGTGGTCACCTCTTGTACACTAGTTTTGGCAAATGGGGTTGGCTAAGAGCTTGGCGTTTACAGTATTGGCATACCCCGAAATGGATTGTGATTCTGCATACAGTCATTAGATACTGTACATGACAGGCAAAATACAATTATGCATGTTTTGTATCATATGTGAAATACCGCAGTTAAAAAAAAAGAGGTTTGTTTTTTAGACTTTTAAAGCAAAATATAATTGCAAAAAAAAAAATAAAAAAAAAAAAATATATATATATATATTTATACACACACACTAACAAAGACAGAGAAAACTGATAATAAAGGTACAGATAATCAGAGAATGAATATATATATATATATATATATATATATATATATATATATATATATATATATATATATATATATATATATATATATATATATATATATATATATATATATATGCAAATATAACTGTATGCTCATCTGCATGTCTTAGGCAGGTCTGCAACCCCGCCTTTCCCCATTATCACCCAGCATACAGCACTTCCACTGCAGCAAGGGATTCCGGGAAATGACATGCAAACCCGGAATCCCTTGCTGCAGTGGAAGTGCTGTATGCTGGGTGATAATGGGGAAAGGCGGGGTTGCAGACCTGCCTAAGACATGCAGATGAGCATACAGTTATATTTGCATATTTGCTTTCCTGTGGAGGGTTTTTGTCACTTTTTTTACTCACCATAACTTAACTCAGTAATATATATATATATATATATATATATATATATATATATATATATATATATATATATATATGCAGAAGATTGACGTAGGCGCAAATAAGACAGGGAAGAGAAACACAAAATCAGAATCATAGGGCAGTATATCTGGTTATAATCAGACTATATAAAGGTAAGGGATGCGCTTACACAGGTAGGTAGATTCAAAGCATTTAGTCCTCTATGGGACTCACGAACACAGCTACTGCAGCTCTTCTCCTTGGCCTCTGGATCTTCCTAGTATTCGTCCACGGGACCTCAGCAGCAGCTGCAGCCTTCACGGATGGCCTTTGGAATTCACTTGTCTCTATGGATGGATCTCACAAGGGGTGGGTGGGAAGGGAATACAAGGAGGAACAAATATGTGTAAAACCTTTTTAATCTAAAAATAAACGCACAGTAAAAACAGGTAGTCAACTCACATTCTGTGAGTGAATTTCGGGCAGTAGAGAGTGATTTAGCGAGTCTCTCACACTCGTGTACAGAGGCGCCGATTACCAGTCCTCTTCGCGTTCACAGTCACACTGATGATACCCATCAAGGTTGAAACATGTCTGTGAGTGGGTTTAATGGCTTTGCATCTCATCCCAGCCTCTGTCTAAAAGCTGTGTTTAAAACAGCATGCATTGGCTTGAGGATTGGCTTGTGTAATACGAGCTTGAGACAAAAGGTGGCACTGAGTGCTCATTTGCATGTCATTTCCCAGAATCCCTTGCTGCAGTGGAAGCGCTGTATGCTGGGTGACAATGGGGAAAGACAGGGTTGCAGACCTGTCTAAGACATGCAAATGAACATACAGTAATATTTACAGTTGCTTTATGCTTTACTGTGGAGGGTTTTTGTCACTTTTTTTTACCCACCATATACAGCAGCGGCAGCTCTTATTCGAGCAAAAGCCGCTGGCTGTATGTGGCTGGGAAGCGGGTAGCCGCGGCGCGTGGCGGCGCACTGTGACGTCACAGTCACAGGCGCGCCCGGCTTCCCCGTCTTCCCCGGCTTCCCCAGGCTTCCCCGACACCCCTGGAGATGAAATTAAGGTAAGCGGGGGTTCGGGGAAGCAGAGTGGCAGAGCAGATGGGGTACAGGGGTCCGGAAGTGTGTGTAAATTATATATATGTGTATATGTGTATATGTGTATATGTGTATATGTGTATATGTGTATATGTGTATATGTGTATATGTGTATATATATATATATATATATATATATATATATATATATATATATATATATATATATATATATATATATATATATATATATAAAAATAAATAAAGTGTCACATATAGGAAAATGAGTTTCCATAATATAGTCTCAAATGGTGCTGTGGGGGCATATAAAAGCTGTATAATATTTAAATAGCCATTTATTTTTGTAGTTTTCTTGTACCAGCCAAGTTCTACAATGCAAATTGCTAATATTAAGAGTCCAACAAGAATGGGCTAAAAAGGATTTTCCATTCTCATGAGTGGATCTGTGATCTATTTCTGTGGGAATGGATATGGTGAATTTGTCTCATGGATGAGACAATAGTGTAGTTAAGGTATTGATTTGTTTGTGGTCACAAGAATAAATAGGATCACTTTTGTATCTCTCAGCTTGCTCTCTAACTTCAGCAAACCCACTAGTTGTGAGAAAAGTCCTCATCAAATAGTGTGCGCTGTATGCCACCTAGTGACTAATATGTGTAAGATTTCTTGATGCTTGTTGGAGGGATTATTTCTATTCATGTAGTGTATGGACCCCATTTATGCCTAAAATACATGGGTGAGAATTAAACATTTTATGATTGCCTTTTGATCTTCTGCTGTCCTCTTTAGCTCACAGGAGGACTAATAAAATACCAATATTTTTCTACATTTATCTGACCTGCTTTATTTATTAAAA
Source organism: Ascaphus truei (assembly GCF_040206685.1). Classification (NCBI taxonomy): domain Eukaryota; kingdom Metazoa; phylum Chordata; class Amphibia; order Anura; family Ascaphidae; genus Ascaphus; species Ascaphus truei. The sequence continues at coordinate 52,936,969 of NC_134490.1, read as the reverse complement.
AGGCAAAGAATTTGTTTTTTTACCTTGCACTGGCTAATAAGTTGATGTATATGTATGTATGTCTTTATTTATCTAGCGCCATTAATGTACATAGCGCTTCACAGCAGTAAATGCACAAAAATGCATTTTAAGGGTTGAACTAATGAATACTTTTTTATATTGGGCCATTCTCTCTGTCAATTACCAGCCAAGGAACACATCCGTCGTAACCGGCAGAGTCGGACCTTTCTGGTGGAAAATGTAATTGGAGAACTATGGTCAGAACTGGAGGAAGGTAGAGACTCTTTAGTCTTACTACACTTGTGTTTATAATCCATGGCTAAGTGGGAAACAACGCAGCCTCTTGTGGTGATCCCTGCTCTTCATTCTGTGTTAAGTTTCATTCACATTACTAGTAAATCATGAGAAGTTTTAATGAGAGATGGGACTTTCTAGATCAGGAGGGGCCAACTCCAGTCCTTAAGAGCCACCAACAGGCTAGCTATTAGGGATATCCCTGCTTCAGTAGAGGTGGCTCTTCGATTGAGCCACTGATAGAGCCACCTGTGTAGGAGCAGAGATATCCTGAAAAACGTGCCTGTTGGTGGCCCTTGAGGACTGGAGTTGGCCGTCCCTGTTCTAGACCTTCTTATGTTGTCTTGTTCCTAAAAAACATATTTAAAGCTGAGATTATTTAAAAAAAAAAAAATATGACCCTACTGAGTGAGGTATGAAGATACTGTATAATGTAAAAAAAAAAAAAAAAACTTGAACATAGACAGCAGTTTGGTTGTCTCAGATTCTCAGAAAGAAGAGGTTCAACTAAAAAGCAAGGTTTTAACTGGGAGGGAGCCATGAATGCTGTAATAATAAAACAATGCAGTACTTTTTATTCAAAAACATATGGATCATATAAGCCACTCAGAAACCATCTTGTATTTACGTGATAGAAATAAAGTAATAATATACCATTTCTGAGCCCCTGTTAGTCTGGCAGTAAAGTCTACTGCGGTCAAAGATTGAAAGACTGCATGAATACTCACCTACATGGTGCTATGTGGCATGGAATTGTTCTGCACATGTGAGGGTTTTTATGATCAGCAGCAACCGCATTAAGAACACATGGGGCAGATCCTCAGAGCTTCGTTAAGTCTGGGCTACTAAAGTGACGTTGGGTAAATAGGTAACGTCCGTTAGCTTCCCTGGGTTTAACGCGAATCTGCAAAGCTACATACATATATATAAAAACCTACAGCCGTTAGTGATCTCATTAGCACCGGCTTAACCCCATGTAAAGTTAGCCGTGCCTTGCATTAGTTTCACATAACACGTTCGCTTCACATAAGGTGGCGTTGCTCCCATGCAGACCCTAAATAGGTGTTTTATTAAAGTAAAAAAAGATAAGACAGGAGAAGAAAGAACCCTGTAAATAACAATGTGATAGTTATATCATACCTACTTGTGGTTTTATACTTATCCCGACCCTGTAACAGACCTGTATTAGGGCCTGGATGCGAGTAACGCCACCTTTAGCACTGACATAACTAACCTAACATTATATCCCTGCGGTAACTATAACGACACTCTGGGGATCGGCGCTGTTACAGGAAACGCCTCTTTTGCATATCATTAGCACGAACGCCCGTTATAGTTACGCAAGGGCTCGTTACGCCTGAAAACAGCACTTAGCGCATCGTTACTGAGCTTTAAAGCTCCCCGTTAGCCCTTAACGAGACAATAACCAAAGTTAACATCTCATTAAGTCATTAACGGACCTCTGAGGATATACCCCATGATGTTTAACAATGATCAATGTGACGGATCTAGAATGAGATTTAAAAAGCACATGCATTGTTTTTGTAAAGAAATGTGTTCATGGATCTGTCTTGTCTTTATAGGGGACCGCTATGTAGTTGTTGACTGTGGAGGGGGCACAGTAGATCTAACTGTCCATCAAATAAGGTTACCAGAAGGACATCTTAAAGAACTCTACAAGGCTTCAGGTAAACAATCTATTTGAAAAGCATTTCAGTATTGAGAATGTTGCATTATTTCCTTGCAGTCTTAAACGGTCTTTTCTGAAAATCAGTTTTGTTCAGTTCGCCACTGAACTCCTAACTTATTTGCAGCATAAAAGAACCATTAAACAATAGTACAAGGTACAGATCATTGTGACCACAAATCCTACACCTTATTCTTCGTATCACAGGTGGACCTTATGGCTCTCTTGGTGTGGACTATGAGTTTGAGAAGCTACTTTGCAAAATATTTGGAGATGACTTCATTGACCAGTTCAAAGTGAAGCGTCCGGCTGCCTGGGTTGATTTGATGATTGCCTTTGAGTCCCGTAAGAGAGCAGCAGCCCCAGACAGGACCAACCCACTAAACATTACTCTGCCCTTCTCCTTCATTGATTACTACAAGAAGTTTCGGGGTCATAGCGTGGAACATGCATTGCGCAAAAGCAAGTGAGTACCTCCAACCTTGTGTTTAGATAAACCTTTTCAATATACACATTTAGATTAATGATAAAGACTTAAAGTGAGTTATTTATGAAGTTACTGTAAAGAACGGAAGAGATCTTTCATAAAATAAGAAGGATCAACAGTTGCTAGAAAAGCTGCTGACAAATGCTGGACTGGAAACTTTCTCCAGTAGAGCAGTGTTTTTTGACCTTTGTTTGGTGTGAAATACTGAGGAACCTCAACCCTCTCTAATAGCGCATCTGAGATCAGATGCATTGTAAGGAACCCCAACCCTCTCTAATAGCGCATCTGAGATCAGATGCATTGTAAGGAACCCCAACCCTCTCTAATAGTGCGCCTGAGATCAGATACATTGAAAGGGGTTGGGGTTTCATACAATAAATCTGATTTCGGACACGCTATTAATTTCATACGATGCACATTTTATGAAGGTTTGACTTTGTACTACTTCTAACAGTAAATTTGTGGCGTGCAAAAAAAATCAATTATGATCTTAGTACATAGGGCTAAATGAGTCTTGCTAACTAATCTAAGTTCCTTCTGCTATGGACCAAAGCCATTTACCAGTATCACAGTAAAAGCCCCTAAAAATAGAAATATGCCACCAATGCAATTTGTGGTTTGTCTTTTTAGAGTGATGCTTTGGTACGGAAACAGTTGCTGCGTTGCTTCTCTAACTCCATTTTCTAATTCACAGTGTGGATTTTGTGAAATGGTCTTCACAGGGAATGCTAAGGATGAACCCAGATGCGATGAATGCTCTCTTCAAGCCCACTATTGACCACATAATAGAGCATCTATGTAAGTATCGGGGGGACATTTGTTATCCTGCCTTAAATAACCCAGAGATTTATTAGGCAGCCTTTTGCCTAACGACACCTTCCAGTGCTGGAAGACACCTTACAGTCCATTTACGTTAAATGCCTTCTGGCGCCAAAAAGTTTCTTATGGCATAACACCCCTTACTAAATATGGGAATGAGTGCAATTGTCCTGTAAAAAATGAATCTGAGAGAAACTATTGTTAGGTTCAAAACTTTCTTTCATATAAATCCATTTACTTTCCTTCTCAGATACATTTTTATTTAATGTGTCTGTCTTATAGCAAACCTCTTCCAGAAGCCAGAAGTGTCTGGGGTGAAGTTTCTATTCTTGGTTGGTGGATTTGCAGAGTCCCCCTTGCTCCAGCAGGCTGTTCAGCAAGCATTTGGCGACCAATGCCGTGTCATTATCCCCCATGACGTAGGACTAACCATCCTAAAGGGAGCTGTCTTGTTTGGTCTGGATCCTGCTGTCATCAAAGTACGCCGCTCCCCTATGACATATGGAGTGGGGGTCCTAAATCGCTTTGTGGAGGGCAAACACCCACCTGAGAAGCTTCTCTTGAAGGATGGGACCCGATGGTGCACTGATGTCCTTGATAAATTCATCCTGGCCGATCAGTCAGTGGCTCTGGGGGAGACGGTTAAACGTAGCTACACCCCAGCCAAACCCTCACAGCTGGTCATCATCATCAATATCTACAGCTCTGAGCAGGATGATGTCAGTTTTATCAATGACCCAGGGGTCAAAAAGTGTGGCACGCTGAGGCTGGATCTCACTGGAGCTGAAAGCTTACCAGTCCCTTGTCGCAGGGAGATACAAACCATCATGCAGTTTGGGGACACTGAGATCAAAGCCATGGCAGTTGACATAGCCACCTCTAAAAGCGTGAAAGTTAGCATTGATTTCTTGAATTAGAATTTCCTCCTATTATAGGTATTTTTCCTTCCACTGTTTCCATTTCTCATTTGCTCTCTCCCAGTGCCACCAGTCCAGCTCTTTGTTGTTTTGGATCCAGTCCTGTTTTTCAGAACCTTTGACCCGTGCATTGCAGTACCAACATAGCGACCAAAGGGAGATGTATAGAAAAACAAAAATATTCCAGTTTGCAGCATTTTAGTATTGCGGCAATTGATGTAGCAAAATGTCTTGACTTTACTGCTTCAATCTTAATGCAGTTGTATTATCCTTGTTATTTAATAATTGAGTCTATGTATTGATGTACAGACCAACTTTAAGTTCTAGTGCAGATCAACAACCAGAAAGTGTCTTGATGATGCTACAGAAAGAGGTGCAGAACGTGCTTCTCTGCATAATGTCCCTTTACTTCTTCCTACATAATCCTTATTCCACTTTTTTTTGTAAATGTATTTAGATGGGGCAAAGTACCTGAATATATTGGCAAATAGGAAATGTCTCTCTTTTTTAATGTCAATTTCCCCCACCCTCCTTTTTTAACATGTATATTAAGCAGGGGGGTCAACTGTGTTGAAAGTAGTCGGGTCCCCCCCTCTGAGGGGAACAAAATGGAGGTTTAAATCTCACGTCATTTTTTGAGGCTTCCTATTGGTCAGCCTGATGCAGGGTATTTAAACTTCCAAGGAAGTACTGGCGACACTTTCTACAGTAAGTATCTCGGGAATCAAGGGTTCCCCGGAGGTGAAATTAACGTGGTTCAGCTCCGGAGACCCCCTGCTTAACACCCATGCTGAAAAAAAGGGGGGCATTTAACTTGGATTTCTCCTTTAACACCCAAAATGCTATGATATTAATTGGTTCTACTGTATAATACTCTGGCACATAATTTGACACAACCTAAAAATAAAGCAAATGGCAAAATTATTTGTTCTGTGCTTACATCTTGAAAAACATCATTTTAAATGACTAAAGTTCAAAACAAAACTTTTCAATTCGCCAATAGATGTTTGGCGTAATGCCCAAATAATGGCAAATTCTGCAGTGCAGAAATGTTCTTAAAACTGAGGAATTTAAGGGATTAGGACACAGACCCATTTGGTTCCACATTTGAATATATTTTCAATAGAAAAAATGTAGTCCTAAGAGTTATAATATAAATAATACAACTACCAGGATAAAGACATTTTATAACACCAAGAAAAGGCAATTTTTAAAAGGCTTTTTTGGGGTATATCAATAAAGCAATATGGTTCTGTACATCACATAGGCATCTGTTAGTCCAGTTCTGGTATTTTAGATTATTCAGCAACTGTACGACAAAAGTGGCTTTAAGGATGAACCTGAAGCTTGCAATTAAAACACTGCTATGGTTGCACACGCTAGCCATGTACAGAGGGTCTGCAAAAAAAGGACTAGAGGTGGGCCAATCTGCCTAAATCCATTTCCAGGATTTTCGCTGATGTTACCCCCAAAATCTGTTTTGCGGTGTAAAATCCGCTAATGGATTTGGTCAGTTTCAATCCATACGGATTCATCAAAATGCACCATTGGGTACAACCCGTGGACAGATTTGTAGAATCTAATCCGTGGATCCAGCAATCCTTAAGAATCCGCCAATGGGTTACAGAATCCGCAGAGTGTATTGGTAATAATTTTAAAATCCGCAAAACGTGAATCACCCTTTTTGAGATTGATCCACGGACCAAAGGAACCGGCCGATCCGCTGCGGATCCCCAAAAATGTGCCCATCTCTAAAAAGGACCCAGCATGAGCTGAGACGAGTTTGTGGTCACAATATCCCAATTTTCTATGCATGTGCAGGAATCTAACCACAATCCACCTTTCACTGCTGCAATAAAGCATGGCTCTTCCCCGACCTACACATTTCTAGATACCCGTTTAAATTCACAATGTCCTCTTGGCTCCATTCTCCAAATATACATCAGAATGTAAAATACAGATGTACATCAGACCCACAGGAAAAAAAAGGGACAGTAGGCATATGTCTTTAAGAAAACACTCTAAGGGGCTTATTCTGTAAGGTGTGATAGCGCAGATGACGAGCTATCGCATGAAAAGTCCCATTGACTTTATTGAGGCTTTTCAAGCTATAGAACAGTCATCTGCGCTTATCACACCTTACAGAATAAGGGCCGACGTGTTTGCATTATTCTACTGCGTGTTTTGAGATATTCCTGCATAGTTGAAATCCTGAATTAGCAATGTCACCTCTCCCATTCTGGTACTGTAGGTAACTGACCAATGGTGTATGTGTCTTAACACTAATGATACCTAAATAAGCATGCTGTAAGATGTAAGCCATTCATTTGTAGTTGGGGCAAGAGGAGCTTAAACACGTACAGGCCCCATTCTTTAGTCCCTTATCTCAAAGCCCTTATTTTAACGCAACATGATAGTGATGAAAGTCGATTCAGCTCACTCAATGCTGGTCAACGGATCCTTTTCATCAAGGAATAATCCATTATAATTCACTTGAAAAATGTGTGAGATGTTTACACTTTCTGATACAAGCGCCTGTATCCTGATACAGTTAAATGAAGGAGTAACAGATCTTCCTTTCCCCCTAAATGTTGTGGTGTTCTCACACGCCGTCTAGGTTGACCTACTTGACCAGTTATCTGAAAGAGCTGGTAGTCGTTACATGAAGGTCCTTCCTTGATCTTTCTGTAATGCTTCAGGGCACCTGTACAGTATCCCTTTCTTTTGCCTTCCTTATCCTCCTCCATTTTATATATCATTTTGTGTATATACAATATTTAAATATTGTACAGACATTTTTATTTCTACAGTAGCTATTTTGTTGTATAAAATGCAGCTTCTTGCTTGTGTGTGCTTCATTTAGTTATTTGTGTCTCCATTAGGGGGTTATAGTTATGATATTGTTGGGTGCTGTCACTATAACAATACAGTTTGCATCTTTTTTTTTTACCAACAATTGGGTTGTAATATATTTGTATTAACCGGAAAGGACTTAACTCAGGGGTGGACAACTCCAGTCCTCAAGGGCCACGAACTGGTAAAGTTTTCAGGATATCCCTGCGTCAGCGCAGGTTGCTCAATCAGTGGCTCAGTCTTCGACTATTAATGGCCCTTGAGGACATTAGTTGCCCAGCCCCTGTTTTAACCTGTTCACTTCTAGAGTGATCTGCATGGGAAAAGGATCAAGTTAAAGGGTATTCCATGGTATCATTGCTTGCAAACTAATAATGTGAATACATGTTCAAGTCAATGTATATGTTACAGCCATCTCTAATCAGGGTTCCAACGCCAAGACCATTAACTGTAAGCTCTTCTGGCATGGAATACACTGCGGTTATTCACTAAACCGCAATTGCCAAATAATAATGTTCACAATCATTGATGTCTATTGCTGTTTCATTGATGTCTATTGCTGTTTATTCATTAACCCCCCACTGTGCCTTTGCAGTTTACATATGGCATTGCATAACTTGTCTTTTTTTACAGGTCTGCAACCCTGCCTTTCACCATTATTGCTCAGCATAGTGCTTCCACTGCAGCAAGTGATACTGGGAAAAGACATGCAAATGAGCACATAGTGCCACCTTTTGCTTCAAATACATTTTGACATGGGCCCCTATAAGCTTATGCCTGCTACATTACACAGCTTTTCAGAACAGCCTGGGTTAAGATGCATAGCCAGTATAAACCTACCCACAGACAATATATATATATATATATATATATATAAATATATATATATATATATATATATATATATATATATATATATATATATATATATATATATATATATATATATATATATATATTGCGCTTTGTCAGAGTAATGTGCCTCTGTGAAGAATGGGATTAAATAGGTTTCTCAGATCAGATGCTCCGTCGAAACCGGTCCCCACTGTGGGGGAAACCACTAAAAAACTGACAGAACTCATGTGGCGGCGCCTCTGGCCGGAGTTACTATTGCACAACATTATAAAATGGAAAAATATCATGAATGCACCTATGTGCAAATACAAAAAATGCACAAAATCTCGCAATCCCATTATCAGTCAATGTGAATATAGTAACAGCATTTAAACAACATTCACGTTTTTAATGAATAGCAAAAACTATCACATAAAGTTGACTGTGTAAATGATTAAAAATGTGTAAAAACAAATTATAATATTAAAAATATTGATTTTTTTAATGGAAGTGATACTTATATAGATGAAATCAATCTTATGTTATTAATAATTTTTAGTTTTGTGAGACATGGATAATATATATATATATATATATATATATATATATATATATATATATATATATATATATATATATATATATATATATATAACAGAAAACAAAAAGTAGTGCTCTGGTTGACATAAATATATATTCATGATGTGGTGGGTGTGGGAGTTTGAGCTAGCTGGGAATGTGTGTTAATCTATGTCTGACTGGTAGCAGTCATTTGGAGGCTGGTGGCATCTCCCCCCAGAGCTCACTCCTCCTCCTTCATCTTTTTAACTTGGGAGGTCTTTTCATTTGCTGCAGGAACAAGACCTATAATGGTTCTTCCCCTCTTACAGAGGTAAAAGGAAGGGTTCACAGTGTAGTGTAGGACCTGCATTTTTATTGGTTATACCTTGACGTTGGTATGCAGGCTTATGACGCTTTGGCCAAAGGGTTAACGAAATAACCAAGTAATTATTATTATTATTGAAGTATTTTACTTTATACTTTTCACCATATTTATTTTGTCAATGGGATGTAGTATTGAGCACCCCTGTCTCTTGTTATGTACAATTGCCACACTCGGTAGCTCTCTTGTTGACATAAATATATATTCATGATGTGGTGGGTGTGGGAGTTTGAGCTAGCTGGTAATGTGTGTTAAACAGTATGGAGTAGGCAAGCTTCTATGATGATCTAGCCAGATCATGGAAATCTATGAAAAAAAGAGAAGCGCCAGCTCCATAGCATAATACTCCCCTTCCCCTCTCCCGGTCCGTCATTCATCCCAACTGAATAAGTTTCAGCTTCTTATCACTTACTCCATTGCACATCATCTGCAATACTCTCTGGCTGCATTTCCCCTCCATGGTTCCTGAAGGCTTACAGATTGTCTCCAATGAATGTTTTTTACACATTGAAGTGAGTGCATGTCCTGGCGGCCTCTCTTGTTGTTTTTTTAATAAATTTGAATTTTTATACAGTATTATGCTATGGAGCTGGCGCTTCTCTTTTTTATATATATATATATATATATATATATATATAGTGGGTGGTTTTCTGGGTATGCACCTTAACCCTGGCTGTGCTCAAAGCTGTGACCATGCAGCAAGCTTAAGCCTATAGGGAACCATGTTAAAAATGGTTATTGAGGCAAAAAGTGACACTGTGTGCTCATTTGCATGTCATTTCCCAGAATCCCTTGCTGCAGTGGAAGTGCTGTATGCTGGGTGATAATGGGGAAAGGCGGGGTTTTGCAGACCTGCCTAAGACATGCAGATGAGCATACAGCTATATTTGCATATATATATATATATATATATATATATATATATATATATATATATATATATATATATATTCCTTTAAATGGCCTATTACTTTCCATATTTAAACTATTATTTCAATTTAAATATTGCCAGTAATAGGCCTTTTTCCCAAAGGTGTATATATATTTATATGTGAAAAAAGGGGAGAAATAACCTCGCATCCACTCTAACAATATCAAGGTCACCATAAGCCAATATATAATGGAACAATTACGATGATAGGCGGTGCTCACGGGTTAGTAATAATGTGAGAAAAAAGGAACCCGCTTAAGAGCACTCAGGTATACCATATGAAAAATAACAATTTATTAATTGACACAAAGAAGATTTAGAAAACAGTACAAGATTAAAAACAAAAGTAAGGCTAGGACCCCTGTCACGGATACTGCCCAATGGAAACACTGTAGCAAAACTAAGGGATAAACTCACAATGTAAACCCTAATGTCATATATAGACAATAATATCCAAAGCACTTAAATAGGCAGAAATCTCAAATACAGGCTGTTATATTCACAGGCACCTATGGCATGCATACAGTATAATGCGTCCTAAAGGACATGGAGTGATAAGTCAGTGTATACTTGACTACCTCAACAAGCATTAAGTCTGCTTCCTAAAAGCAGATATAAAAACCAAGACCAACAGCAAAAAAATCCCTGAGGGAAATTGGTAACAGTGCTAAGAGGGTCACTCCAAACATAGAACAATTCACATGCAAATGACATGAATAGAATGCAACCTCTCAATAGAGTGCTGGATAAACAACCTGTGTATTGCAAGTGTAACTGTAATGAAAAAGTGTTTCAATGTCCAGAAAAAATCATAGCAGCAGTGTTAGGTAGCATAATTACGTGACAGCATAATATAGGGGTCCAGCCTAGCACTCTTTTGAGATGGGAGTGCTAGGCAGGACCCCTTTTTGCTGTTGGTCTTTGTTTTTATATCTGCTTTTAGGAAGCAGACTTAATGCTTGTTGAGGTAGTCAAGTATACACGGACTTATCACTCCATGTCCTTTAGGACGCATTATACTGTATGCATGCCATAGGTGCCTGTGAATATAACAGCCTGTATTTGAGATTTCTGCCTATTTAAGTGTTTTGGATATTATTGTCTATAAATGACATTAGGGTTTACATTGTGAGTTTATCCCTTAGTTTTGCTACAGTGTTTCCATTGGGCAGTATCCGTGACAGGGGTCCTAGCCTTACATTTGTTTTTAATCTTGTACTGTTTTCTAAATCTTCTTTGTGTCAATTAATAAATTGTTATTTTTCATATGGTATACCTGAGTGCTCTTAAGCGGATTCCTTTTCCCCCCATATATTTATATGTGTATATATATGTATGTATTTGTTTATCCATGTCTCTCAAAAAACAAAAAAATTAAAATCATTAATAATTTACACAGTCAACTTTATGTGATAGTTTTTGTTATCCATTAAAAACGTGGATGTTGTTTAAATGCTGTTACTATATTCACATTGACTGATAATGGGATTGCGAGATTTTGTGCACTTTTTGTATTTGCACATAGGTGCATTCATGATATGTTTCCATTTTATAATGTTGTGCAATAGTAACTCCGGCCAGAGGCGCCGCCCCTTGAGTCATCACATTTGTGAGGCCGCAGGCATCCCCTGCGAGCTTTTTCTCTGGAGCACAGTATCACTTTTTCATCAATCTTGATTATTACCTTCATGATTATATTAACGTGTCCGGACTTACCAGATGTTGCTATACATCATTATATGGTTTAAAAATAGATTTGTATACTCTGAGCACTGATATAGGAACTGCTCTGAAATCTCGTGTGTCCAGGGGTACAGTAGGAAACCACCTTCCCAAGACCCTAATTAGGGAGGGAATTCCTTCATTGGTAGCAGAGCTAAAAGTACTGTATATTGCTTAGCGGGTTGTGTAATGTGAATTAAATTGTGAGCTACATGCAATAAATAAAAAGGCACTGCGGTAAATTGGAATTTATTGTGTAATTCTGTGGGAGTACAGAACCACCCCCCTTTCTGGACCATGTACATGTGTAAAATACAGTGGCATATTGTGAAATATTAAAATGGAATCGCACAGAAAACCTCCAATATGTTGTCACAGCTTCATGTCTATGGGGGAGGAGGTTATGATATTATACTTAACAAATACAAATGTTTTACATTGTTTGGCTGCAAAAGCTTGGCCAGTGTTAAATAACCCTGAAGAATATGTATCAAACAAATAAAATGTTTTTTTTTTTTTGCCATTAGGCCAGAGGTGGGCAACTCCAGTCCACAAGGGTCACCAACAGGTCAGGTTGTAAGGATATCCCTGCTTCAGCACAGCTGGCTCAGTCTTTGACTGAGTGACCTGTGTGAAGCAGGGATATCCTTACAACCTGGCCTGTTGGTGGCCCTAGAGAACTGGAGTTGCCCACCTCTGCATTCAACAGATGCAAAGAGGTATTTGGAACTTGTATATTTTAGTTTATCCACTACTTGTAGTGTGTATTTTGTAACACTCAGTGGGGCCGATTCACTAGGCTATGTTAATTAGCGCTGAAATGGGTTACATCGCTCGGGCGTAAAAGGGTGAAGCCATAAGCGCTATTCACTAAGGCTGTTTTTCGCGTTTTCGGCCTGCCTTGCGCAAAAGGGCCATATCGCGCGAGCACCTTCTTCCCCCCCCGCTATCGTGCTTAAAGTTAGATAGCACGATAACTATTATCAACAAAGCAGCCTGTAAGAACTGCATGGAGACGCTGCGTCTCAATGCACGGCTCTTACAGGCGATCGTGCTGTACAAATATGATTTTTAATACTAGTGTACATGAGCAGGGGGTCTCCTGAGCTGAACCGCATTGGTTTCAGGTCTGGGGACCCCCTACTTCAGGAGATATAGGCCCCGTTATGGGGTGCCGGTATCCCCTGCAGAATGTAAATGTCCCGGTCACGTGACATGGGGGCTTTACAAGTGACCCCCGCGGGGTCAGCCGGGGACATCCGCGGGCCTGTTGTATGGATGGTGTGCCTGCAAAAAGGTAAACAAAGAAATATTTTGTAAGTCCAGCTCCTTTTGCGCCTGCCTTTAGCTGGCGCGTTTGTTAGGCACGTTTTTTAAGGCCGATTCACTTAGCGCTGCTTACTGAATCTCCTGTACTGGCAAAAAGCAGCGCTATAGCCTGATCGTGTGCAATTTGCGCCAAGGGCTGAAGAAAGCCCTTTTAAGAGCGATAAAGCACAGTTATCACTGCATAGTGAATCTCACTGCAGCCTTATCTGTCTTAAAGGGTACTTTGCACTCTTAAAGCCACTTAAAGCTGCAGTTCAGTCTTTTTTTTTTTTTTTTTTTACATTTATTTTTTTACTTCAATAGTTTCATGTGTGCAATCTCTAATTACCTAAAGAACAGTATAGCTGCAGCTCAATTCGTTTTCCATGTATTGATAGGTCGAAATTTGGTGACATATTAAAAGCTGGCATTTGTTTATAATCTGCTTGACTGGTAGTGGAAGCTCATGAATATTCATGAGCACTCCTGCACTGACATGTGCTAGAGGGAGGGCGGGGCTGACAAAGGGGTGTGCCAGAGCTTGTGACAGGACAAGAAGGGGCAGTGCCTTAGCAAATGGCTGTTAAAATAGAATACAAGAAAATTGGTCTTTCAAAGTTGTTTTTTTAAAAACAGAAAATGCTAAAAGTATTTTTTCTTACTACAGAACTGATTTATTAAAAAAAACAAACATGCAGGATATTGACTGAACTGCAGCTTTAACGGAGCTTAGTGAATCGACCCCAGTGTGTGATATAAGGAGTGGTTATGAAGTTAAGAGGCTGTTACTATGCTTAAAAGGTTAAATAATGGAATGTATAGGTTTTTAAACTCCTCTGCTGTGAAAATCTGCCTGAAGGGGTGTAAATCTCTTTGATAAATAGATCTGAACAAGTGGGGGGGGAAATAATTTGAGTAACTAGTTTCTTACAATTTAATTCAAATATTAGCGGGAGATCTTTGAAGTTTAGGTGCGTTTAAAGAACTTGATACACCGACCCTTTGATGTCTCCAGCACGTTTTAACTCTTCACAGATCAAATACTTGAGGCGAGTAGAAGGGGAGATGAATCATTTAGTGAGAAAATTAGTACTATAGATCCAAAAAAAGATTATCTGGGGTCTAGCCATCTACATAACTGGGGCACAAGTGGAGCAAAAAAATCACCCAAGATTTAAGAAAACAAGTTTCGTATCCTTTTATGATGTTTTTCATTGATATATAATGTGCAATTTCATTGTTCAACTGTTCCCCCAGTTTTGTAGTTAGGAAAAATGAGTAAATAACTCCTAATGTGCATTATTTTGACTTATTTTAATGAAACCCATTCGTGACAGCAAGGTGCACTGGGACAGCCTCACAATTTGCAGGAATAATGTGACTGCTGCCATCACAAATCCGGTGTGAACTGCTGAAAAACAGCAACACGTATGATATGAACTCAAGGTCGTATTATATGCTGACAAATTAACCTCTTACCAGGGATCTGAAGGGCAAACCCTGCAGGACCAATTTTACTACGCATGCAACCCACCAATTTGGAAATGATTAAAGTGCTTAAGAGGAACAGGACTTATATAATAAATTCCAAACTTCTGTAGTGGCTTATTGCCATGAATTTATTTCAATGTTAGGACACCCGATTTTATGGGGTGCCTTCATGCAACGGGAGTAGGGTTGCTACAAAGCAGGGGTGGCCGACTCCAGTTTCCAAGGGCCACCAGCAGGTCAGGTTTTCAGGATATCACTGCTTCAGCACAGGTGGCTCAATCAGTGGCTCAGTCTTTGGCGATCCTGAAAACCTGACCTGTTGGTGGCTTTGAGGACTGGAGTTGGTCCCCCCAGCTTTATAGCAACCCAAGTCCACATGTGCCTTATTGCAAGTACAGCTCAACCCCGTTATAACGCGATCCGTTACAACGCGAATCCGCTGATAACGCGATGCAAGCGTGGCTCCCAATTTTCGTATTTATGAATACTTTACAACACGATTATTGGTATCTTAAATATTTTATTGTACAATGCATACAATTGTACATTATTTCTAACGCGATCCGCTTATAGCGCGATGTGTTTCTTTGGACCCCAAGCACAGCGTTATAAGGGGGTTGGGCTGTATATTTATTATACAGTATGTGAATAGTTTAAAGAAAATTAACACAACTATATGCATGTTGTAAATGTGTCTGGAGGACAAGTGGATATTTTCCGCCAATAAAATACAAAACCATTTATCGTTGGTATGCTAAAAATTGGCCTTGTGATTTCAGATAAAACAAAAAAAAGGCTGAGATCTGTGCATTGTAGTGGTTAAGTGCAGCTACTGTATGTAGCGCTGTTTTTTGCATTTGACATAAAACAGCATGTTAGAATAAATGAATGTGTCTGCTAGTAGCGTAGAGCCCGACCCCCTGCTTCTAACATAATGGGCCTCATAAGGGTGCAAGGTAGGTCCGTCAAGGTAAATGCAGAGCAGTTATGTAATTCGGAGCAGTCTGTTGCTTTGTGTGCAGTGTTTTCATTAGCAGGTGCTACCTGGAGACGAGGTGCAGGGAGAGTTCACGGACTCACCCATTCTGCATCCAAATGATAATGGCTTAGTAAAGCGATTTATTATTATTGCTCATAATGGGATTCTCTCACCTGCTGAGACTTGCCACCATTAGGAAAGGTGCCCTCATGGTGAAAATGTTTTTTTTTTTTTTTTGTAGCAGCTTTTTCATTCTTATGTAAAAATATAAAAAGCTCTTCCCTCTTGTAGTAACCTTCCTACTAACCACTTAACCCTCCGCAACACTTACAGCTGTTGACATTCTGCTTCCCCACTCCATGTGGAGTGGTGAGATGTTTGAAAGACCCCTGTCAATGCAGGGTCCTTCCAGGGACAAAGAATTCAAGCATGTTTGTTTTATTAGCTATATATACATTATTTCCCAGTAAATGGTGCTGTTTGGGGATGAGATTCTTGGTTTACCTGTGCGCACCGCTGTGGATCAAATCCATTCTCTAGTCAATAGCTTACTTAAGAATAAGGCCGTGGTCCCAGTGCCTTCTACAGTGAACGCGTCTGCGTGCGCTGCGCGGATAAGCACCATCCCTCAATGGGGCTGGGCCCAGTATGTACCTTCGCGCGGAATGTGCAGCCGCGCTGTACGACAAGTTTTTCCAAAGACATTCAAATTGTATTTACAATTTGCGACGGAGGGGTGGCCCCGCCCCTGCCGGCGGTTCAGCCAATGAGGGTGAACCAGCTGCGTGAGATCATGGCCACACCCCTGGAAATCCCCAGCCACGCCCCAGTCACAATCTCCTGCATCTTCTTCCAGACCGCAGATCGTGGTGAAGCACTGTGTATGTGCCGCCCCTCCCCCCCCCCCCCCCGCCGGGTACGCGTGCTACTGTACACACTGGGACCGCTGCCTAATACTGTAAATACCCTGCGTATGGAAGACCCAGTGACTCATTTCATATCACATAAAGGCTGAGAATAAAAGGCGTGGGTCCCCTTGTGGGTGTTGCTTTGTGCGTCCCCTGAAAGATGTAATAGTCTAGCAGAAAAAACCTACAGTATGTGTTGTCAACAATGCAATTTATGTGACCAGCACTTGCTTACTTGATGCTTCAACTTGTCTTCTGCCATGAAATAATATATTAGGTTGATGGGGAATGTATATATCTTATTATTCATAAATGTACACTTATTTATGTGACTGAGTTTCAATAATTATGGGAGCTGTTGTAATATTCTAAGGATTGTATCCAATCATTCCTATATCTACACCTATAGCTAATAAAACAATTTACACTTTGCATAATGTCTGGCAAGAGTTTTTTCTGGGTCCATTAATGGCTATAAGCTCATCACTACGAGCCGACACTAGTCCAGAGGACGTTTAGTGTAAAAAGGCGAGAGTCTATTCAGAGATCTATATTCATATAAGCTTATCACCAGTGTCTCATACACGTTTGAAAGTGTTCAAAATAGAATTGTCTCCAAAAAAGTTCCCCCTTAGGCTGGACGCAGGGGTTTTCAGTAGCTGAACTGTTAATTTCAGCTCTGGGGACCCCCTGCTCCCCGAGAAACTTACCTCCGTAGGGGGTGGCGGTAGCAGCTCCATAGGTTTAAATGTCCTGGTCACGTGGGCCAATAGGAAGCCGCAAGGGATAATGTCAAGGTTTCCTATTGGCAAGTGTTGCAGGTTGCTATTATATTATCTATTGTTACAGTTTGCAGCTCAAACTGCTGGGAATATTGGCAATAAATGATCACAAACAGGAACGCGTGGCAAAGATCTTGCACTGTTGGGGAGGTGGGAGTAAGGCCGAGTCCATGGTGGGCACTGCACCAATTGTATCTAGTGACTGCCTGGTAACATGATCTTCGCCACAGAACTTTGTCAGTGCTGCAGAAGAGGACCCAAGATAGTCATTGAGTAAACCCCGAGCTGAATCTTCGCCAATCGATCACAGGAGAACGGATCAATCAACTTAGCTAATTACTTTATCATTGTGTGGATTGTATTGATGCACATATTAAAGGGGATTTAAAAAAAATGACAGCTTGAACTGCTTAAAGACATTTCAGTTTACATTTTGGCTTCTTATTTCTCATTATCACAAAACATATCTATTATGATCATTATATTGTCTAAGCCCATTTATAGATGAATCAATTATAGAGATCCTATTCTATTGAAAGTATGTTTTCTCTAATTGCTTTACTGCTAGAGTAACATCACATTTTTCTCACAACAGATGGATTTGGTAAATCTGTGTTTTGTCATAAAATACAAAATATCTGAATTTCAATATGCATTGGTCAGTCAGTAATTTACAATGTTTAAGAAGTATTGTCTGGTACAGTAGCAAACTAATATCCTTCACCGTGGACCGTTCCAAATTGTTGAATCAACCAAACAGTGCAGAATGTTGCTATTTTGTGGGAATATTATGTACTATAAATATACTAACATAGAGCAATCTTCCCCGGTCTGTTTCCTCTTTAGTGTTGGTGAGGGCCTCCAATATTAACATGCTGCTACTTCGGTCATTAATAAGACAGGGGAAAACAAGCCATTTGCGAATGAAGATGTGTGGGGTGTATATACTGTACTGTATAGTCAGGACGAAATGTAAAGTAGTGCTACTAAAATTCACTTTTGATCAATTTTGAGTCTGGACTAGAAGCAGCAGTCTGGTGCATAGCAAACTTATTCCAGCATGGAGTTAGAGTTTGCAGAACATCCTCTCTGACTGTTCCAGTGGAGCATGCAGCAGAGCTGTGGGAAGCAAAGAAAAGTCAGAACCCTTATTCTGGCATATTCACTATCCTTAACAAGTGCATTATGTTTTGATTTCCTTAAAGACTTAACATTTCTGTCAACAAATGAGGCATTTGGCTTTTTGCCTTTACACAGACTTTGCAAAAGAAGCTGCATTATGCAACAGGTTAAACACCTTATGGTCAAATTAATATTCTTTATATACTTAGAGGGTTAAGGGGGCTATGCAGTAAGCTCCGACCTTTCGCGCCGGCCTGAAAAAAATTAGCACGTCCAATAAAAAAATGAAGCCGGCGGCGTGATTCACTAAGGCCCTGAGCCCATTTTTTATCGGACGTGCCCAAAACTGGCTTATCGTGCTTGCAATGTATTTCCCCCCTGCTATTGCACTTAAAGTTCCCGTACGCTAGCTGATTGAAAAAAAAGCCGCTTGTAACTTTTGCATGGAGATTTGCCATCTCCATGCAAGGCTGTTACAGGCGATCGTACAATAAATAAATACATTTTAATTATAGTGTACATGAGCAAGGGGTCTCCCGAGCTGAACCGCATTGGTTTCAGGTACGAGGACCCCCTACTTCAAGAGATACAGGCCCCGTTATGGGGTGCCGGTATCCCCTGTAGAATTTCAATGTCCCGGACACGTGACGCGGACGCTTGAAAGTGCAGGGGATACCGGCACCCCATAACGGGGCCTGTATCTCCTGAAGTAGGGGGTCCTCGGACCATAAAACCAACGCGGGTCAGCTCCGGAGACCCCCTGCACATTTACACTATAATTAAAATGTATATTTAAAAAAGAATTAACAAACATCAATACACGACCCCCCTCCCGCCCTCCTCCCTAACACATACAGTACAATAATGTGCAAAATTACTATTATCCAGATATGGATAATAGATTATTTGCCCATTATTAAACACTGCATTAGCATACCTAAATAAAGTCAATAAAAACAGCAGCCAGCTAATCCTATGAATACAAGCAGTAACAACATCAACAATAAATTAATGAAACCATTAACCAATTAATTCCTAAGCCAACTCAAAATGAATAGTAACACTAACCAATCAAACCAATTAATTACAACAACATTAATGAATGTAAACATTAAAAGACAAAAAAATACATTCAAACAATCTCTGAAAGAACCATAAAACGCATTAGCCAACATAATACAACATTAACTACAAACGAACACCAATCGCAAACATTTTATTACATTAAGCAGGAAAAATACAAACAATGACATCCACATAAGAAACTGACATTAAAAAAACCAACAGCAATACCAAGCCATAAATGCCCCCCAAATATTGTCATAATAATGTATTCATCTGTACCCTAAAGTGGTACAGATTAATATATTATCAGTCAATGTGCCTCCCCCATAAAATCAACAATCACATCCAATGAACAAACCTGTAAAAAAAGACATTTACAAACATTCTATATATTACTTACCATTAGAAGCGATGGCCCTCCGACTCCCGGGGAAACAGGAAGCTCACGTACCTTGAAGGCCTCCAACAGCATCCGATGCCATCCGCCATGAAGATCCGGATCAGGTACCGAAATCTTCTTTTTTTTCTTTCTTTAATCACCTTCTTCTATCTTCATCTGTCACCATTTCTTGATCTTCTTTCTTCATCTGTCAATCCAAAATACCCCATGTTAAATCCCAGCCGATGCTGTCTCGTCGGCTTCTTGGGCTCAAATGAGGCGTCATGGCCTTAAATAGGGCTTGTGACGTCACATTTAGCCTCAAAATGGTTAACAGCCACCTGATTGGCTGTTCAAACCATATTACGACTTGAATTTTTTTTTGACATGACGTCACTTAAAGGGAATGATGCAAGCCAATCAGAATGGCTGTGCTTCATTTGCCTTTAAGATGACGTCACGAAGCCGGCATCACATGGTATTTCAGCCAATCAGATTTTGGGAACCAATTCCACACTCTGATTGGCTGAAATACCATGTGACGCCGGCCATCTTGGATTTCGTGACGTCATCTTAAAGGCAAATGAAGCACAGTCATTCTGATTGGCTGGCATCATTCCCTTTAAGTGACGTCATGTAAAAAAATTTTTTTAAGTCGGAACATGGTTTGAACAGCCAATCAGGTGGCTGTTAACCATTTTGAGGCTAAATGTGACGTCACAAGCCATATTTAAGGCCGTGACGCCTCATTTGAGCCCAAGAAGCCGACGAGACAGCATCGGCTGGGATTTAACATGGGGTATTTTGGATTGACAGATGAAGAAAGAAGATCAAGAAATGGTGACAGATGAAGATAGAAGAAGGTGATTAAAGAAAGAAAAAAGAAGATTTGGGTACCTGATCCAGATCTTCATGGCGGATGGCATCGGATGCTGTTGGAGGCCTTCAAGGTACGTGAGCTTCCTGTTTCCCCGGGAGTCAGAGGGCCACCGCTTCTAATGGTAAATAATATATTGAATGTTTGTAAATGTCTTTTTTTACAGGTTTTTTCATTGGATGTGATTGTTGATTTTTTGGGGGAGGCGCATTGACTGATAATATATTAATCTGTACCACTTTAGGGTACAGATTAATACATTATTATTACAATATTTGGGGGACATTTATGGCTTGGTATTGCTGTTGGTTTTTTTAATGTCAGTTTCTTATGGATGCAATTGTTTGTGTTTTTCCTGCTTAATGTAATAAAATGTTTGCGATTGGTGTTCGTTTGTAGTTAATGTTGTATTATGTTGGCTAATGCGTTTTATGGTTCTTTCAGAGATTGTTTGAATGTATTTATTTGTCTTTTAATGTTTACATTCATTAATGTTGTTGTAATTAATTGGTTTGATTGGTTAGTGTTACTATTCATTTTTAGTTAGTTTAGGAATTCATTGGTTTCATTGGTTAATGGTTTAATTAAATAATTGTTGATGTTGTTACTGCTTGTATTGATTGGATTAGCAGGCTACTGTTTTTATTGACTTTATTTAGGTATGCTAATGCAGTGTTTAATAATGGGCAAATAATCTATTATCCATATCTGGATAAGTTATTTTGCACATTATTGTACTGTATGTGTTAGGGGGGTGTATTTAGTTAGAAATATTGTTTAGTATTTTTGTTGGCACAACATTGGTACCGCGGGGACCCTGGGACGGCCGCGGGGTCAGCCGGGGACACCTGCCAGCCTGTTGTATTGGTTTTGCGCCTGCAAAAAGGGAAACAAAGAATTTTTTCTAAGTCCTGCTTTTTTATCACCTGCCTTTAGCTGGTGAGCTTTATTCAGCGCAACTTTCACGTACGATCAGTTTGCGTTGCTTAGTGAATCCCGCAGAAGGGCAGGATTCAGCGCAAACAGCTGATCATACAATCAAAGTTGGACTTTGAAAAAATTTCAAGAAAAAGCCAGTTTTAGAGCGCAAAGTGCCTGTTTGCGCGGCTCAGTGCATAGCGCTCGGCGGAACTTCACGTTCTAAAAGCACTTTGCGCTCTTAAAACGACTTATCACTGCTTAGTGCATAGCCCCCTATGTCTCCCAACTTCAAAATGGGCAAAACGAAAGCAAAAAAAAACACCCCAACGGTATCAAAGCAAAACACCCCATTGCACTGTCCGGGCAGATTTGTTACTTTGTCCAGTTTTGTAGCTGGGAGACTTTTTAATACATAACATCCTTAGTGTGTTCTTCATCCATAATATTCTGTGTGGTGTATACACCATGATATATGTCTGCCAAAGACTGTTACAGGCTGTGGGAGCTGTATATCCTTAAAACCTGACCTGTTGGTGGCCCTTAAAGACTGAGTTTCATACCACTGACCTAAAGTGTTGTGAGCCAGACCCTAATTGATTTGAAGAAACGAGCTTCAACCTCCCAAGTACAGCTGGATGATGAATAATCCCAGGAGAATGTGGTGTGGCCCAAATATTAAGGGTGCATATAATGTTGGCGACACTTACATGTTACCATCTTTTCCACTTTGTACTTCTATTCGCTCTGCTCCCAACTGGAACTGAAATATATTAAACAGCAGAGGAGACCACCTGAAGGTCACATCGCTAATGGCGCCCAATTCAAATTCTGCATCAATAAAGCCAGAAAAAGTGTTGCCAGGAACAAGGTAATTGCTAAGAATAGAAGAAACACAATTAGAGAGGGATACTGATCATACATATCACTTTACAGCTTCTGGAAAATAGGCCATTAATAGTGTCATTGGCAACACAAAATTCAGTTGTCCTTCCCAGTTGATATTTCACATTGTAATCTGTACCTAGAACCCACAACAAGCATCTTCCCCGGGACTCAATGCTGCATGCTTCCCCGGGACTCAATGCTGCATGCTTCCCCGGGACTCAATGCAGCATGCTTCCCTGGGACTCAATGCTGCATGCTTCCCCGGGACTCAATGCTGCATCTTCCCCGGGACTCAATGCTGCATCTTCCCCGGGACTCAATGCTGCATGCTTCCCCGGGACTCCATGCTGCATGCTTCCATGGGACTCCATGCTGCATGCTTCCCCGGGACTCCATGCTGCATGCTTCTCCGGGACTCCATGCTGCATGCTTCCCCGGGACTCCATGCTGCATGCTTCTCCGGGACTCCATGCTGCATGCTTCTCCGGGACTCCATGCTGCATGCTTCTCCGGGACTCAATGCTGCATGCTTCTCCGGGACTCAATGCTGCATGCTTCTCCGGGACTCCATGCTGCATGCTTCTCCGGGACTCAATGCTGCATGCTTCCCCGAGAACGAGGGGTGTGGTATAAAAAACAGCAAGGTAGAAACAGAACAAACCACCAACAAGGTCATGTGTAAGAGCGCAGCGGCAGCAGAGGAAAACACGGGCCGTTTGGCTTCTATACTGCAGTTAACAGGTTCACAAATTCTTCATACACTACTAGAATATATTTGACATTTTTGTGGGCAGCAATTTTAGTTTTAAAAGGTAGTATAAACGTTAAAAAAACTGCAATGTCGTATGTATGAAGGTCGTTGGGTGACTTCGTAGCTATGACGCATACCGTGAATATAATACATTTTGTTAACCTATATAAATAATAAAACATCTGTGCTGCGTCATATATATATTTTACAATATAAAGCGACATTTCAGGTTTACGCCAGGTTCAACTTGGTGGATGATTTTGACGCAAGTTGAACTATTTTTTTGGCGCACAATACCTTTTTTTTCAATACATACCCGTTACATCTGTGTCGTGCATCCCATTTTTATGCACCAATATATCTGACTAAAAACATTTTTGATGCTTAAGGTGCACAATAGAAAAAAAAGAGAGACGGGGAGTAGAAGAGAGAGGAGGATTAAGAGGGGAAGAGAGGGTGGAGTGTGAGAGGGGGATGTGAGAGGGGGAGGGAAGAGGGAGGGGAGTGTAAGAGGGACAGAAGGAGTGGAGAGAGAGATGGGGAAGTGGAGATAGAGAGATGGGGGGGGGAGGGAAGTGGAGAGATAGATGGAGGGGGGAAGTGGAGAGAGAGATAGGGGGGGGAGAGAGAGATGGGGGGGGGTGAGAGAGAGATGGGGAGGGAGTGGAGAGAGAGATGGGAGGGGAGGGTGGAGAGAGATGGGGGGTGGAGGGAGTGGGGAGAGACAGAGGTTTTGAGGTTCCCCAGAATTTTACAATATAATTCCAATGTTCTTTAACCAACAAAAGGTTGAAAACCCCTGAACTAGATACTGCATGCAAGACCTCTAGACATCCCTTTCTGTGTATTTAGATACATTCCCTAATTATCTGGGTTTCTAACTTAACACCCCTGAAGACGTACATTTTTATTTATTTGTACATTATTTTACCAGGAAAAACATATATTGACAGTCACCTCTCATTTTTATGTCTGTCCTGGGTATTGAATATTGTGATGATACTATAGTTATAGTTACAAACACATTTGTTTAAAGTGAGAGACAGCAGAAGTCTTGAAAGATCTTAAAGCAGCAGTCAGAGCTGCCGCCCCCCCCCCCCCCTTTAATATGTGCATCAATACAATCCACACAATGATAAGTAATTACAGTGGTGGCCAGATTTATTCTAAACCGGGTGCCACCGCGGGAATTTTTAACCCGCGGACGGCGCACGGCTCTTTTCGGCTGGTTTCCCGCGCCTCAGGCGCTTTCAATGAGAAGCGCAATTAGCGCTTATCTTTTGAAGCGGCCGCCGCGCGGGAAACTGCAGGGAAACTCCGTTTAAAATCGGAGAAAAGCCTCGCATTTATCCCGGCAAGTTTTAGAATAAAGCTGGCTGGGACAGTAGCTAAGTTGCTGATCGATGATAAGTAATTAGCTAAGTTATTTATTCGATCGGCGAAGATTCGGCTCAGGGGTTCACTATATGGCTGTCAGTGCAGTAGAAGAGAACCAAAGATGCAAAGTTCTGTGGGGAAGATCATATGACCAGGCAGTCACTAGATACAATTGGTACACTGCTAGAGAGAGGGCAGGGCTCATAAAGGGGTGTGCAGATCTTATTTCAGAAGAGGAAGGTGAGGTGACTTTGTAAATGGTTGCTATAGAAAACAAAATGCTTGTTACAATATAATACATTAAAAATGTAATTCAGAGTTGTTTAAAAAAAGAATGCTACAAGTATTTTCTCATATTATCGAACTGATTTCTTAAAAAAACCACACATGTCATGGTCAGCAACTTTAAGCAGGTGGCAGATTAATTGTTCCAGAAGTGAGGTGCTCAGTAAGAGAAGGAAGTGTGACCAGTTTCTTTATTGAGCCCTAACCAGGCTTTTGAAGGTGATCTGGGTAATAATTGCTGTGTACTTTAGGGATATGAAGCCTGCTCAGATAATTGGGAACTTGTCCAGAAAGTATTCGAAAGTTAGACCGGTAAAATATACCTTGCGCCTAGACTCAAGGAATAGCTAACCTAGTGCGGTTACAATATCACAGTGTATTTTAGTACATATTAGGACAAAGCAGCATATTGAACTGTATACTGTAGATCATAGGTGGGCAACCTATTTTTCAATGTAGCCACAGGTGTGGCGAATGAGAAGTGAAAATAGTCACACCATGTTAAAATTTGAGAAATTAGGTTGCTCAATCGAATATTTAAAACAACACAAACTGTTCTAACAAGTTTATTCAAAACATGTATACTGACTTCTCAGTTACAACAAAAGACAGGGGTGCCCAATGCTACATCCAATTGCCAAAACCTAAAGTAATAAGTATAAAGTTTAAATACTTCAATAATAATATTTACTTGGTTATTTAGTTAAACCCTTTGGCCAAAGCGTCATAAGCCTGCATACCACGTCAAGGTATAACCAAATTAATGCTGGTCCACTACACTGTGAACCCTTCCCTTTACCTCTGTATGAGGGGAAGCAACCATAGTAGATCATGTTCTTTGCAGAAAAGTGAAAAGACCACCCAAGTTAAAAAGGTGAGGAGGAGTGAGCTCTGGGGGGAGGTGCCACCTACCTCCATATAACTGTTACCAGTCAGAAATTGATTAACACACACATTCCCAGCTAGCTCAAACTCCCGCACCCACCACATCATGAATATATATTTATGTCAAAAAGAGTGCTACTGGGCGTGGCAAATGTATACAACAAAAGACAGGGGTGCCCAATGCTACATCCAATTGACAAAACATAAAGTAATAAGTATAAAGTTTAAATACTTCAATAATAATAATATTTACTTGGTTATTCAGTTAAACCCTTTGGCCAAAGCGTCATAAGCCTGCATACCAAAAGTGAAGGTATAACCAAACTTCTTAGTTTACTAAGTTACAACTGCCTGAGACGCAAATTATGAAAATTCTTCAAATTGAAAATGACAATTTAATGCGAGATTTGACAATCTTTCTTTCTGACAAGTTGCAGAAACATTGGCTAAATATCTGTACTCAATGCACATCTGATCTCCACCTCCAAATTGACCATCAACATTTCGAGATCTGTATTTTGACTTGAATCCCATCGTAGAGAACGTCGATTCACACACCCATGTTGATCCAAACATGGGCAATAATTTAGAAATGCTTGTTTTCAAAGTTGGGAGATCGTTGTCAGTAAGAATCGATTTCCACATATCTGTGACTGAAGAATTCAGGTAAATTTTCAAGTGTTCCAGACTGTGAAGATGTAAGGTCCGGGGGAACAACTCTCTCTAAGGGGGTTCCTCCCGCGACTTTACCTGCCTCCGCTCCAGCTCTGCCTCCTCGCCGCCGCGGGCGGGATCTTCCTTCTCCTCTGCTTCCCGCGGCGGCTACTGAACGCATGCATGCGCGCGCATGGCCGAGGACCTTTACGTCCTCCCTCAGGAGGAGTTCCCGCCCCCAGCTGAGGCCGCGTGTGCACCGCTCACAAGCTGCACATCTAGCGCAGCTGTGGTAAGTTTCTCCCTACCAATCCCTATCTTCCCTGGGGCCGCTCCCTCGTTACACCCCCTCTCCCTATGGGCCTTCCTCCTACTTATACCTTGCTCAGCCATTCATTCTTTGGCTGAGCATAGCTCTGTATGACCTGTGTTAACCACGGTCGTGCCTGCCTCAGTTCCTGTCTCTTTGTCTCCTTAGTGATCCCTTGTGTACCGAACCGGCCTGGCTGTGGATCCGCTCTGGACTTCTACCCTTGGTTTGTATCCTGACCTCCTGGACTCCCCAACCCCTTTACCTCGATTTGCAGATTCCGACATACCTCCCGGCTCTGGACCCCAGGCTCTCGGTACCAACTATCTTCTGGAACCTCCCTTCTCGTCTGGCGAGTATCTTACACTCCCAGACGGTTCCAGACGCCTATTTTCCACTTTCCAGGCGTGTCCCCGTAGCTGTGGGTGCAGTTTGTTACCCATCTCACCTCAGTTTCGGGGTCTCTCCTTGTCCGTGGTGAGCACAGCGTAACAGAAGTGAAAGCAAATCATCTTCAAGCCCGCGCTTGTCCAAAGACAGAAGGGTGGAAATTTCTCTGCTTGAATTTGTAATATCAAAGTGGAATGGATCACGCAAGAATTTAAATGCCAATTTGAAGTCATTGATATCACAAAAACGTGATTCAAATTTCTGGGACAGGTTTTTTATCCAGTTTACGTAGAGTTGCCGCTTCACGTCGAGTAGACCACACTCCTCATTTTTTTTTCTAGAAATCTAGTCGGGTTTGCAAAATGGGTCAAATCGTCCTTCTGAGTTTGTACCAGAATGAGGTTCACGTTTGACTTGAATTCTTGAATATGCTGTGCTAGCTTACATATTACTTACCCTTTCCCTGCAGCTTCACGTTTAACTCATTTAAGTGAGTCATGATATTGCACAGAAAATGTAAATCACACTGCCATGAAGGGTTCTCAATGTCAGAAATGTTTTCAATCTGACGTTTCTCAACAAAAAAAATCTTTAATGTGAGGAAGCAAATAGGTAAACTGTTCCAGAACTTTTCCTCTGCTCAACCATCTCACATTTGCATAGTCAGTAAGATCCTCGAAATCACAATCGCTGCATTCGTTCAAGGCCTCGGCAAACTGTCGATGCATGAGGGAACTTCCACTTCGGATGTAATTCACGATTTTCACAACCATGTCCATCAACGTTTTCAACGTGTCGGTTCCGAGCATCTGAGCACACAGATTCTCCTGATGCAGAATGCAATGGAAGAGAGGACATCATGTTTTTCACGCCATTCTCACTCAAATGCTGCTTCAAATGAGAAACAAATCCTGATATTCTTCCAATCATTGCGGGGGCACTGTCCGTTGTAATAGAAGCAAGTTTCATCAGATCTAGGTCACATTTTTTAAGCTTTTTTGGCAAACTCCAATTAGCCACACTTTGATGGCCAATTTGCAACTTGTGGCTATTGGCTACAGGCTTGCCCACCTCGGGTATAGATTATCAAGTTTGCTATGGGGAGTTATCGGTGCTTTATCATACACAGCATCCCCATAATGCAGGGGTGCTCAACGCTAGTCCTCAAGCCCCCCAACATGTCAGGTTTTCAGGATATCCCAACTTCAGCACAGGTGACTCAATCAGTCTCTGCTTTAGCCCAGGTGGCTCAATCAGAGGCTCAGTCTTTGACCTGTGCTGAAGCTGGGATATTCTGAAAACCTGACCTGTTGGGGGGCCTGAAGACTGGAGTTGAGCACCACTGTCAATTGATAAATGCCACTAGAATCTGTTGTTAAACATCCTTTATGGCTATGGGAGTCAGGCAAGATTTATTTCTATAAGTGTGCCCGATTTGGTACACATTTTGGATGTCCGTATGCAAAGAAAACATTAGATGGGAATCTAGCTATACACCCAAAGATTTAAAGCTGGAAACCGAGCCGAGCTAACTATTATAGTTTGCGCTAATCAGTAGCTATATCATTAGAAGCGTTACATATTTTTAGCTTTTGTCCCAAATATCACAGTTACTGTTGTGTAAAAAAATCAGATTGCAGAACATTTTCCAGGATGGAGTTGGGTGCGTATATAGCATAGCCTTCCGGCCGCTATGTCTTTTTCCTGGGCAGGGAGTGGTTGGGTTAATTCCTTCAAATAGGCCTTGTGTGCTTTTGCAGACTTGGATAAGCAGTGGTATCCAAGGGCGGGCATAGCAACAACAAGAAGAGGGATGAGTACTGATTGGATCACACACACAGGGTGTGATAACCCATCAGTATTCAAGCCAAAGGCTATAAATACTGGCACTTTCCTAAATTCTGGGTCTTTCTAGATTTGTATCTCCCTCTGGGAGTGAGCAACGTCTACCATCCATCTCAATAGGAGATGCGAGGAGGAGTCCATCAGGCCTGGTCTGGGCCTCAAGCCCTAGTCAGTGCCTGTGAGTAAGGGAAGATGAGGGAAGGATGCATCAGTTCTGTATATGCCATCTGCATGCAATAAAGATTCAGTTGTACCAGAACCAGTGTGATTCACTGTCTTGTTGCTGGAAGAAGAAAAGGTTTCAGTATGGACTATCCCTGCTATCACAGAAGATCCATGCTGACTGGAGGCGCTGCACCAATCAAGAACTAAGGTAACCTGTGAACCTGTCCTGTTTCTCCCCACAACATTGCGGAGCACTCAGCCCTCCTGTTTACCAACAGATACAACTCAACACCTAGAAAGTAGCCAGATAAGAAGCAGACCCCACAATGTCATTTAGGGTGGGTGTACAAGGGCTACACCTATAAGATCATTAGCAAACGTGTCATTCATAAAAGCTGTAGGGCTATGTAAAGAGAAAGGGCCCCGGAACAGAACAGCCTTGGCTGTGGTTGGGGGATTATTGATTGGTTTGAGTTGGTTGAGGAATAAGTTGACCTATTTCTATCATTGATTGTATGGCACATGATAGCAGGTTAGCCTATTGACATAATTCAGAGCTGTAAGGATTATGTTATTGTTTAACAGATTGTAAATACGTACTTTATAACGTCATATTGTTTTGTGCGGCCTCCTGTCGCAGAGATAGATATGTAGATCTGCCCGTGGATGCTATTTTTTCCATTTAGGGTAACTGAAACTTTATACCTCCAACCTGAAGGGGAAAAGGAAGAAATGTAGTAACGTTGCAAAGGGCAATTAGACAATAGAATGACACAAAGTGTATAGAAAGGATCATACTATGTGAGTGTGACCACATCCAGCAAATGTGGAATCATTACTACTAAAGACTTTCCTACAAATAAAGAGACTCAGACAGCGGGTGATGGGGTGATCAGCTCTTTCCTTCATTTGAACTGTAGCCAGTTATTTTGTGATATCAAATGAGATATAATCATGCACTCAACAGTTCCAGCTGCATGAAACCGTAAGCCAAAATGATAAGACCTGCTTCTTTTTGCAGCCAAAATTATATCCATTGGACCAACATAGATGTCCTAATAGAAGTACTTATGTAAAGCCTTAGGCTGTGTGCATGCACCCGAAGACCGCGCGGAGGAGTGTGCGTGCTGTCACCTGCGTTTAGTGGAAGCGTTTTCTGGCCAGGCTAGGCGCGATGGGGGGCATGTCTGGGGCGTGGCCGTGACGTCACGGAGCTGGTTCACCCTTTGGGCGAACCGCTGACATGACCTGACCGTCACGCCGTGGAATGAAATGTAACTGATTCCTCATGCACTGCACGCCCCCTCGCGCTGTCGCATGTGCGGTCCATGGCTGCGATCATTGTCTTAAAGCATTGTGATTGCACCGCACACACATGCCTCCATGCAGTCTTCGGGAGCATGGACGCAGCCTTAGGTGTCAACACTTTGAAGGTCTCAGAAGTAGAAAGCTCACACACAACAACACAAATTGTTGGGTGCATCATTCCTTTATCTTTAACATACTCAGTGTTGGACATTTCTTTCCCATACACTATTATGTATTGAACTTGATAGCCATGATGGTCAATGATTTTACATTCATTGGATGTCTCTTGGATGTGATGTGAGGTAAAGATGTACCAAATCAAATTTAGAAAATAAAATGTGTCTTATGACTCGGACTTACATGGCAACTGGTTGAGAATTCCTCCAGTGCTTAAATAAAAAGTTTGGTGTTTGGCCGTGATGCCATGTGGTGAGTCTGCAAAGTACCCCATGGAAGGACATCCCCCTGTGGGACATGGGAAGCAGGTGCCCTGGAGAAGGAAGTATATAAGAGAACCACTTAAGTACATGCAAAGATACCATGGTGCGTCACAAGAGAAGTGAGTAGTGTAAAGGGACAAGTGAGCTATTTATGCAGCTTTGCTCTGCAGGGAAGACTGCAGACATCATTTAGCTATTTTACCTGAGATAGAAGTTGCCTTGAAAAGGGTGAATAGCCAATAACAGTCTAGACATTTGGAGTTGGTTCTTATCTTTAATCTGCTGTCTAAACATTTGTTACTTTCACCAAGGGTACAACAATTCTGGATAAAAATGCTTGATAAGAATGTTTGTCTATAGAATGAGTGACCATTTAATTTGTTAATTTTTTTTTAGGCGAATTGACAAAATTAAATAATATTATTTTTTGCTAAATTTGGTTAAACAGATGAAAACAATATTGCTATCACAAATGGCAACACGGGGTAATTTTCAAGTAATCTGAGCTTTTGCGAAAAACATGAAATTCAAGAAAGTTAGTGTAAGAGACGTGTGTAGAGGTACGTAATGGAGACAGTTTAAAGTGAAACTAAAATTAGGCTTTATTGCGCCTGTCCCTTTAACACAGCAAAACATTCAAAATAAGTAAATGAAAAACCTACTCCACTTTGGAGAATATCTACACATGTAGCCCAGCCTCTCTAACTGGGTGGTTAGCGAAGCTAATTACCAGCCCAAATATATATAGATATAGATATATAAGATATACAACAGTTCCATAATAAAGTCTTATCTGTATCTTGTAGCTGTAGAAGAAGGCCTCTCTGCTCTCCTGGGTCTGCACCCTTGTGTGCTACAGCAATATCAGGATCCGGGTTTAGAAATATTGTCCCCTTTGTCTTGCTGTCGGCCTGCAGTCTCTTTGCAGCTCAAGACATCTGTTTGTTCCCCAGGTCAGCCCAGTTATGGACTACTAGGGAACTCTCTGGTCTGTCCTTCCTGGGTCAGCTCCAATTGTGAGCTCAGGAATATCCTCCTGTTTCTGGGAACAGGCTTTTTCTATAGTTCTAATCAGGCAGGTGGAGTTGGTTGATTGCTGGTGTGCAATTAACCAGCACACTGCTGGATTAGAGGCAAGTTTCTTAACAGGGATAAGTCTCTGTTACAGTTAGTAAAAAAGAAAAAAAAATCACAAACCCTTTTGAAGACATTCACACAATTCTATCCAGTATAAAGACACTCACCGAGTTGAACATATCATAGTTTTGACAAGGGAAGCTAAGGAAGCCGCTTGGATTTCTGATACTCTCCGTGTAGTACTGGAAAGCACGGAAGTGATTACATGCTATCGTTTGAATTATATCTGTGAATAAAAAACACCAAATTGCTTTGTCCAACACCAATCATATATCCATCTCCACATTATTGAAAGATACTCAAAACTGTATATATTCTTGTGGCAAAAAAATACTTTTAATAAAAAGACATACTACAGTATACTTGCATGCTTTGTGAAACATTTCAGGTAATTGCTCTGGTCCATATTTGTATAGGTTAATATTTATCTAGTGTAGGACGAGGTGATAGATGTTGCTGAAATCATGCAATATACAGCTACATTTGTAATAGTACTTTGACTACTGATGTAAACTGTTAGAAAGTATAGTTACTGTATATATACTGTATATAATGTATATATACTGTAAAGTATATATACTGTAGTTAAGTAGCTACATGGAAACAATATTGTGTTCGGAAAATCGCAGTAACTGGCACCCTTTACAAACATCTAGATTGCTACAGTATGCTCAGACTTATGGTCTATACCTATAATAGGTGTGAGGCGCTCAACAGGTGTAGAGTCAGGCGCTCACCTGGTTGAAGATGCAAAGATAAAATGAGTTTATTGTAACCCTTCTCAGTGATTCAGTTCCTACTGGGGGACTCCTGCAGAAAATATGCCTGCGGAGAGAAATGCTGAGAAATGTTACAGAATAATAATAATAATTGTTCTTAACTTTGCATCCTCACCTGCTGTAACAATGTATGTCAATGTTTGATATTTTGCTTTTGTCCTTTTGTACTGCGCTACAGAATATGCGGCCGTGTTATAAAGATAATAATAATAATAATTTGGAACAACTAGAGCTCCCCTGCGTGAAAGATTGTGCCTTTAAATGCATTACAATTGGCAAAACTGACAGGAAGGCACTTCAGGAAATTGGTTGCCTTCAGAGATACTCCAGGACTTTTTGGCCACGATAGCCAATATGGTCCAGATCCAAGCTTTAGGATCCGACGGCCTTTAATCCTATTCACATGACTGAGTAAACGCATGCTAAAGCTCAGCACCCTCTTGTGGATGTGGGCCTATGAGGGAATTTGAGATGTAACCGCACACCAGGATTGTTCAAAGGGTGAGTGAAATGTGTTAAATGAAAGTTCAAATCCTTTCATTTCTTACCATTGATATTCCCTAGATTGGAAAGGAAGTTGGCCTTGTTTGCACAGCCAGGCATATGCTGTCCACCATTAGGGTAAAAATCAAAGTGACCAATCGCTTTTCCTATCCCAAGTCCTGCAGAAGAGAGAGAATCATGGATTATCCCTTACTATAGAACCCTCAGGCATTGATCTTTTATGAGCTGGGTGATGGTCTCGGTTATTTATTTTATATATACTGTTACCAAAAGGTGAGCTTGAGTCAGTGTGTATCACATCAACAAAGTCTGCATCCGATGCATCAAGCCTGACCTCCTCAGGGGTATCTTCAAAGAATAAACGAGCTGCATCTAATCCTTAATAAAAAGGTAAGAAATATGTTAGTATTTAATTCCCCAGTACACATTACAGAGAGATACTGTCCCTATTTTGCCTGGCAACTCATGACAGGAGATATGGGATTGGATAAGAAGAAAACCAGATAGAATATTAAAACAACCCATTCAGTTTGAGAGACACAGAGGGCTTCCAACTGCCAGTCAGAGACCAGACATGAGATTGGGAGTGACAGTGTGAGAGGCACACAGAGAGACAGCCCAGGTGACAGTGATAGGGGCTTTAGAGAGACAGGCTGACCCTCACAGTGGTGAAAAGAGGAGGCTTGTATGCTAGCTAAGGACAGAGAAAGTGAGAGACAGCAGAAGAAAACACATTCTCTACACAGAGAAAGAGAGATCCAGGTACTTACTGGGCTGCCAGACAACTGGGAGGTCTGTGCCTGCAACTTGAGTGTTCTTTACAAATTATCCATGCACCTCACAAATGTTTAACCTTTAACAGACCAGCAACGTGACTTAGTAACTTCGGAATCGGACACTGGGGCTAACAAAATGGACACTAACGCAGCTCCCTTGTTTTTTGTGAGTTGCATACTGTATGTATATATGTTATATTGTATAAGAAAGCGGTAAGGGTCGGCAGGTTACGGTTGCCCAGGGGTCATAAATAACCTGTAAATAATACACAAGTCTTTTCTGGTTTAA
Organism: Ascaphus truei; assembly: GCF_040206685.1. Classification (NCBI taxonomy): domain Eukaryota; kingdom Metazoa; phylum Chordata; class Amphibia; order Anura; family Ascaphidae; genus Ascaphus; species Ascaphus truei. The sequence goes on along the minus strand of NC_134490.1, from coordinate 52,902,870 downwards.
TTCAAGGGATCCAATTATGGTGTTCTAAGGTGGGAAGGAAAGGCCCTGCCACTACACATATAGACTGGGGAAATAGAGGGTTACATATATGAGATCAAGAGAGAGATAGAAAAGGATACCCTTTGTATTGGGAAGTATAAGTGTGCCATGACATGTGCTTTGAGTTAGCAGAGTTCTCTCTCCCTGTCACATGTATACCATATATAGAGTTGTTTACTGCAAAGGAAGTGTGACTCATCAGTTTATGTATGCATTTTACTACAACACTTAGCACTGATTGGAGGAAGCCTAACACAAAATACTATAAATAAGAGCCTACGCTGGGGATAGGTCCAGAAGCTTCTCCAAGGACTGTGCAGGTGCCTTTGGCTAAGCACTCCCCTTGCTCTCTCGGGATTAGACTAGACTGATTGGGGGCTTCCCCGGGTGTTTGGAGCATTTTTCCTGTTGTATGCTGTTAAGCTGTGCAAGCAGTAACTGAGAACATAACCGAAGCTAAGTAAAATCCCTTTTTGATTACATCTCTAAGACTGTTTACTGACTCAAAGTGTGCAAGTTTTTGGCTGAATCCAGAATCTTTGCATTACACCTTTCATAAAGTGCACTCTGACTGTCCAATTACACAGTTTCTGAGAGTATGAAAGTGGCTTAATATAACCAATAATAATGGTTATTACATTAAAATGTAACTTTTTATAATTTGTGATAAAATAAACACAATATCCATATACAAACGAAAAATGGGAGGGGGTTTATCACAGGGAAGTCAACAGCTAAATACTATATTTAGGCTTAGATGAGAATTGTAAATTTACATGAAATGTAACTGAAAGTAACAATTCACTGGTGTATATGGTTATTGTAGTTGAGAAGATGGCTATCAATATAGCATCATGGAGCATTCAGCTACTTTGAATCTCCTTGAGCAATGATTAATTACTACACTGGTTATTCAGATACATGTTACATTCATGTTCAGATGTTCTACAAAAACCTGTACTAAAATGAATAGGATTGTAATAAAATGGCAAGATAATAATAATATCTATTGTTCTTCTGTCATCTCAGATATTCTGCCTTCTGCTTCTACTCTTTCCTTAAACAACATTCTATCTCTCTCCTCTGTCATCTCATAACTTCCTTCTTTTTTGCTATGGCTTTCTTCATAAGCATTCTTGTTTTTTCATCATGTCATCTGACTATCTTCTTTTTGCTTCTGATTTCTTCTGAATACTTAAGCCCTTTTTTCCGCTGACTCTTGACTTCCTTTTCTGTTTATTGTGTCCTCTGATTCTGAAGGTAATATAACATATCATACACGTCCTGGTTTTGTAGGACCCCTGTATAATAAATATATATTGTGCTCAGCGATTCCAGGGCCTATTTTAATTGGAACTTGACGCAATGTATCATATTGGTGATATACAATGTGTTTATCTCACTGAATGCGACCATTTCTGTGTACCCACTATATACACTAGAATGCCCCGTGTAATTAGCATGTTCCTCACTCATTTACTCACCAATATAATCCTGAAACCTATCCCAGTTATCAGTAATGTAGCTTACAGCTCCAACTGAGAACTTGTCTTTTAAAAGGCATGCCACAGAATTGAGAATGCAATTACTTGTAACATTGTGTGTCGCACATGTCCGGGGTGTCAAAATGTACAGCTCGCGTACACAAAATTTGAAACACCGAATACTTTACACTAACATTTTTATGTCAACTACAAATGCTGTCAGTTTCTTATACTGTATTATAAAATAAAAAATAAAAAAACATCCTAAATTCAACCGTGCCCCTTGTTAGAATGAGCTACACTCACATCTCCTCTCTACCTCCATTGGTTTCCGTTGGTTTTCAGGATGTTATTGAGGTAACCAAGCTGATGCTGGCACAATGAAGCCCTCCACCTCCTCACTCCATGCTACCCAATAACTGATACATCCTCCTGGCAGGCTCCAGTATTTATAGATAACCAATACTCTGTTCATTATGATGTCACTGATCAGCTCACAATGCTGTGCTCAGCTGCCTAGTACCTAGCTAGCAAAAAGCACAAAGTAGTTTGTGGAGAGGAGACCAGCCACCCAGGAGACTCAAGATATAGATTCTTTTTAATAGTAATATGATTGAATTGATACTATTATAATGTCCATAAAGCAAGATAATAATTTTGGTAATACCCATAGGTATCCCATTCATGTAGGAGGTATGTGTATTTTCATATGTTTGCAAATTCATTGTTTATTCTTTTAACCTGGTGTAATGGGAGTTCCATATGATATGTTTAGAAATCACTGTTGAAATCCATCATTAAGTTACTTCCACGTATTCTCACAGAAGTCCTGTAGATGGCAATAAATGTTGGATGTAAACTGTGCATAATTACATCTCTCTACTTATTCTTAATTTAACAGGGAATACCTCTTTGTTACATACCTGATATTCTCCGGATGCCTCGATGTCTTTTCCCAGCCTCTCCAGCGACATGAGCTCCGAGGCTGTGGCCAATTATATGCACTTCTGAAGCAGTGTACTGAAACTCCTCCTAAGGACAAAAAAGGGAAAACGAACAGTTGTTTTTAGCAGAGATAAAAAAAAACAGTATTACAAAGCTACAACATGTCAATATGTTAAATCTTATTAGACTAGAAAACTTAGTTCAATTTGTTTAGTGGATGGATTATTTAAATTATTCCAACCACTCTAAGCATTATTTATTGTCAGTGTTTTTTTTCCTTCTGTGATACTATAAGTGGGATTGGCTTTTGTGGGTTAAATTGGTATAATTATTACATGGTAGCGTAAGAGTCAGATATGAGAACTGAAGGTCGTAGAACAAGAATCAAGTCAATTCTGTAGAACAAAATGGAGGATTTAAAAAAAATCGGAATGTAGAAACAGGGCCACCAACGGTGGGGGAGCTGGCGGAGGAGGGTCCCAGCGGGCCAAACAACTTGTAGGGCCTGTCTACCCCTAACCCCCACTCAACAACACGTAATGTAGTAACGGGGCCCAAGCCAAGACTGTAGTCCTGAGCCCCTGGAGCTGCCCTGTGTAGAAATACCCAATGACACTCCTAGATTGTCAGTTTGGATAATGACGTTTTAGATTAAAGGATGGCATAGTCGAATAGAAATCTGGGTTTTAACATGGAAGATAATGCTGGACTCTAGTGAGAAAAGATAACTAGTTGCAGAAGAAGCTAAGAACTGGTAAGCATCACAAACGCCTAGGCTTTGTAGCAACTAGATATCCAGTTGACATCTGGTGACCTTATGTCAGGATTGGGCTTAGGTCCCGCCCCAGTGACACATCTCACGTCGCGCTGCCAGGAAGGGAAACACCGCAGGGACCGTCTCCACGTCCCACCCCCGTGACGACAGGGGCAACGCAAAGCGCACCCTAGCTACGCACAGACGCCGCACGGACACGGGCAAACAAGGGGTTAATTTTCTCAATTATTCCTCAGCTGCTATGCACTCCACCTCTGCCCATCAGTGGACAGCCTACGTCTGATTGCTCATTACCCTGTAGCCTGGTGCCTCTCTACCATTGGCTGCTGGTTCCTTACATGCTCAGTCAGCCCTCCTGCAAACTAGCTGAGCATAAAACTTGTTTACGTTCGTGTGCTTACCTCAAGCTTCCTGCTGCCCTGCCTTGTCTTGTTTGCTCCTTGTTATATTGACCTCAACTTGCACCCGGACTCCTGACTTCTCTGATTCCTGGACCATGGCTACGGACTCGACTATTCTCTCTCTATACCCCTGGACCCCGGCACCGCATCAACAACTCTCCGATATCTCCACTCCTTGACCACGGCAAGTACCTTGACCAATCTGACCTCTCCTACCCTGACCCGGCTACACGACTACCACTCTGCATTCCGGACGTGTCTGCTCGGTTGTTGGTCGGTGGCTACAAACATCCCCACGTCAGCCTCGCGGTCCTGTTTAGTTTGTGGTGAGCACCCGTTACACCGTAATCTCACAGTGGGTGGGAGAATTATCCACTGAGACATTCTGAAGACTGATATAGTGGGTAAAGTGTAAAATGGCAGAGGAAATTGAGTTGTAATTGGATTACTGAATACTGACAAAAGGGCATAAATAAAGAAAAAAATAGATTTGTCTGAGTATGTATGAAATCATCATACAGAGGGAGAAATTGCCATTGTTTAGAACCAGTCAAGCACAATAAAGGTGCAGGGCTAATGTGCTACTTTACCCGCGAGAGTGCGCCAGCGGCAGTATGCAGGCTCTTATCCTCATAACACAACACACATATTTACTTCATCTCACCATCCAACATTCAGCACCTTTTCAATTGCTACACAATGTTTTATCTTTCTAAATTTTTTTTTGTCCTTACCTGAAATACTTTTAGCAGAAGGGCTATCTCAGCTCCCACAACGCGGACATTATTTGTTGCCTGCAGATAAATATGTACATTTCCTGAGCCATTTCTCCAGTCAACCCCAATACAGTTGACATCCTTCACTCGTAAAATCTCCTGGTAAAGACAGATGTGCACAAAAATGTTAGTTTTTCATTTATATTGAGACATCACATAGAAAAATTGTATTCATATTGTAGAAATTTCATTAGAGCTTCTATGCATATTCTTCAAACCATTATTACTTTGACTTATCAATAATGAATGTCTTCAGCTTTGATCCGATACCAACCATATGTGCTGTGTTACTAAAGACAAAACTGGTGTAAAAAACTGCAGTTACTACAAAATAAAGTTTTGAATGTATAAAACAATCTGCTGAAGACCATCTCCTGGGATACTGGCTACTTGACCGCTTGCAGTACCGATCACGTAGTGACAGCAAGGACCCCAGTGGAGCATCCGCCACTTCCATCCTGAGTAAACAACAATGGAAACACTAAGGATTAGATAGCATTTCTGTCTCTGATAAGTGTAATGCGCTTGTACGATTTAGTCCCAGTTTTGCCAGCAGAAGATAAACAGGATCAAAATGACCTGCAACGCAGACAACATTACTGCAAGATTTTTTCACCAGGCACACACACTTTGCCAAACCTGATGTAAACACCAAACAAGTTTTCTCCCACCCTTCTACAAATACACAAGGTGTTTGGCCAAATAATAGGACTGTTACTTTATGTAGCCAGGCCACCTGTGGCTACTATTCTGCCCTTGTACTGGCAGTAAGCCCTGCTAGAATCAGGCTGCCAGTAGTTGATATGGGGATTTCCCCCTCCTTGGTGCTGCACTTGAGTGACAATGGGAGGCGGTGACATCAGGCCCGGACATGACCAATTATGAGACAGACCTGGTGCCCTCGTCCTTGCTGTACTTAAGGGCAGAGCCACCCAAACTTTGGGAGTGCCTCTACCCACGAGAGAGGCAGGTCACACAGCCAAGAGCCTGACTATTGGGCCTTCTCTGGTCCTCTTCCCTCCGGCGGAGAGTGAGTTTGTACCATACCTCTGCCCCTGCTAGAGGGGCAGGGAAGAGCGGGGACTGCTGCGGGTGCCCTTAGCCTGTAGTGAAGGTCCAGGGACTATCCTTCTGTGGGTAGCTGAGAGACTGTTTTGGGCAGAACTCTGCCATGTACTGTGGTGCACAGAGAGAGAGACAACAAACCGTTCCTGTTTGCATATAACTCCGGCCTGGTGTGTGATCTTACTAGGGGGAGAGGTAAATTGGTTCTACCGTGGGAGATCGTCTTCAGTTCCCTGTAGCCTACGGCAGATGGAGGCGCTGCACTGCTAAAGAATATGTAGAGTATGAACACCAGAAGCCTAGTCTTGTGTCCCCACTAACACCGGCGGACGACTCTGCCCTCCTGATACCAGCAGGTATCATGCACCACACGTACAGTAATGGCCAAATCTCCCACCGGGTGGGGGAAACACCGTTACACTTATATTTCAGTTCATCTAGTAAATGACATGAAATGACATTGGTTCGTGACATAAATGAGGTGTATACTCTTACCCTGCACATGTTTGACACCCAGTTATCCTCTGCTTTGTCCGCCATCCCATGTACAATGAAGCACGTCTTTCTAGTTGTTTGGAAGGATGAGGCTTTAATGCTGGTCACCAATTTTGCGCTGATCTCCTGGAAACAGGTGTAATGTTTAAATGTTTATAAGTTAACCTCACTACTGCCATGCGATGGTGAGCCAGGTTAGAGTCACGTAACTTTGGCTCAATCTCGTGCTAAAAATACTACCTTTAAAAATGTAAGCTGCCATAAAATTGCATAATATTTATATATGTCAAGGACGACCATTGAAACTAAAGCTGTCCCTCATTTTATTCTGGTCTGCAACTATTACATAAGTCTATAATATATATTATCTCCTACTGTGCATGCAATGTCTTGTATATAATGTATAACCCTGCTTACTTAATGTAACTAGGTATTTGTAACCATGTATCTGTCATCATAACTCTGTGCCCAGGACATACTTAAAAACGAGAGGTAACTCTCTATGTATTATGGTAAAACATTTTATTATTATTATTATTATTGAAGTACAAAAGGGGTAGTGTTGAGTGGTTTCCAACCAGCCATCAGCTGAGAGTGTGGGTTCGACCACTTGGATACAAATAGGTTTGAAAGCTGCAGGAAGACTATTGTTGGAATTAGAAATGGGCGGACTTTTTGCCAATTTGAATCTGCTGGTGTTTCTTCTCAAGTTTGACTTTTAGCCAAATCGCTGAAAAAAGTTGCCTCTAATTTTTATTTTACATTTGATAATGTGAAAATTTGACTAAATGAAAGTGAAAATGTGTTCAACTACGTGAAAATGTTACTCATCGAAAGCGAAGAATTTGGTTTCAAAATAAAGCACACTTAAAAAAACCAAAAACCTTGCAGCAAAAAAAATTGCCAAACATAAACTTAGGAGGAATTGCTGCTTTTCACGCAGTTTTTGAATAGCAAAAGGTCCAAACAAACCGAGTTTGCGGAGAAATGGAAACGTGTGTCCGTTGGCACCTCCTTTGCTGAAGGATTAATTGGGATACTGTGAGCTCTTCAGAGCAGGACTCACAATACCTGGGCTACTTTCATAACACATGACTAAGTCAATCAAGTATCAAAACACTGACAAACCTGCTTTTGATTGGGGTTCTCCCTTGTGTAGAGGAAGAAACGGGTGTTTATGGTTTCCGGGGTCCAGGGCAATGCTGCCACTGGTCTTTGCATTGTCCCAGACCATGGGGATCCATCTGAAAAGCAACCTAGGGTCCCGTAGCAGACCTCTTTACCTGTGAGACACAAATCAAATATTGTAGCAAGTCTGTGTGAGTGATGGCCTCTCTTTCAGCTCACCACCAGAGAACTGCTGTCCCCCGGCACGAGAAATAAATAATACTACAGCAACGAAAAATATATATTTGACTTTCAATTAGATGTTTTTCTTTCATACACATCTGATGCCAGTTTCTGCTCCAAATTGCACTATTTTGCCTCGACACACAGACCTGATAATGACTACAAAGATTGAATGATGGGAAATGGCCCATGAGTCATTGCTTCAACCATTTGAGTTTCAGGGATTTTTTAGCTATAAACCCCCAATTATTATGAATGGGATACTGTATTCAAAAGTTGTGGTATTTTTTCTTTGCAGCTTCTTGTGGGATGAAAAGGAAGGTAAGCATCAGCTTACAGTGTCATTAAACACCCAAATGTACACATCCTTTAAATTTAGTTTCCTTCTTAACACCTCTTCTATAAGAGGGTATTGTTCAGCCAGTTCTGCTCTTTTCTTTTCATTCTCTCTAGTAGGAATTGAAGCATGAGGTATAAGCTGCAGCACTGTAGATGGCGGAGAATGGAGCAAGATAACAATAATGAGTAATGACCGGAAATTTGTCTCTCTGTCTCTCTGTCAGGGCCATAACTCTAAGATCATGAAACCTAGACACCTGAAACTTTGCAGGCATACTAAGGGGACCCAAACGGTGTGCACCTCTGTGTTCTTTTTTTATTTGTATTAAACAAAAGAATTCTAGGAGAAATTAAAATTTCTCTGACAAGCATGTCAGCCAGTGGGTATTGTACCTGGTAGGCTATGTATCAGGCACGTGACATCATAATGCACATAGCCTGGTGGAAGATAAGGTCATAAAGAAAGAGAGTAAGTCAGTTGACATGTTAGGAGAAAGCAAGAATGAAAGAACTGAGGACATCATAAGGTGTTAAAGGAAAATGATGGGAGGGAGGAAGAGAGATGAGGGGGAGAAAGGAAGGGAGAGACGGAAGAGTGAGATGAGAGGGGTGGGAGAGGATGGAGGCAGGAGAGATGGAGAGCCATGTGAAGCCCTGCTTTATAACTCCACAGTACTGCAACCTGTGCCGGGCAGCCGGACACTTTAGCTAGCATTTACTAAATGGGTTAAGCTTTAAAGCTGCAGTTCAAGCAATATCCTACATGTGTGTTTTTTTAAAATAAATTAGTTCTGTACTATGAGAAAATACTTGTAGCATAAAAAAAATGTTTTAAAGACATTTTTAATGTATTCGAATGTAGCAAGCATTTTTGTTTCTACATAAACCATTTGCAAAGTCACAGCCCCTTCCTCTTCTGAGACAGGCTCTGTCTCTTGAGCCCTGCCCTCTCTCTAGCAGTGCACTAATTGTATCTAGTGCCTGTCTGGTCACATGATCTTCCACACAGAACATTGAATCCTGGGTACTCTAGTGCAGCCCTAACAGTGAATGAAATAACCCCTGATTCGGTGATCGATTACACGAGAACGGAGCGATCGACAACTTAGCTGATCAGTTGTCAGTGTGCAGATTGTATTGATGCACGCATTGAATGGAATTTTTTTTTTTTAAATGGCAGCTTGAACTGCACTTAAGGCACCTTACAGCTCATTCAAGAGAATATGACCCTGTATGTTTTATATCACATGCCATCTGGTGGCCAAACACTAGAGTACAGGCTTTCCACAGGGTGTTACAAGAGGATGGAAGAGTGGTGCTGAAAAGCAAGACGAGCAACGTGGCGTCAAATTAATCAATGTTTTGACAGAATAAATGCTATGATGACGTAAAGCCATTTTCACTTTGACAAAGGCATATTTACATAGCACTAATATTGCACTTTGCAGTCCTGTGACATTTAAACTAAAAATGTTGCCCATATTGCAGGCTGGACTTATGCTTTGCGGGATCTTCCCTGTGAAAAAGTTAAGGGGCTTAACTTGAAGAGCGGCTCTCCTCCGGCAGCGTCACGGCATCATTAAGTCACAGCGGCGTGTGATGTCACGTTACCATGGCAACACGGTGTTATTTGACGTCGGTCACCGTGGCAATGCAAAGCTACAGGAGGCAGCCCGCTCCGGAGAAGGTAAGACCTTCCCATCCTCTCGAAGAAAAATAACTACACACACACCCCTCAGTGAGAAGCGGTCCTGCCGGTCTGGGGGCCCGGCGCTCCCTCCTCCAGTTCCTTACTCTTGTCGGTATTAGCACAGGGCCCACGAAGGCGCGGGGCCCAAGGCAGCCACCTCACTCGCCTCGCCCTATGGCCGGCAATGGGACAAACTTTGCCTAAACTCCAGCATGAGACATGTAAGGCTAAGGCCCCGCTCCCTCAGTCAGCGCGCCCGCACTGCAGACAGGCAGGGCGCTGACAGACACAGACCGCGATATGCGGTCTGTAGGGAGCCGGGAGCTGGAGTGGGAGGGAGGGGGGCGGGAGTGGGAGGGAGGGGGCGGGAGTGGGAGGGAGGGGGCGGGAGTGGGAGGGAGGGGGCGGAAGTGGGAGGGAGGGGGGCGGGATCTGATCGTGGTGCCGTCCACCCCCCGACACATATACATACACACACACACACACACACAAACACATACATACACACTGTGATGCCGACACCACATTGCAGCCTCTTTTGTCCCAAATATGGCAGAAAACACTGTACTTTCTAAGCAGGGGTTTATTTACAGGGATAAATAATATGAATAGCCCCACCGTCCCTTTGAGAAAAACCATATAATAAAATCAAATCCTATTTCCATTAGGAAAGCTAACTACACATTTCAGCAGAAACCCTTACTAACCCAGCTGCCAGCTAAGCCAGTTGTCAGCCCCAAAACATGTACATTGCATACAGTACAAAGTCTCTGCAGATAATAACAAAGCGCTTGCCTTATCTTTAGTCCTCTAAGGTCCTCTGCAACCAGACGTCACTGCTTCAGCACAGCTCTCTCAGCAGTGTCTCTCAGACTTCTTTTACCAGCCTCCATTAGCTGGGGAGCTCCTCTGTCTCATCCCTTCTCTGGGATAAACTGTCTCTCTGTGCCTTCCAGCTTCCAGCCTTTTAAAGCACTTCCTGACTTTTCAGAACAGGTTGATTAGCTTCATTAGTTATCACCTGAATAGCCTTTCCAAGGAGCATTAAATTAACTCTTTGTGGTGAAAAAGTCCAATAGCTTACCCATTCAGCCCCTAGAGGACAGCGATGGCACCACATATCCCTCACCCCAGCGAAACATTATCCTGTGAGCGACCTGTGCACTATTCCTGTGCACCCACCTCTTTGTCAGACTTCGGCCCTTCCCTCCCCCCTTTTTTTTTTCTTACCTTCCAATTTAGGCATTTTCTTTTTGGGGTAATTGCCAGGCCATCTGGGCCTGAAGACTGGTACCTGTCTTGTACCGGCCTGAGTCTAGGGTTGAAGCTCCGCCTTTGTTGTGTCCCCTTTTTCAAATGTTCCTGAGCATCCTGCCGTCTATCAGCTATCTCTGCCTTCTTCCTCTTGTGCTCAGAGTCTCCCTTACCCTGTAGATGATCCTTGACCTCAGTTAGCTCATGGCGTTCACTCACCAGTGCTTGTTTGGCCTTTTCTTGTGAAGACAGCAACTCCGCTTTAGCGGTGATGGCTTTTGGACCTTTTTCCATCAGCGTACTTTTAGGGTTGGTTTTCACATCATTTATCTTCAGAACTTCAATTTGGGTGGGGGTTTTACTAACCCCAAGTGCACACCATGATGCCTCTCTATGACAGTCAGCAGACTCGTAGGCTTTGGCCTTTCTTCCTTGTCCCCTTAACTTACTCCGTTGGGAGTGTTGCTGGACAACCTGTGAGGTCTTTCTCATCTTACAAACATGGACACTCTTCAGTCCCATTCTCGACTGTCTCTTCACAGCGGCTGCCTTCCTGTCAAGGAATCCACTTTGGGTCCCATGGGTATTGCAGTACAACTGGCTTCTTACTGTGCTACTATGTCGCACCTTGGTCTTCCCATTCCGTGCCTTGTGGAAAATAGACTGTAGCACTGCAACGGTATTGCAGTCACGCTTCCTGGTGCGACTCACTTGCTTTATCTCTACCGCCCTCTTTTCCATGGGTGGTAATGCCCTCTTAGGGTGGTAACCTCTTTCTCCAACTTCAGCTGAGAAACCTCCTGATGGGCAGCATTAGAGTCAAACATAGCATCCTGCTTAGTCTTCAGAGCCTTGAGTATCTCATCCAGGTCACGCTTTTGTTCTCCGCCATCTTGCGGCCAGCACGCTCAGACTCCAGGTCCTTCCTCAGGTCACGAAGCTGTCCTTCTGCATTTCTTTTTTCACTCAGTGCAGCTGCCAGTTCATCTTCTTTGGCGTTGAGTCGCGACTCCACATCTCCTAGCAGGTTCAGCGCAAGGCTTAAATCTGTTTCTTTTCCTCTATTTCTGACCTGCAACTGCCTGTGCTCCTCCCAGACCTTGTCCAGCTCCAGCTGCAGTCGGTCCCTCTCATTGGCCGTGTGGTCCAGCAGCTTACGGGTATCAGCCATCTCGGTTTCATAGCACAATGTCCAGCAAGCCACCTGGCGGAATGGTCACCTCCTCCCTCTCGGCGAGTTGTATTTTGCGCTCAGCAATCTGCATCTGCAGGACTTCAGTTTGATCCTGCAAGTCCCCTCTCAGGGCCCTCACCTCTTCACGGTGCTTGCACTGGGCTTGCGTCAACACCTCCTTCATCTTTTGGAGCTCTGCAGTTTATGTCGCCAGTATCGCCGCTGCTTTTGTTTTCCCGGCTTCTTTCTCCTTGGCATACTGACTCATGGAGATGGAGCTGCCTCTCTGCTCCTCCAGTTCTTGCTCCAGTCTCTGGACCTTCTCACGCTCCCTCTCATACAGAATCACCTGGCTTTCAAGCTCCGCCCCCAGCGATGCTCTTGTGGCATACAGCGTGGCCCTCAGCTCCTCATGCTCGTCTGTGGGGACATACTGGGTACTCAGCCGTTCCTGTAGCACTCACTGCTTCTCCTTGGCTGCTTGCAGACTTGCATGTTGCTCTTGCAGCTGGCTCTGCCATACACTGGCGACACACTTTATTCGAGCTCGGCGAGTCCCACGAATTCGGGTATACCCGGGTGTATTGAGGTTTGTGACTGTTTTCTGCCCGAGTGCATTGGGTTATTTTCCAGGCAGGGATTGAAGCATTTTATTCCCACTGGCTGCAATACTGCACAGTATATATATATATACTGCATTACAATTCATGAATTTATGCCATCTGGTAGACACGCGAAGCATTGCAGCCTATTAAATCCTAATCATTATCATTTAACAGATCAGCCGCCCGTCAGCCAGGCATGAACCCAGGCTGGGAAGGCAAACGCAACGGGGCTTGTCAGAGGTGAGGAGCGGCGCATTCCAGGTATCTGCCAGGTACATACTGGGTATTTGCTCGAATAAAGTGTGTCGGTGCAGTAGGTGCGCTGCTTGATTGTGCTGCTCCAGGAAGACATGTTGCATCCTTTCTGCATTCTGCAGGGCTTCCTGCACCTCTAGCTTTTCCTGGATCAATTGCTTCTCCACTTTCCCTGCTTGGTGAAGCTTCTTAGCATCTTTACTGATCTGGTCAGTCAAGGCTGAATTTTTCTGTCCCAGGCTTGTATTTGCTCTTTTTACCTTTTCTAAACGAATAAGGATCTCTTCCTCAGAATCCTTCAATTCAGAGACCTCATGGCGTGAGAGTTCCAGCTCTGTTTTGAGCGCGCGAGCCTCTTGGTGAGAAATTTCTAAGTCTGTGATGAAGTTCTGCACATCTTTCTGGGACATCTCATAGCATAGTCTCCAGTCAGGACTTGTTCTCTCTGGTTCGCTCGGCTCTCTGAACACGGTGGTAGTGGCAGCCTCTGTCATCTCTAGGCGTGTCGTCATTCCCGTGACTATTGCGCCAAACACTCTGGGCTGTAACTTCTGCTTTAAGGTAGCAATACTGGGCACACATTCTCTCTCATCATCACCGTCATCCTCATTATCATTATCATTATCATCATCATCATCATCATCATCATCATCATCATCACCGTCATCGTCATCCTGCTTGAAGGGGCAGTCTTTGGTATGATTCAGCTTTTCACACCATAAAAATCTCTGGTGCGGCTCCTTTTGTGGGATCACGCCAGGATACCCATTCCTGAAAGGACATTGTTTTGTGTTGCCAGGCATATTACACATAAAACACATTGTTTCCTCCATTTTCTACCTTCAGGTGTATTCTTCACCTTGATCTACTGGAGGCGCTATTTCATTTACACACAGCACTTGCTAGCTGCAAATTCCCTCGCTTCAGCACAGCTCTCTCAGCAGTGTCTCTCAGACTTCTTTTACCAGCCTCCATTAGCTGGGGAGCTCCTCTGTCTCATCCCTTCTCTGGGATAAACTGTCTCTCTGTGCCTTGCAGCTTCCAGCCTTTTAAAGCACTTCCTGACTATTCAGAACAGGTTGATTAGCTTCATTAGTTATCACCTGAATAGCCTTTCCAAGGAGGATTAAATTAACTCTTTGTGGTGAAAAAGTCCAATAGCTTCCCCATTCAGCCCCTAGAGGACAGCGATGGCACCACAACACACATACATACATATACACACACACACGCTTTAACCTGCAGCTCCTTCCCTGCTCCCCGCCCAAGGCGCCTCCCATCTAGCTCCTTCCCTCCCCTCCTCCCCATTGGCTGACTCGCGTACCATGTGACGCGTCGCCGCACGGGAACACAATTCTCTAGTATCCCCTGCTGGCTGACGCGTCACAGTACGTAGTCAGTTGGCAGTGAGGAGGAACTGGGACCGGATCGTGAGGCTACAAGGCAATGGCGAGTAGCGCTCACGCGGCCGCCCGTGCCACCGGGCGCAGCGGGTCCCAGCCCTAAGGAGGAAGCTGAGAGTTACTCATATCCAGTAATGTATTCTAAGAAAGTTAAGGTGAAGTAATTACAATGTTGTCTTAATATTCTATCATGTTTCTGAGCGTGATACAGGTAAAGCAAAGAGATCAGACTTACCTTTAATCATCCCCGGCATTAAAAGCGAAGTGAGCAATATCACCAGCATCTTAAAGAAAATAAATATCAAGGGTGATCATTTGCCTCTTGATTTTCTGAATGTTTCCCTAACATTGGTCTTTTTGCAGTTATATGGGGAAAACCCTTTCTGAGAACAAAAGCTGAGTAAGTGAAACAATAATAACACACAGAACTTTTGCAGACGAGTACTGATTAGTGTAGTTCACCTTGCAGTCAAAATGGACGAAGTAACTTGTGCAGAGCTGCAAGAGAATTAAACCAGTTCTTTCCACTTCTCAGCCAGTGAGGTTAAAGCAGGAACCATAATAAACAGGTTCCTGGAGGTGGATCTAAGGAGATATGTAATGCTTTTTTTCAAGCAGACACCTTACAGCCCATTCCATTGAATAAGCCATATGGTGTCGTAATTGTTTGTTCTTGTATAGCGCTGCACAGCATTTTGCAGACCTAGTCCCTGCCCCGTGGAGCATACAATCTATGTTTTTGGCGCCTGAGGCACAGGGAGATAAAGTGACTTGCCCAAGGTCACAAGGAGCCAACACCGGGAATTTAACCAGGCTGCCCTGCTTCAAACTCAGTGCCAGTCAGTGTCGTTAATCACTGAGCCACTCCTTCTCTAGAATAGCACTGCTTATTAAATATGGCCCCCAGTGTTAATAAAACTATATACACTTATTCACAGTGTTTGTACGTGTAGTAACAGGAATCACGTTAGTAAAATTCTAGCAGGTATTCAGATGTGCTATGTACAGTAGAGGCAACTCTTATTCTAACAAAAACCAGTGGCAATTCCCCAAAAAAACCAGGAAACACCCAGGTACATTCTGAATACATGCCTTAAACTTTCCTTAAACTAGCCCCAGCATTTCTGCATTGATTAATGGCCTATCAGATTAACAGCGGGGGTCCCTGGCAGTCCCATTCAAACTGAATTGGACTGCCAGGGATCCCTGCTGTGTTAATCCTATGGGTCGTTAGTCAATGCAGAAATGCCTTAAACGTGCCTCAAACTAGCCCAGAACATACCCAGCACATACTCAGAATGTAACCCGGCTAGTTTACGGCAAATGTTAGAATAAACGTTGCCTCTACTGTAACCTGTGCTCTGTTCCCAAAGGAACACGTTTTTGTATGGAAAGATGTATTGGGTTGAGTTCTGATTGTTCTGCTAAGGTATTCTGGGAAAGAGGTAGGCCCATATTTACTAAGCAATGCTATGTCATTCGGCAACCTTACAGCCTATTATGCCCTTTGTTTGACAATAAAACGCAGCAAAGTGGCCTGGCTTTTCCCCATGATGCCGTAATGATCCCTAGTTCCCCAAAACACTTTGGCAGATGGAACCCTATTGGCCACAGTTATGTGTATGGTCTAGCAGTAGCAACCAATAAAATATAGACCTAGGTTTGTCCCTTATGGACGGTGATCAAAATGCATGTACTGCTGACCAACTGTTCAAAATACATTTAGAATAGAATAGAATTTATTGGGGGCTACTACCCCTTAATCTCGAGCAACGCATTATTGCACCTCCACAGGGGAAGTGATGAGAATACTGGGGTCATCTCAATTTCTGAAAAACATCTGTTAGAAAATAAATTGCAGTACCCAGGTAAATTGCATAAAATCATGGTTAGCATTGATAGGTAAGGAATTCCCTGGAGCTATCAATGCTAGCATATGCTTAGAAACATGATTGATCCTAAACGTGACTCTATTAGAACATGATGAGGAGTAACTTACTTTTGCAGTCGAGTCCCAGCAAAGTCAGGGCAGCACCACTCTGTAATGTAACCGCCTCTGAGATAAAAGGCAATGGCAGAAATAAGGAAGGTGGGAAGAGATCAGATCCCTCCGAGCATTGGCAGAATACCAACACGACAGAACTAGTGTGCAAATACTATGTGATGCAACTGCAGATCTCATGTGAAGGGACAAACAGTAATTACTTATTGTGGAAAGTATCCCTATGTTGCACCAGAGCAGGAACTACATATTTTTGCACCCAAGGCAAGTTTTGCACCCCCACCCCCTCCCCCTCCCCCATCCACCAAACCTCCCCCGTGGCGAAGCAATCATGTCATTTTAAATTGCAGTTTTGAATCTTTTGTTATGTCCTATTTTCTTCTAGTGTTCAAACCTGGGAACCGATTGGGACATAACGGGTGGAATTGGGCATTTTAACCATCCCTGAGAATAATGTATTTATAGATAATCGTTATCACTTTCTGCTCTTAGAGAAGTAAGATTGTGGATAATTCCATTTTAACAGTCACAATGTTAGTGCAAGACCATACAAAGAGCTCAGGAACATGTGATCAGCAGGTAGTTTTGTGCAGCCACATGTATTACACCTGAGTTTTTTTTATTATATTTGGTATCCATTAGTCATAAGTCTACATAAGATGAGAGATGTTTACTTTATCAGGGTATTTTCTCTTGATGTTGGCAGGGGGTTAGAAGACATTGGGACAGAGTTTCAGTAGAGGTCAGCACCCAGCGGCTGTAAGTTTGTTAGGAGTCAGTGAGAGACCCTCTATCCCCTCTTTGTGTGGGTCGGCACTAGCAATGCAGGTGTATGAGTAGTCAGGACATTGGGATATCACTTTTAATGTTTTATTAGCAACAAACAGAAATTGGCCCCTGGCCCTTTATGATACAAATAAAACAAAACCCTAACTCTCATTCCAGCATTAACTTTACTATGCCAGTTTCAGATTACTGGCACGTGGATCCTTACTAACCCCACCAGGCTTGGCTACACCAGTCCTGGTCCCACAGAAAACAAACTCCTTCACACCAGCACTCTGCTCTAAAGTCCTTGGTACATTCTCTCCAGTGGGTGGAGGATTTCAACATCAATCTGATGTTTCATACTTCTTAGCCTTCCTCACAAGTCTTGAATAATACTTCTTCATAGAGCTGTCCTGTTAGAAAACTCTCCGATGTTTCTTCCACACTGACGAACCTAAAGTCTCCTCTCTTACGGACTTTTCCTGCTTTGTGAGCATGCTTCTTAAGCACCTTTAGCACCTTCCTGCACCTGCGGCAAGTTAAAGCTGCAGACCAAGTAATATCCTACATGTGGTTTTTTTTAAATAAATCAGTTGTGTACTGTGAGAAAATACTTGTAGCATTTAAAAAAAAACAACAACTCTGAATGACATTTTCAATGTATTATAATGTACCAAGCATTTTTTGTTTCTATAGCAACAATTTACAAAGTCACATCCCCTTCCTCTTCTGAAACAGACTCTGGTACACCCTGTTTTGAGCCCTGCCCTCTTCCCTTCCTTAAAGCTGCAGACCAAGCAATATCCTACAAGTGTGTTTTTTAAATAAATCCGTTCTGTACTATGAGAAAATACTTTAAAAAACAAACAAACAAAAAACAACAACTCTGAATTAAATTTTAAGTGTATTATAATGTAAGAAGCATTTTTTCTTTCTATGGCAACCATTTACAAAGTCACATCCCCTTCCTCTTCTGAAACAGTCTCTGGCACACCCCTTTTTGAGCCCTGCCCTCTCTGTAGCAGCGCACCAATTGTATCTAGTGACTGGCTTTTCACATCATCTTCCCCACAGAACTTTGTATCTTCGGTCCTCTTCTGCTGCACTGACAGCGATTTAGTGAACCCACGAACCGAAAGTTCGCCAATCGATCACAGGAGAACGGATCGATTGGCAACTTAGTGAATTACTTATTGTGTGGATTTTATTTATGCATATATTAAAGGGAAAATAATAATAATAATAAAAAACAGCAGCTTAGACTGCTGCGTTAAGCTCCAACTGCCTCTCTGGAAATACAACATTGGAGGTCCTTGTCTTAAGCTTGCGACCTTGATCCCTGGAATCTTTTTAAGAGGACTCTCCATTCTCTTCACACTTTGTCAATGAAGCCAACCTGTACAGTTCGAAGACCGACAGGTCCTGTACATTGGCTGCACCCTCCCTAAACACTATAGTCACCTTGGAGCGAGGACATTGAGGATGGGGATGGCAATAAGAAGAAAGAAGACAAAACATTTTCTTCAAGAAACACCCTTAGAGGATTATTATTCAATTATTGACTTCAATCAATATTGGACAGGTCTTCAAGCAACTGGGGTAAGTGTTTTTTCACCCCTCATTTACCCCTTGTATGATTACCGTACCAGCCCTGCACGAATGCCTGCATCCTGAGAGACAAGGTAAATAAGAGACGCTGAGCATCACCTGGACATAAAAAACACCTGAATAAACATTGGATCACTTTGATGTAGTCCTCTTCTGATGGCTGGAGGGAAAGGGTGTTGTTACATATGTAAGGTAGAGAAACTCTGAGCATGATGTCGTGTCTCTGCAGAATGACCTGGACAAACTGGTAACTTGAACAGGTAAATGGCAGATGGTGTTTAATACAGATAATTGTAAGGTTATGCATTTGGGAAGCAAGAGTAAGCTGGCTGTATACAAACTAAATTGGACAAAATTAGGTACATCCTTGATGGAGAAGGATTCAGAAGTGCTTGCAGACATCAGGCTTAGCAATAGTGGTCAATGTAAGTAATGTTGCAAAGGCTAATAGGATAGATGGGAGGGAAAACCGCATAATCTCGCCCCTCAATAAAACATTAGTGAGACCACACCTTGAATATGGAGTACAGTTTTGGGCACCATTCCATAGAAAATACATGGAAATAGACCCCCCCCCCACAAATGATCCCTAGGAAGGAATCCAGACAGAAGCCCCCACAGATAAATGCACCCAAACCTTAATGCAAATAGAGGGTAAATATGTTCAGAGATCTATTGTCGCTGCTATAAAATAGCCACACAAATGGAATATACTTACAGTACAACAGTCATATACACATTTTTTTTTTTAGAAATGTATGGACCTTATACTCTTAAAAATCTTCCTTTAATAACATAGAGATATATCAAAATGTGTGTAGCACCGTTTCCCCCCCTCTCTGGGAGATGTTATGTCTGCTACAAGGTATTATGATGCTGGCATACCTGTGAGGGTCAGGAGAGCTGTGTTGGTCTGCGATGTTGAGGAGGCCATTACAGGCTTTTGGAAGTTCTTCAAGGTGTCAGCACCTCCAGTTCCAGTAGCTCCAGGATTTCTTGGAGACAGACTCCATTGGAACATAGTTCATCCATACTCTCTGCCCAAATGACTGATACCCAGGCAGTATATAAAATGGATGCTTTATTTTTGCAGGCACTTGGATGGTATATACAGCGATGCAGATGAATAGAAAGGTCCCCAGACTCTGGATGGAGCAGGACCTCTGATAGTAGAGAGGCCTTTATTGAATTTAGATGGTCTCCCAGCCCCCTAAGGTCTGGGGGGCACGCTCATCCCTGATGGGAGAGACTCACAGCTCTTCCAGTCTCTCCAACCTTCAGACTAGAACTGCCTACTCACTTTGGCACTCCTCTCTGACACCAAGGAGGGGAGGGCATAGTGTCTGCACCACGATTGGCTACACACAGCCACTATGACACTGCCTCTCCTATCAATCAGAGAGCCACCTGAGGGGGGTCAAAACCCCAGGGTTAACCTGTCACAACCTGCAGGTCTATCAGGGCTTCTATGACAGGAGGCAGAGAGGCAGTCTAGACCAGCGGTGCGCAAACTGGGGGGCGCGACCCCCAGGGGGGGTGCGAGATTACCATCGGGGGGCGCTGGGTTTACAGAGGCCCGCGCACTTCCCGAAGGCACTTAAATTAAGTGCTGCGGGAGCTGCAGGGCCTCTGCAAACAATACTTACCTTGATTCAGCTGGCATCTGGAGACGCGTCGCCATGGCATTGCGGCATCAAATTACGCTGTGGGGTCAGGTGACGTCACATTGCTATGGCAACGTGACGTCAGGACGCTGGGAATCAAGGTGAGGAGGGAGGGGTGCGCGAAGAGAGGAGGACATCCGGCAGGGGGGCGCAGGGAAAAAAGTTTGCACCCCTGGTCTAGACCAGCTAGGCTACATGTGTCTACAGAATAATCAGTGAAATACATTGTAGAACCACGGTGGGGCGATCGTTGAAGATACCAAAAACCTCCAGTCAGTATGGAAAAAAACCACAGTACCGTCAAGTCTCTGGTATTAAATGAATCACTTAAGTTATTGTGTAATATGTATACGTGCACTGATTTTTTCTGAGTAAACAACTAGTTTAGGTTTTGAGAGTCATTTTTTTTATATTTCAGAGAGCTCTGATACTCCACCAACAGCATCATTTAAAGCATTGGATCTATGCCATTTTGCTGGAGGCTTCTTGTACCGTGAATGTTCTTGTTCTTAGTCACATTTGCTTTTGCCACAAACTACCAGCCCATGATCCGCCCATAATCACTTCAGTATCCTTCCTTAAAGCTGCAGAGTGATGTGAAGACTGACGCTCAATATCAGTGTAGACTCAGAATAGAATTGTAGAAATGAATAAAGATAGGAACTTGTCATAAATCCATAACATCATGTATGTGACAAAGAATTAAGGGGGGGGCAAAATAAAGGACCTAGCGGTCAGTCAGCCAGACTACCGCAGATACGGTCCAAAAGCACACCCCACTTAACAAATACACTTCCCCATATAGGGTCCAAGGTAAGAATATAAGGGCTATAGCCCATTACCTGCCCACGGGGGTACATTGAAGTCCAGAAGTCATCTGTAGTGTAGTTCCACTGCGTGCAATCCTGGTGGAGTAGGCAGCATAAACAGGAAGAGCAAAGGAGCACTGCTGGCAAGAAGATCCTAAGGAAAAAATCCTATAGGAAAAAATGAAGGGCACAACTCCAGACTAAAAACAGAGGGTATATATTCCATAGGCTCGCAGGGACATAAACATAGCCCACGCACCAACGCGTTTCGTCCCGTGGGACATTACCTTGATAAAGTCCCACGGGACGAAACGCGTTGGTGTGTGGGCTATGTTTATGTCCCTGTGAGCCTATGGAATATATACCCTCTGTTTTTAGTCTGGAGTTGTGCCCTTCATTTTTTCCTATAGGATTTTTTCCTTGGGATCTTCTTGCCAGCAGTGCTCCTTTGCTCTTCCTGTTTATGCTTAAAGCTGCAGAGCAAGCAATATCCTACAATGTGTTTTTTTTTTTTTAAATAAATCCGTTCTGTACTATGAGAAAATACTTTAAAAAAAAAACAAAAAAAAACAACAACTCTGAATTAAATTTTAAATTTATTATAATGTAAGAAGCATTTTTTCTTTCTATAGCAACCATTTACAAAGTCACATCCCCTTCCTCTTCTGAAACAGTCTCTGGCACACCCCTTTTTGAGCCCTGCCCTCTCTGTAGCAGTGCACCAATTGTATCTAGTGACTGCCTGGTCACATGATCTTCCACACAGAACTTTGCATCTTAGGTCCTCTTCTGCTGCACTTTTTTTTTTGCACCGCAGTCATTTAGTGAACACTCGAGCCAAATCTTCGCCAATCAATCAGAGGAGAACGGATTGATCTGCCACTTAGCTAATTACTTATCGTTGTGTGGATTGTATTAATGAACATATTAAAGGGTAAAAAAAAAATAAAAAAACAATTTAAACGGCAGCTTGGACTGTTGCTTTAAAGAGAGTAAAATGAAAACACCAAGATACCTGAGAAATATGCTAGTTGGGATAATCAAAGTATATTCAAATGATCCAGATTAGCATATTTCCCACGTATCTCTCCACGTGTTGTATAAATGAGTGCTTGGGGTGGGGATATATAAAGTAAATAAGATATTTTGTTTCATAAAATGGTTGAACTTTGAGAAACTCGCGCATTTTAAAGTGAAACATTGACCAAAATGTGAAGTTTTATTTATTTCAATCCTCTTATTTTGTACAAATTCAAACCCAAAACAAATCCACTTTTTACAACAAACCCCCTCAGTCCCCACCAAAACATATCCCATTTTGTCTGTTTGTTTTTTTTCTCACTTTTGAATTTTTTGCAAAAAGGTGCACAATTTTATGAACCACAACCAAAACACAAAAAATGTTTTAGAATCTAAACATCAGTACAGCTAGAACATACATTTCTAGTAATCTTTGTAAAAATGATCTTGAAAGGTGCTGGTGCTGTACAAGTGTAAAATCTAAAAGTACATATAAAAAAAATCCGATGAATAGTCATTAATAGGTGATACTGGCTGTTAAATATTAGTGAATATACACCTACAGTGGATGTCAATTACCAGTGATTTCTTGCACAGTTTTGTAAGGCCTGGATTATACCTGGAACTTGCGAGCGCCCTCTTGACATCACTAGGACGGTGCGCACGCCCGAAACCTGCACTGCAAGGAGGAGGCAAATGGAGGAGACAGGGAGGTGGGTCCGTGAACGGTTCGCCCTCATTGGCTGTACCACTCATGTGACGCGGCCGCGGGTCAAAATAAAAAATGAAAATCTGCTTGGGAGAAGCTTGCGCGGTCGCTCTGCAGCACTCGCGACACGTGTGAAGTATAAGAACTGCATGAGGTTACATTTATTTGTTCTGGTGGCACATGCGGTGCGCACCTGGCCACATTTGGTATAAGCACGGCCTGAGGCTAAGATTATATGCGTGCGACGGAGCGCATAGCCTCGCGCACTTCTGCAGCCCCAGGGATCTGTGAACTTGGCTGCAAGCGAATGGGGAGGCGTGGCGGACACGTCACGAAGCTGGTTCGCCCTCATTGGCTGAACCGCTCACGTGACGCGGACGACACGCGTCCGTGCTTGAAAAGACAAAAAATGTTGTCTCTTCCTATCGCGGTCGCGCCATAGGCATTAGGCGATTTGTGTTTGGAGCATGCGAGCGCCTTCGCGTGCTGTAAAATCGCGGCCTATGAGTGAATGTCCATCAGTGGTTAAGCAGAACATTACAGGTAAGCAAACTGATTCTAGTTGATAAAGCAAAAGATTATGTAATCTTACATTTCTCATGCTCTAACAAGTGCCTAGATATTCAGACATATAAAGTTGCATGCCAATCAGAAATCAGGTAAAAAAACATTCGGATTCTGAGTAAACAGCTCTTAATAGCTTAGAGCAGGGGTGCTCAACTCCAGTCCTCAAGCCCCCCCCAACAGGTCAGATTTTCAGGATATCCCTGCTTCAGCACAGGTGGCTCAATCAGTCCCTGCTTCAGCACAGATGGCTCAATCAGAGTCTCAGTCTTTGACTGAGCCTCTGATTGAGACACCTGTGCTGAAGCAGGGATAGCCTGAAAACTTGTCCTGTTGGGGGAGCTTGAGAACTGAAGATGAGCACCCGTGGCTTAGAGCAAAGTTATATACATGAAAGAGACTCGGTATTAGCTATCCTAAAACAAACACGAAAATTTAGCGAGTACAAATGATACATTTAGATGTCTATGATTCACCGCAAATAAAAGTGTTTTGATGCACTGAAACATTGAACTTTTTTTGTTTGTTTGCACAATTGCAACACGTGTAAGATACAGTTTGCCAGATCTGGTTCAAATTATTTATTTCATTTTCATTTCAGACCTGATGGATGTTTTGATGCAGAATCCTATTACTGTATATGACATGGACCATATAACTCCCAAACGTCTCTTTTTGACACTCCCCAAATTTGAAGCTGGTGCACACGCAGCAAAATTTGAGCATACTGCTTACACCAGTGGTTTCCAACCTTTTTTTGGTTAAGGAACCCCATGTGAAATTCTGAGAAACCCCAACCCTCCTTAATAGCAACTCTGATCAGATGCATTGTAAATTCTTCTGTATTTTGTACAATTGTCAAATGACCAAAAAATTGCAGGGAACCCTTTAGGGATGCCCGGGGAACCCAAGTGTTCCTAGGAACCCTGGTTGAAAAACACTGGCTTACACTCACATAAGATGCCATGGCTTTTTGCTTCAAAGTTGAATTGATGTATAGCCCCCTTCATTCTTAAAAACATATTTTAAAGCCTCAATCTATGTTGTACTATTTGTAATATTAGTCCACATTATAATTTAAAGTTGCGTCCATCGCAAATAGTTTTTTTTGAACGTGATAGAGGACAGCAAAGTCCTGAAAAATCAGAAGCGCCTTAATTTCTCAAAAGGAACCATGTTATACAAATGAAATCCAAACTTTTATTTTCTATTGAGGAAATGTCAATCTTTTTTTCTTTAAAGGGATAGTCTACACCAGGGGTGCACAAAGTTTTGATCCTGCACCCTACTGCCTGCTTACCTCCCGGCTCGCGCTCCTCGGCTCCGGCGGCAAATGATGTTGCGGGGTCATGTGACCCCGCGGCATCATTTGATGCATGTTACCATGGCGACATGTCGCCGAAGACCAGGTAGGAGAAGCTGCAGAGACCTTGTGTGGTCCCCCCGGCATTTAATTTAAATGCATTGGGGGAGAGCGCAGGACCTCTGTAGCCGCCATGCCCCTCCCTCCGTATGGAAATTCTCCCAGCCCCCTGGGGTGTGCGCCCCCACTTTGCGCACCCCCGGTCTACAGAATTCTAAAAAGAAATAGGATCTTAACAGCAGCCGTTTGCCGTATCTCATGGTACAGTGACTAATAGCTAATAGTGTTGTTGCATTTATCAACTCAGAATATTGTAATAGAATACTGCCCTATAGTAGTCAGTTTATAATGTCAACATACACTATACCAGGGGTGCTCAACTGCAGCCCCCCCAACACGTCAGGTTATCAGGTCACCTGTGATGAATGGAAACAAAGAAAAGACAGCGCAAAAAAACCATAGTGTAGTAAATTCAATTAATATTTATAAAGTGAAGGTGAGTATTGCACGTACATCAAAATAAAGGGTTAATAGCATGACATGTTTAGGGACATGTTACCACTCAGCAGGGACAGCCAGACACCAATACAGAAATCTTTACACGTTCACCCTCTTTGCTGCCAGCATCCAGGGAGACTCTGTGCTGCTCTGTGGTGGCGAGTCGTGTTGAAGGAGCTCCAGACAGTGGATCGGCAGAGATGATCTCAGCTCACTTCCGTGTTACTCCACGCTGGCGTGTGACGTCATCCGGCGGCGTCTCTCAGCCTGTCGCGTCTCACACATGTGGATCAGGAGAGATGGTCTCAACTTGCTTCCTTGTTACTCCACGCTGGCGTGTGACGTCATCCGGCGGCGTCTTTCAGCCTGTCGCGTCTCAAACGTGTTGATCCTTTAGCAATATTCGTTCGAGTGGTGGCAAATTGTCCCAAACAAGTCCCGCAGAGAACTAATGTCCAAATTAGTAGCCACAATGGGCTCTCTCCTGAGGGCGCGTTCCTATTATTCCCATTGTGGCTACTAATTTGGACATTAGTTCTCTGCGGGACTTGTTTGGGACAATTTGCCACCACTCGAACGAATATTGCTAAAGGATCAACACGTTTGAGACGCGACAGGCTGAAAGACGCCGCCGGATGACGTCACACGCCAGCGTGGAGTAACAAGGAAGCAAGTTGAGACCATCTCTCCCGATCCACACGTGTGAGACGCGACAGGCTAAGAGACGCCGCCGGATGACGTCACACGCCAGCGTGGAGTAACACGGAAGTGAGCTGAGATCATCTCTGCCGATCCACTGTCTGGAGCTCCTTCAACACGAGCAGCACAGAGTCTCCCTGGATGCTGGCAGCAAAGAGGGTGAACGTGTAAAGATTTCTGCATTGGTGTCTGGCTGTCCCTGCTGAGTGGTAACATGTCCCTAAACATGTCATGCTATTAACCCTTTATTTTGATGTACGTGCAATACTCACCTTCACTTTATAAATATTAATTGAATTTACTACACTATGGTTTTTTTGCGCTGTCTTTTCTTTGTTTCCATATAGCCTGGTGTTTGAGCCATTCCCATCAGACCAGCAGCATAAAACCACACTTTATCAGGTTGTATTGATTACCTTTATTATCATCACATATATATATCACAGGTCACTTATGAGCGCAATACTATCTGTTTCACTCACCTGTGCTGAAGCAGGGACTGATTGAGCCACCTATGCTGAAGCATGGATATCCTGAAAACTTGACCTGGTGGTGGTGGTGGTGGGGGGGGGGGGGGGGGGTGTTGGGGATTGATTACTGGAATTAAGCAACCCTGCACTATACAATTTTATACATGTACATGATGACTGCAGGAACAATGAGGAATCTGTTCAATAAACTCAGAAGCAGCAACTTCTGCTTCAGTAAAACAAATATCAGACCTCTCCCCCTGAGAAATGTTAAACTTTTTGCCTAATTCCATTAAACATGATATGGAAATGTGCAGGGGGGGCAGGCACACAAGAAAACAATCACAGCGGGAAAAAACAAGCGAAACTTGCCGAAGGGCTTGCATTTTCTCTTCCCTCGCAGTTTTCTCTAGAGTACCATAATTACATGTATATATTGATATATAATATATACCTGCCATAATCTATAATGAAAGAATTCATTAACCCTTTCTTTTATATTAATAAGCCTTTCCTTTTATAACCTATTAAAAGAGAACGTAGCCTCATTGGTACTAAAGGGGTTAATGAGGGGGAAAACACACTTACCTCCAGTTGCTTGAAGACCCGTCCTCAATATTGATAGAAGCCATTGATTGAATAATAATCCTCTCAGAGTGTTTCTTGAAAAAATAATGGTTTTGTCTTTCTTCTTATTGCCAGCCTCATCCTCAATGTCCTCTCTCCAAGATGACTATAGTGTTATGTGAGGGTGCAGCCAATGTATAGGACCTGTCGGTCTTGGTACTGTGCAGGTTGGCTCCAATGACAAAGTTTGAAGAGGATGGAGGGTCCTCATGAAAAGATTTCAGGGATCTGGGTTGCAAGCTTAAGACAAGGACCTCCAATGTTGTATTTCCAGAAAAACTACCAGTGGCAGGAGCTACCCCAGGGAGACAGTTGGAGTGTAAGAAAGTTACTGCATTGTGGCTAAGAAATTGGTGTACTGTAGGAAGGAGGGGTTTGCAGCACTGGGAGTCCTTCTGTAAGAGGTGCTATCTTTATTCTAGGGATGGATTGCACCTCAAGTAAGAGGAGTCTTCTGTGCTAGAGGGACGATGATTGCAGGTGGGGAGGATGATTACAAGTTGGAGGAAATTTTAAACTAGGAGGAAGGACCATGGACAAGGTCCTGGGGTAGAAGAGAGGAAAGGATAGCTCAGCAGGTAGGGAGGCACTCGTGTTGAATACAGATAATACTAAAAACCGATAAGACTAAAGTGCATGGGAGGAGAAAGACAGGAGCAGCTTAGCTAACGATAGTATAATAACAACAAAAACAATAGCACAGACTGGCAACAATCTTACATTCATGCTTGCTAGAAGCCTGGCAGATAAAATGGGCCGGCTTGAAATAAAAGTAATACAAGAGAAGTACGGTATAATAGGCATTACTGAAACATGGTGGGGTGAAACATGACTGGGCAGTTCATCTAGTTAAGGAACTCTATGTGAAATTCTAAGTAGCCCCAACCCTCTCTAATAGTGTGTCTGGGATCAGATACATTGTAAGGAACCCCAACCCTCTCTAATAGTGTGTCTGAGATCGGATACATTGTAATGAACGCCAACCCTCTCTAATAACATGTTGGAGATCAGATGCATTGTAAGTGTAAAAGTGCTTCCACCACCCTCTGGGAGATTTGGCCATTACAAAACGCATGGTGCATGATAGCTGCTGGTAACAGGAGGGCTGAGCTGTCCGCCGGTGGTACTGGGGACACAGGATCAGGTTTCTTGGGTACATTACCCACATGGTTCTCTAGCAGTGCAATGCCTCCATCTGCTGTAGGCTCCAGATAGATGAAGATGATCTCCTACAGTAGAAATATCACCTGTTCTCCCAGTAAGATCACACACTAGGTGGGAGTATAACAACAGGAACAGCTTACTCTCTTAGTCTGTGCATTACAGGAACAAGGCAGATCTCTGCCCACTACAGTCTCTGGTATGGTCAACTTGAGGATGGTCCCTGGACAATCACTAAAGGTCAGAGCCCCTGCAGCTGTCCTAGCTCTACCCGAATCCCCTGTCAAAGTATAGGTCTACACTCGCTCTCCCCCAAGGAGGAGAGGAACAGGGAAGGCCCCAATCTCAGGTTCCCTATGTGCGACCTGCCTCTCTCAGTGGGGAGAGGCACTACTAAATTTGGGTGGCACTGTCCTTAAGTACTGCCAGGAGGAGGGCACCAGGTCTGTCCCATGATTGGACTTGCTCAGGCATGATGTAACCGCCTCCCACTGTCACTCCAGTGCAGCATCAAGGAGGGGGAAAACCCATGTTGACTACTGGCAGTCTGATTCTAGCAGGGCTTGCTGCCAGGAGTAGGGCAGGTTAGTAGCCAAAGGTGGCATGGCTACATAAGGAACCCCAACCCTCTCTAATTGCGCATCTGAGGTCAGATGTATTGTAAATTGTTATGTATTTGGTACAGTTTTAAAATGAACTGAAAATGACAGGGAACCCTTCAGAGATGCCGGGGAACCCAAAGGCTCCTAGGAACCCTGGTTGAAAAACACTGATTTAGATGGTTATTTTCTTTTTTGGAGGGACTGTGGTGAGGTATATTTATTTGTAAAACCAAATGTAAAACCTATTACAAGGGAAGATTTTTACAAAGGTATTGGTGAAAATGTTGAGACTGTGAGGATAGAAATATACAGAGGAGGTAAAGCTACAACAAAAAATGTTAGGGATCTGTTATAAATCCCCAAATATCTGCGTGGTTGAGGAAGCTAATCTACTTTTGCAATCGGAAAAGGCTGCAAACTAGGTCATGCTTTAATTATGGGTGATTTTAATTATCTGGATATCGACTTGGATAATGAAATTAGCAGTGCAGTTAAATAAAATCGTTTTTTTTTGGTGTGCTGAAAGACATCTACAATACATGACCCATACAATTGAGGAACCAATTAGGGAAGGAGCATTAACTGGACCTAGTAATATCAAACAATGTAAAATAACACATATTGAATTGAGGGAACATTTGGAAAACAGTGATCATAATAACACAGTGTCATTTGAAGTACTTTATTAAAAACAGTATTATGAGTTCAACAAAGACTCCTAATTTTAGAAAGACAGATTGTATTAATCGAAGTGATATTCTATAATCTATGCATTGGAAGGAAGATCTTTGCATGGAGTAAGAGTTTGCAGAACACCCTCTCTGACTGTTCCAGTGGAGCATGCAGCAGAGCTGTGGGAAGCAAAGAAAAGTCAGAACCCTTATTCTGGCATATTCACTATCCTTAACAAGTGCATTATATTTTGATTTCCTTAAAGACTTAACATATCTGTCTACAAATGAGGCATTTGTCTTTTCCCTTTTCCACAGACTTTGCAAAAGATGCTGCATTATACAGCAGGTTAAACACCTTATGGTCAAGTTAATATTGTTTATATTCTTAGAGGGTTATGTAGCAAAGTCTCCCAACTGCAAAACGGGCAAAACTGAAGCAAAAAAACACCCCAAAGGTATCAAAGCAAAACACCCCATTGCACTGTCCAGGACAGATTTGTTACTTTGTCCAGTTTTGCAGCTGGGAGACTTTTTAATACATAACATCCTTAGTGTGTTCTTCATCCATAATATTCTGTGTGGTGTATACACCATGATATACGTCTGC